>NC_051853.1:43610604-43927389 GCF_905115235.1 Hermetia illucens
TGGTGTTTCCCGTCTCCCTTTGCGCCATTTTCTACAATAGCAGGCCTGCTCTGGATGGAGGTGAGAGGCTCTCAAATCAGCATCTAGCCTTTCATCACAACGTTGCTTCGTGCGAACTTTTGGTCGTTCGCCATTGACTTCGATGTTCACAGTAATCCCGGGAACTGAGTTTTCATCAGCGCAAATTACATGCCTATGTCATCGAGGATGTCCTTCTCTCAATTTTTCCATAATTGATGCAGCACCATATTGATCGCTGGTGTTCTTAGTTTGGATATGATCTTGGTCGGCACTGGTCGAGCTCAACATCTTTGTATCCATTACCATGAGGCGACGTTCATTGCCTCTGATAGCCGGGTTGCACTGCGAGCTACAGTGAGTAACCGAGCCCACGACACTGCGGTAAATTAGAGATTTGAGTCGTTCGTTGATCACAAAAAACGCCAGCTGTGAAATGCCACGTCATCAAAATTGCGTGAATCAAATTTATAACGCAACCAATTAATAGTACCAGATCACTGACACTTGAATCACTTAGAATTAAGTCAGTCAGTCAGATTGTTGTTTCTCCCGTCTCTCAGTAGAAGAATTTATCATTATGAAACCACAAATTGGGGATTGTCAAAATGAAAACGACCCTTTTTGAAATCGGATGAAGAAGAGCTAAAGAAAATTGTGTGCAAAATACTCCGAAAATTGATTTCCATGGGACAAGTTTTTTTTTTTATCAATTCAGTGGGTATCGTTTATTTTGAGCTGCTTTCGAGGAATCAAGTGATTAACTCTGAAGGCTGTTGTTCTCACGCTAGCAAATATGGGCTAATGAAGTCACTTGAAGGATAGCAATATGCCATCGGATTATACAGTGATACAAGAAACAATCATCAAGGACTTTCGCCATAAAAACTTAATTTATTCAAACTTCAAAAAACTGACAGTGAATAGCGATAACATAGACCTCCGCTGATAACATAATCCAGCAACGATAAAGAGCCTCAAACTCTTTCGGAAGCTTTTGGCATAGCCATACAGCTATTTCGGTGAAATTGCGCTCCACTCCCGGCGGAAAAACTTTCGTGGGGCTTATCGCAGACAAGAAATGTGACCATATCCCATGTACCAGTCCCAAGGTATTTTCGGGCTGTGGGCTGACGCGGACCTTTCTACAAAGACCTAATTCACCTGGCCAAACACCTCGGGGTTTCACAAAAGTATCACCGCTTCGAGAATGCTATGATGGTAAACCTCCTGATTGATCTTGTCTCCGTGATCTATGTCAGTTCTACTTTGAAGAGCTTCTCCTCTGCGAAAACATTCAGTTTTATCGGCTAACTACGGGTGAGGAGTAAACATTTTCATCGTTTCAAGTTTGTATAGTTTGTCTTTCAGATCGTTTTTGGCAAATCAAGGCGTTGGGCGACTGATTCCAGCCCCAGGGCGAGTTTTTACTTAATCTCATCATCATCACCGCCGCAACAACCAGTATCCGTTCTAGGCCTGCCTCACTAAGGAACTCCACACACCCCGGTTTTGTGCCGAGGTCCACCAATTCGATATCTCCAAAAGTTGTTTGGCGTCCTGACCTACCCCATCGCTCCATCTTAGGCAGGGTCAGATTTTCTCTTTGTCTCGGCAGGATGAGCATCGAGGTGTATAAGGCTTCATTCTGCTGACTTGTTGGTAAAACTTCCGCGCCTGGTGCGGTTGCTCCCTGTACTTTTCTAGTTCACAGACTTGTTGATTCTCCCAGGCTTCCTTTTTCCGTCTGTGAAGTCGCTTCTCCGCTCGACGGAGTTCGTAATAAGTCTCTGCGCGTTCTTTGAGAATGCAACATTACTCGGTATGCAACATTCTTCCGTTCCGTTGCTAGCTTACATTCATTGTCGAACCAGCCGTTTCGACCTTTCTTGCGGTTGAGGCCAAGATTGTTTATGTCAGTATCACGTTGTTGTGAGGATCATTTTTTGATGCTTCATCTCCAGAGCATCCGGTTATTGCAGCATCCATTTCCCCCTTATAGGTGTTACGGAGGCTTTGCTATGGATGGCTTCAGTGTTAACTCTCACCTGATTGTCAGAGAGGATGGTAGATGGTGTTGTAATTCGAGCCCGGAGCACTGTGTCAACGAGATAGTGATCCGAGTCTGGCGGCTCCATCTCTGTACAGGGAGCGCACATTCCATGAGAAAATGCACAAATCGTTATTCCATTGTCGTTGCCGGGTTCGTCGTTGTAAAGTCCGTCCTGTCTGAGGCACTTTCTACGGCTTCATAACTTCGGTTTTCCGTAGGGTTGTCAGCCCTACCCAACCCCCGGCTTGGAGGACCCGTTGGTACTTTGTCCCGTTTTTAGGCACAGGAGACTCGCAAAGGCGAGAAGGATAAAGATCCTTCTCCATCTGCAGCTTTTAAACCGCACTGGTCAAACACAAACACGAAGAAAAATAAGGATAGGAGAATACAACTTTAAGACCGTTGACAATTTCTCCTATCTAGGGTCGAAAATCACAACCGATAACAACTACGATGATGAAATCCGCGCACGGTTGTTGTCAGCCAACAGAGCCTATTTCAGCTTACAAAGACTGTTCCGCTCGAAACGTCTCACCATAGGGTCAAAGCTCTTCCTGTACAAGACTATGATCTTGCCAGTCCTCATGTATTCCTCGGAAACTTGGGTTCTTAGCAAGAAAAATTGCGAACTCTTGGCCGCGTTCGAGAGAAGAATCCTCCGAAGAATTTTTGGCCCCCTACATGAGGATGGACGATTCCGTAGCCTGCACAATGACGAAATCTATGAGCGATACCATGACCGTCCGGTTGTGGATAAAATCCGGCTCAATAGGTTACGGTGGGCGGGTCACTTAATCCGTATGGATGAAGATGATCCCACCCGGAAAGTCTATAAGAGCAATATCTATGGTAGAAAAAGAAGACGAGGCAGACCCTGCCTAAGATGGAGCGATGGCATGGGCCAGGACGCCAGACAGCTTTTAGGGATATCGAATTGGTGGACCTCGGCGCAAAACCGGGATGTCTGGAGTTCCTTATTAAGGCAGGCCTAGACCGGATACTGGTTGTTGCGCCGTTGATGATGATGATCTGCAGCTTTTCGTTTAGAAAGAACTCCCAGCGGTCACCGGAGGTGGAGATAGGGCTTGGTAGTAGAGCTGTTGGTGTTGGCTCAGCAGGCGTTTCCCAGGTTTTATGCTCCATCGTGGGTACCAATTCACGTTTCTCCCTGGATTTCTATTTGCTTCTTACTAGACGGTACATGAGTACCACGAAACAACTACTTCTATCTTTCAATTATCCGGGCGGCTATCACAGGGTCGATGGCGAATGAAAGTACACAGTAATGTGGAAGAAAGATAAAAATTGGTCGTGGGTCTAGGGTGGAACGTGGCTAATTCAATACAAAAGTGGCAACAAGAAATAGTTGAGCAATCATTTAAATTCGCTTGAGAGAAAAGAATGTTTTTTATTGAAAGAAACTCACAAGACTAAATATTCTGTTTCAAAAGAACGATTATTTTCTCTACAAACCTACTCAAGTTTTCATCCATAGAAGGACCTTACCTCTGCATTACGTAATTGCGACTCATTTCAGATTATTGATATGAGCTTAATCTGACAAGGCATAATTAGTTTTTAATGAGAGTCCCGCAGTATATAAAAGGAACCAATCGATACCAAGCAGATATTTGTGGTTACACGGCTCACAAAGTAGAGATGAGGCAATGGCAAATTAATTGCCTTTGACATAGTACGAAACTGCCTGTCAATTTCATTTTCATTCTCATAAAGCCATAATCGAAAAATACTCTCCTGCTCGGAATGCAGATGACATTAATGTAGCAAGCAGGACTCAATTTTGGCCGAAAAATGTCTGTTCTTTTGAGTCGCTTTTTTCAAAGGCAGCGAACTTCAAAAGAATTAATTATAAAAGTTAGGCCTCTCCGTTTTCAGTTTCACCGCTGGAGCACATGCCTATATCTACTCATCACAGGACATTCAAACAGGAAAACTGAATGCAGCCCACAACGGGTGCCTACTCCTTATTCGGCATAATTAACAAATCGATAGTCCATTCCGTTCTTTACCGATAATCCCGCAACTAAATGAACTAAATATTCAAGCTTGGTAAGCAAATTATGTCCCAGAGGTAGCAGTTTCTTCGTCAATTCTAAAAAGGTTGATGACATCTCATTTGTTAGCCCACTGCCTTCCCAATTCACTCGAGTCCCTCTAACCCAAAGACACGTTGCAATTTGTCTCCTTGACGGCTACATTTAGCCGTTACCTTCTCATAAACGACGGAGGGTCCATGAACGCTGGACGCTTGACCCCGTTTTCTACGTTTTGCACGAAATTGCAAAATTCCGTAGTTGGTTTAATTAAAAATCTGTCACACTGGCAAATTGAAGGGAGGACCATGCCAGACTTCAAACCCGACTCACTGGTTAACTGCGGGTCTGCATTCGGCCGGCACTACTGAAGGATAATTCCTGAATGCTGAGGGGATTTATGTTTTGCTTCCCTTCTTAATAGTAGCCACTGAAGCCAGAAAAAACATTGTTGTCGACAGGCAGGAAAAAATGGATGGGAGGAATTACGAGTCAGCTCCAAATGGCAAATTTCTTTTGGACCCGGTCCAAAATCGATAGATAAATATTTTTGGTCTCGTTCACATGACATAGAAAATTTTTATGAGTTTTCAGGATGTACACATGTAGAACATTTATGGGTGGGAATGAACAGGCAGAGGAGTTTGTGTAATGAAAAAAGTTAAGGATGGAATTTAAAGTGATATTACGACTTGAGAACGCTGGGAGCTTCTGAATCCTGCAGACTAGAAACCTGGGAACCTGCATTTTGTAGACCAGAAGTACGTACCTGCTCACTTGGGGACTTTAACTTTTTAAATATTTTACTGGACATTATATGGAATTTACCTCTTAGCACCTTCCAGAGAGATATTCCATTCAAAGAATTTCTTAACGTAATCCACTTCTCCTCTACACACATTAACGCGCATACAAACTGTCTCCTGAAAGAATCCACTCCATATGAAAGCAAAAATCGTTCGATCCTAAGTGGCCTTCCCTCTCAGCAGCCCCGAAAATATATTGGCAAAAGTGGCAGAGCCAGGAATATTTTACTTACGTCAGCCACCCGTAACCAGAAAGCCAAGGAGTAGACAGAAGGTCGGCCATTGTGCCAGAAATTTATGTCTTTCTTTTAGTGAGAGCTAAAGGTCCTTAATAGTTCAATTGTCCGTTCGATAGTTTGTAATTAGCACGTTAATTTGACGAAGTCCTCTAGAAGGGTCGTGTTAATCGAAATACTGTATATTTGAGTTTATTTTTCCGATGGTCATTCAGGAAATTGTGTGGCTCATTGGTGGGCTATTTACTCCCGTTTGGTAAATCGTTCGAGAAAATATTACGTGAGATGAAAAATTATCGAGTTTAGTTCTTGGCTTTTTTGACGTCATTTGTTATTCTAGGACCAACTCGAGAATTGTTCGTTACAGTTAGAAATTATTTCCTTTAAGTAATCAAAATGGGAAAACCGATTTTCTCGCCCCATACACCAATTTCGGTTCACTTTGACAACGAAGAAACCATGGAAGTAGATTGCCCTTTTCCGTTTGTAGATATACTACTGTGATCAAAACAGTTCAATTGAAATTTCCGAGACTTTAGGGATAGAAACAGTTCTTTTTCCTTAAGTTGGTTTGACCTTAACTGATATCTACGTCACATTTTGAGACCATTGCGTCAGTGGTTAATGAGGCACACGTGTTTTCAATCACCAACGATTTTTACAATGAGTGAAAAAATTCAACGAAAGTACTAGTTGCATAAAATTTTGTTTTAAAATTTGTTTTTCGGCTACCCAAACATTGGATTTGTTCAAAAAGGCATTTGGTGGTAATGTTCTGCCGAGGGCTAGTGTTTTTGGTTGGTACAAATAGTTCAAAGAAGGCAGAGAACGCGTCTTGATAATGAGCGTCTTAGTCGTCTACTGATAAGAACCACGTCAACCAGTTCAAGGATTTAGTCCGCAAAAGTTGTCACTTGTCAATTAGAGGCCTTGTTGACATCATCAACGTATAATTTGATTCAATTCAATTGATTTTGAAGGACGAATTACTCCACAGACGCCCTTCGCACACAGCATTAGTTCTCCGTGACATTTTCACGTTATGCGGTGTGTGTGTGTTGGTGTTTGAGGTAGGGGAGAGGCAAAACCTTTGAGTACTCAGACCTTAATGGTCCATTGTACTCGATTCCCCCGTCTAACGAAATATCCAGGATTCGTTTATGTACCACAGGATTTCCATTAGTGGATTTGATGTTACCCGCCACAGTTGCAGCACATCAGCGCTTGAAGTCTGTTGCGTCCGTAGGCGAGGCATCACATAGAAAATGTTCCGTGGATTCCGCTTCCTCATTACAGGATGGACACGTATCATCTTAGATAATTCCTATTCTGGACATATACCAGCTAGTGAATTATAGTCAGTCAGAATGCCCACAATACTCCTGCAAGTCGTCCTGCTTTTCGATAGGATAAACTTTCCAGTATGTATGTTTGGTTCTGACAGGCAAAGTTTGGTCTGTCTTCGTCACCTGTCATTATGGGAAGAATGTTCCCAGTTTTTTATAGCAGCATCAGCCAATGCTACCAACATCCCAACTGCTGGTTCTGGTCCGGGCATAGGGAAAGTTGAAGGCTCTTTTGTTAACGCATCCGAGATTTCATTTCCCTCTACACCACAATGACCAGGTATCCAGAGTAAATCCACCGTATTAAATCTAAAAACAGTATTCAATCGGTTTCTATATTCCTAAACGATTTTTGAAGTGATACTCAACGCCCTCAATGCAACTTCACTATCGCTACAGCTTGCGATGCGCCTGCCCTTCAACTGCTCGTCATTCATCCAGGTTGCTGCCCTTAGGATCGCATACACTTCAGTATTATCCAAAGGAAAAGCCCACTTCACATTTTTATTCGAGAGGTAGAATCCTGCTCCAGAACAATTTTCTGTTTTTGAGCCATCGCTGTAGAAGACGTCAGTATATCCTGACACGCATTCTTTTGGCTCGTCCCAGTTTTCTGTCCATTTCGAGATAACATCATATCTTCTACCAAACAGATGATCTGAGATTCGGAAGGCATTGCGAAAACTAGATTAAGTTCTCCCAATAACTGTTTCAATGCTCTGTGCCCCCCACGTCCGTTGTTTTACCATAGATCTAATCGAATTAGTTTATGAGCTGCTCCCGTTGCAGTGTTCTGAATAAATAGGGGCTGCAAATTGAGCAATGCATTCAGAGCTGTGCCGGATGTGGTGCTCATGGCACCGGTGATACCCAGACACACAGTTCTTTGCAGTGTGGCTAGTTTACAGCGAAAACTATTTGTTTCACCCTAACCCACCACACTACGGATGCATAACCGAACATCGGCCAAATTATAGCAACGTATATCCACATTACTACCTGAGGCCTAAGTCCCCATGTCAAGGCAAAGGTCCGCCTACACCGTCCATAAGCTGCGAGAGCTCATTTCATCTTTACCTATATATGTTTGCTCCAAAAAAGCTTCAGGTCTAGAATAACTCCCAGAGACTTCACTTCTTCAGAGAGTTGAAGGGTTGTACCCCTCATCTCTGAAAGGCAGGGATCATTCGGTTTCCTCCTTTCTATAAATAATATCATTGTGGTTTTATTTGGATTTACTGAAATTCCATGCCTGAGACACCAACTGTCAATCAAATCAACGGCGCATTGTATATTTCTACACACTATTCCGACACCTCGACCAACAGCAGCACAGCCACGCCATCCGCATAAGCTTGAGAGTGTATTGGCAGATTTTACAGTTCTCATAGTAGTGATCAATATACTCTACAGAAGTGGCGATAGCACACCTCCTAGAGGGCAGCCTTTCGTCGGGATCAACACCCACCTAAGCACACAACAATCTATGCGTTAGCATAGCGTAGATTCATTTTATTAGAGTTTCGTCAACATCATGCTCTTTGGTGGCATCACCGAGCTTTTGGAAGGGCGCACAGTCAAAAGCCCCTTCAATGTCCACGAACATCCTCATCGCCTACTTACACTTCAGAGTTGTATCCTCTACCTTTGAAACTAAAGAGTGAAGCGCAGACTCACAGGACTTTGCACGTTTGTTTTCATTTGGTGGGTGTGATCTTAGCGTCTTCTGGCAAATGTGACGTTCAACCAGTCTCTCCAGGCATTTCAACGAAAATGATGTTAAGCTGATTTTGCCTGAAGTTCTTTGGATTTAAATAGTCATCTTTTCCGGGCTTAAGTATGAAGAGTTCCTTCACTTTCTGCCAAGAGGAAGGCACGTAGCCCAGAGCAAGACATCTTCGAAAAATATTTCTTAGAAGATGCTCTAAGTCCTCTATACCCTCCTGTAACATCGCTGGGTAGATGCAAACCATGCGAGGTGCCTCGGTCTCGAAGATCTTTCATCGAAGATGATTCTAAGTTCTCTTCACTGATCCAATATCGCAGACTCTGTTAAAACGAACCCATGACTCTTGAACCAGAAATATATAAGGACAGTCCTGCAACTGTGCCGACAGTAGATAGGAAGAAGTTTCAGCATGCTGCAGGTTGATTTAACTAACTCTTATGTTTGTAGCGATAACTGCAGTCTAATATGAAAACGGTCGCTAACTGAAAAGTCTGCTGCGTTCAGTGTGGATCTCATCGGAGTTACCAGCTTGTCTTTACCTTCCACCGAAAGTTCCGCTTTCTTGCGTCCGATTTCTCTGAATATCGCCACACTTGGCGGTGTAGCACCGTCCATGTTCTCATTCCGAAGAAACTACGCCTTCTTTTGCAGTGCCTTCCGTTTTCGTCAGCTAGTTGTTGCGTCTACATTACTAGCTTCCCTTTCTTCCGCTTTTCCGGGTACAGGTATAGGAGAAGGTTCTGACAGGCAAGCCTGTAGTCTCTTCTCCTTTCCTTCTGCCGAGCGTTCCTCCCCCGTATTTTAGAACGGTTAGATAACAGTGTCACCGACAGGCCGGCCATAGTTAGATTTCCAGTTGGAGGGAGTTGCTGTACTATCCTTTTTGGTTGACCGCCGTAGACGCTGGGTGTTGGTTTTCCATTGAAGTGGAAGTTGACAGTGGAGTAAGCAAAACTGATAAAAGAAGGGAGAGATTCAGTGGGATTACGAGAATTGCGAGTGTGAGACCAAAAGGGTTTGAAGTTACCGCGGGCAAGGGACTTGACTTCACAGTAGAGCGCATGCCCTTAAAGGCAAGGTCGGCGTCATTCCTAGAATCCCGGAATTTCTTCGGCAGTGCATGTTTTAAGCGAATGTTGTTAAGAATCTCCGTTGTGAACCAAGTTGGGTACGAACGTAGGCAACCAGGGGAGAAGGAGGTTAAAATCTCCGCGAATGAAGAAAGGGAGGGAAGTGAATCTGAGGGAGGGAGGAAGTTGGGCAGGGAGACAGGGGAGAGGAAGAGCAACACAGTCAAGAGGAAAGCCAGAGGAGGAGAAGACGAGTTCAGCGTGGAGTTTATCTTTTATTGCAATTAGGACCCCACCGCCGGTGGGCTTACGAGTTGCAACCGTGTCACAGCGGAAAGTGGAGTATCCTTCGGGGAGCTCGGAGTTTAATGTGGCATCGTCCAGGTAGCTTTTGGAGATACAGATACATGGTGTTGTTGAACCAGGACGGATAAATTGAAAGCCCTCAGCTTTGTTCTTAAATCCCTAACATTCTGATAAAACAAACGAACAGCGAACATGGATCCAGTTATATTACTCGACGGGGCAAGCGGGTTGCCTTGAAATTTACCCGCGAATTGGGGCGCTTGTATGGCTTGATGAATACACCTTCTGTGAATGCGACCAGAAATGCGGTTAAAGTCTCATTATAAATTAGGTCGACATACCCATTACTGGGTCCATAGAATGCGTTATAGGTGGGGTATTCGAGTTGCTCCTTTGTTCAGTCCCGTAAGCTGCCTAGTTGGTAGGGCAGCTCGATTATTTTTCACTATCACCCAGTATTGATTGACGACGTCCTGCTCCGGAACAAATCATGTTCCGAAAAACGGGTTATGAACCCGTCGGTGTCTGTACCATGATGGATTCCGTTCCAAATCGATGACACGTTAATAAGCGCGGACGATAAATTCGTTCATTTCGTTCGTCCAAACCATACGACGCCTAGGTTTTTTGACGGCATAACCGCCAAAACATAAAAGGGCGATGTTGTTGAGCGACTCTTAACCGTGTTGGGTACTGTCTTCGTGTCCCTCAGATCTCATTAAAAGTTTAAATTCTAAATGTCCCCAATTTTATTTCCACGAGTATTGTGGAACCAGTCAGCCCTGCAATGGAGCCGCAATACCCCATGGTTACCTCCAAAAGTAGGGAAGGTCGAAGGTGCACCGGAACCGCTGAAAAACAGTGTAACGTCACTGTAATTCATACAATAGGCGCGTCGATTCCTTCACCTCGGATTACGGGTTTATTAAGGAGGTTTGCTCCCCCAGAAAAGGGAGAATAGATCAAGGAAGACGAACACAAATGGAAACGTTCTGCTTGTCTTTCGGAAGCCCGCAGTCACTTCAGCCGGATTTCCCCTCCTCCGATAAAGACAGTGTTCTTCATTCGCTAGAAGATCCGAAGGAATCATTCCCGCGACGGCACACACTGCCTCACCAGATACCGTCCTATATACGCTGCACACCCTCAGAGGTTCCAATACGGAGCCTTGGAGCACTGCTGTCACAACATATTCCTTCGGCCTGTCGTTCGCCTTTTAGCAAAGAGGTCTTTCCGAAAAGTATCTCCCGATTATCCAAGCTAAGTAACCAGGGACACCCAGTTTAGCTAGAGGGCCCTTAATCCAAATCCAGTTAGCCGAGTTAAAGGCATTCCTGACATCCAGTAGCACTTACCAGCAGCCGATGCCTCTCGGGCCAGGTATATGACCGTTGTAATGGCATCGGCTGTGGACCCCGCTCTGCGAAACCCGTACTGCGTTCCGATCGACCACCCGCTAGCTCGATGCACGGAAACAGCCTGTTGTATATCACCCTCTCCAACGTCTTCCCCATAGTGTATAAACGACTGATAGGGCGATATGACGAGGATGCGACAAGTGGTTTTTGGGGCTTCAGCAGCACCTATTTCTATCTTTTTTACTGCGTGTTGAACACTCCTTCCACCAAGCAAGATTCAAATGTACTTATGAACCATGCAAGCCTAATTTTAGCTGCCAACTTCAGGGTTTTGTTTGGAATTCCATCCAATCTCGGAGCCTTATTGTCCACAATTGGTCCACAGATCTCCCGTAGTTCCTCTTCGGTAACCACTGGGACTGTAGAGACGTCCTGTTCCACCGTTGATTGAGGTCCACTTTCTTCCTGTTGTGAGAAAAGAGTTGCAATTATTTTGAACCAGACTCGCAGGCACGTCACCTAGGCTCAACTGCTTGTTGCAATTCCGGTTACTTTCCCGTAAAGCCTTCTTAAGGCTACTTCGAAGATCGCAGTATTCTTTCTCCGACTACCGATGTTCTGGCTTCCCTCTGGCCCTTTGGCAAAGCCTCCTCGCGCGCAGACACGATGTGCTCTACGCGCAATTTTTCCCGAAAAGTCCAGCTAATATCACTGGAATTTCCGCTTGAGTTCGCGAAGGCGAACATTCTTTCTTCCTAATTCATAATTGTGCTATGCATGGACCTTAACCGTGTTATTAAATAAATAATTGTCTTCCTCTTCTCATATAATTTTTCTTCTTAATTCCAGGTATGTTGGAGTCCTTAATGTTAACATAAAAAGAAAATAACACAAAAATCCAAAACCATATCTACTGCAGTAAGTACTTTATATCTTAAGCAAATCATGCGCGAAAATAGACACTGGACAGATAAATTTGAATATCTATAATTGAACCGTAGTTATGTCCAGAACTCCTAATTCGGGCGTAAATATCTAAATTAAACTTTTCAGTCGTCTAATTAAATTTAACAATTTCCCTTTGAATTCAATGTAAAATGTAGACAAAGGTAGTGTCCACATAATATGTTTGCTAATTCCAAAATTAATTAACGTAATTGAAATGGATCTTAAATAATTTGTCGAAGCGAACGGCTCCTTTGAAAAGAGTTGAAGGAAGCTGATAACGTTGGATGGAATGTTACTTTTTATTGTCAAGGAGGAAAATGCGCAATTAATTAAACGAAGTATTTTAGTTTCCTGTTTTGTTATTTGTAGTTTTTCAGAGTAAACTAAAAGATAGTTAACTACATACTTCTATAGAAAAGAACTATCGGAGAAGACATCTTGTTTTCGAAACAAGCTCAATAGTAGTTTCCTGATATAAAGTTCATTAGAAAATAGTTTTCATTGTTTATCTAGATATGTACATGTATGTTGAATCATTTTCTCATATGATGATTAGATGAATCTCAATATTAATTTGAAATACCGAATCTATTTCAACGTATTTTTCAATTTTAAGTTGACGCACTATGGCTCCCATAGGTCTTTATGGTAATCGTACGAGTACATACTCCACTATATAGCTTTAAATAGACTGATATTAAGAGATTTTTGGAAAATTGCATTTTTCATCTTACGCGTACCAATTTCCGGTCTGTAACCATGCCATCGGGCATCTCTCATGCATAATATCAACCATCCTTGCTGAAAAGAAACCTCATCCACATACGAATTTTGCACCACGTCTGATATTACAAAGCCATTGCTCCTAATTTTAATTGCTAATTCAAAATTCTACTTGTGGCGAATTTTCCACATTTTACCTGCTATTGTTCGAGGCCACCTTCCTGGCTGAGCAACGTATCGTGTAGATGTGGTGCGTCTACCAAATTTCCAACCATCTTTTTGAATTTATGAAATTTAGTATGCTCTTGGTTCCGGCTTTATTGTGTTTATTAATTGTTCCTCGCTGTCGTGGTAATGTACATTTCCTTGTTTTTCAAGCTTTCCGGTAACAATGCTGCAGTCTGCTCACGTACTATTACATTCTGCATAGTTTGGACTGCATTGTTCGCGACAATATTCTGAAAGTTTTACCGGCAGCATTTGGTAGTTTTCTTTAACTTTATAGCTAGTATTGTCCCCCTTCATTTTGAATTTTACAAAGCTGCTTAGCCTTGGGGACAAACTATGAAAAGAAGTAGTCATCTGCAGTGGTTTTTTGCATTCAGCTTATTTCCTTTCAGTGCGACGTAACGCTTCTAATAGTACTATATCGGAAGGACTACTACCTATTGAATTTCATTTCATTTTGAGGGTCCTCCATTGAATACCATCAACTTGACTGACCGATGGTCAAAAGTAATATTATAATTCTTGTAAAGCAACACGGAAATTAAGCCTTCTAGAGCTAAGAACAGGTTAAAAGGATCAAAATCAACTGCAACTAATAGTTAATTTCATCATCATCATCCAACGGCGCAACAACCGATATCCGGTCTAGCCCTGCCTTAATAAGGAACTGCAGACATCCCGGTTTTACGACGAGGTCCACCAATTCGATATCCCTAAAAGCTGTCTGGCGTGCTGACCTACGTCATTGCTCCATCTTAGGCAGGGTCTGCCTCGTTTTCTTTTTCTACCATAGATACTTTCCGGGCTGGATCATCCTCATCCAAACCCAGCCCACCGTAACCTATTGAGCCGGATTTTATCCACAACCGGACGGTCATGGTATCGCTCATAGATTTCGTCATTGTGTAGGCTACGGAATCGTCCATCCTCATATAGGGGGCCAAAAATTCTTCGGAGAATTCTTCTCTCGAACGCGGCCAATAGTTTGCAATTTTTCTTGCTAAGAACCCAAGTTTCCAAGGAATACATGAGGACTAGCAAGATCATAGTGTTGTACAGTAAGAGCTTTGACCCTGTGGTGAGACGTTTCGAGCGGAACAGTCTTTGTAAGCTGAAATAGGCTCTGTTTGCTGACAACAACCGTACGCGGATTTCATCATCGTAGTGTTTATCGGTTGTGATTTTCGACCCTAGATAGGAGAAATTGTGATCGGTCTCAAAGTTGTATTCTCCTATCCTCATTCTTCGTGTTTGACCAGTGCGGTTTAATATTGTTGGTTGATTCGTCTTCGGTGCTGACGTTGCCACCATATATTTTGTCCTGCCTTCATTGATGTGCAGCCCAAGATCTTGCGCCGCCTACTCGATCTGGATGAAGGCAGTTTGTACATCTCGGGTGGTTCTTCCCATGATGTCGATATCGTCAGCCTAGGCCAGTAGTTGGGTGGACTTAAAGAGGATCGTACCTCTTGCATTTACCTCAACATCACGGATCACTTTCTCGACGGCCAGGTTAAAGACGACACATAATACTGCATCCCCATGTCGTAGACCGTTGTTGATGTCGAATGGTCTTGAGAGTGATCCTGCCACTTTTATCTGGCCTTGCACGTTGGTCAGGGTCAGCCTAGCCAGTCTTATCAGTTTCAACGGGATACCGAAATCTCTCATGGTCATGTACAGTTTTACTCTAGCTATGCTATCATAGGCGGCTTTAAAGACACTGAATAGATGGTGCAACTGGGGTCCATATTCCAACAGTTTTTCCGTCGCTTGCCGCAGAGAGAAAATCTGATCTGTTGCTGATTTGCCTGGAGTGAAGCCTCTTTGGTATAGGCCAATGATGTTCTGGGTGTATAGGGCTATCCGGCCTAGCAAGATAGAGGAGAAGGATCTTATAGATGGTACTCAGCAACGTGATACCTCTATAATTGCTGCTGTAATATCTCGCTTTTTATGTATGAGACAAATAATGCCTCGTTGTCATTCGTCGGGCATTGATTCGCTGCCCCATGCCTCGAGCACAAGTTGATGAACCACTTGGTGTAACTGATCGCCTCCATATTTAACCAATTCGGCTGTAATTCCATCGGCTCCTGACGACTTATGATTTTTTAGCCGATGAATTGCACGGACTGCTTCTCCTATAATTGGTGGTGGCAGTATTTGTCCGTCGTCTTCAGTTGAAGGGACCTCCAATTCGTCGATGTTCTGGTTGTTCAGTAGTTCATCAAAGTACTCAACCCATCGCTCCAATATGCCCATTCTGTTGGAAATCAGATTTTTGTGGCCGTATCCATGATAACGTGATGATAAGGTGATAGTGAAGATCATTTCTTGATGCTTCATTTCCAGATCCTCTGTTGACTGCAGTTATTGCGGCATCCATTTCCCTCTTATAGGTGTCGCAGAGGACTGTGTTGTGGATAGCTTCAGTGTTCACTCTCACCTGATTGTCAGAGGGGATTCTAGGTGGTATTGTTATTCGAGCTCGGAGCATCATGCCAACGACATTGTGATCCGAGTCTATATTGCCCCCCCTATATGTTCTGACATTCATCAAGGCTGAGAGGTGGCGGCGTTCGATCAATACGTGGTCAATTTGGTTGAAAGTAGTCCCGTCTGGACCGTTGTGGACCGCTTTCCGGGCAAACCAGGTACTTCCAACAACCATTCCGTGTGACACTGCTAATTGAATAATCCGCAGTTCGTTATCATTTGTATTTTCATGTAAGCTATGGGAGCGAACGTATCGCCTGAATGCGGGCTGCTTCCCTACTTGGCTGTTAAAATCCCCAAGTATGATTTTAATATCATATCTGGGACAGGCTTCGAGGGTTCGTTCTACTGCCTCGTAGAAGGTATCCTTCTCTGACTCTGCAGTCTCCTCTGTAGGGGCGTGAACGTTAATGAGGCTTATATTTCTAAACTTGCCTCGCAAGCGCAGAGTGCATAGCCGTTCGCTTATGTTTTCAAAACCGATAACAGCAGGTTTCATTTTTTGGTTGACTTGGAAACCTACTCCGAGCACATGGTTTACTGGATGACCACTATAATATATGGTGTAGTGGTTCTTCTCCAGGAAACCGGTCCCTGTCCATCGCATCTCTTGTAACGCTGTTATATCAGCCCTATATTGGGACAGGGTATCGGCTGCTCATCAGCTTTATCTCTGTACAGGGAGCGCACATTCCATGAGAAAATGCGCAAATCGGTTTTCTGTCGTTGCCGGGTTGGTCGTTGTGTAATCTGTCCAGTCCGACGCTCCTGTTGTGGCTTCGTAACTTCGATTTTCCGTGTAGGGTTGTCAACCCTACCCAACCCCCAACCTGGAGCACCGTTTTAGGCGCGGGAGACTCACCTTCATCCTTCTCCGCCTGCAGCTTTTCGTTAAGAAAGAGCTCCCAGCGGTCACCACGTGGAGGTGGAGATAGGGTTTGATAGTAGATCTGTTGGTGTTGGTTCAGCAGGCATTTCCCAGGTTTTATGCTCCATCGTGGGTACCAATCCATGTTTCGCCCTGGGAGCTATACTACCCTTTGACCACTACTAATACCTAATTTGGTAATAGAAATTATGTTTGTAGAAGGAGCCAATGCAACTGCTTTATGTAATACTTAAAAGACAGATAAGGCGATCAGGAAATACGGCGATTGTGACGAAATCTACACAGCTTATTTAGTACCAGCCTAGAAGCCAATCCCAACAACCCCAGAGTAATTCTACCGTTTGAGTCTAAAAATAGAGTTCAATCGGTTTCTATATTCCTGAATGATTTTTGAAGTGTTCAAACGACTGCTCAGCATACTCAGTGCAGCTTGACTATCGAGATAGAATGCGATGCGCCTGCCCTTCAATCAGCCTAAAAAACCGTTGCGTACTGTACCAAAGGAAAAGTTCTCTTCCCTGGCGGCATCCCAAAGCTATTGGAAAGGGGTACAGTTAAACGCACCTTTCCCAACGAATATCCCTATGGCGTACTCGCCTTTCAGAGCTGCGTCCTCTTTCTCTGGACAGCTCTTTTCGTAGCGATGCCTACTTTATTACGTACTCATCCAAAGCCTTTGAATAACAGTCTGAAATCTTTCTCGGTTTCAAGTATGCTAGTGGTTTGTCCTGTGGTTTAGGACTAGATCGACTCAGCCATGGTGTTTTTGTTCGATGATTCTTCCACATTCCCAATGGCTAGTAATCGCATAGGTGAGATCATTTCTTCCTTCTTCTCACGAAATTGTCACTATTTAATACACGGCGAGCCAGTGTCTTCCTCACTTTGTTTTATCGGTGGCTTGATTCGCAAAAGGGCAATCAACAGCCGATGTTGAGGTGCGGGAATGGCTTTGCAGTCAGCGACGGTGATAAAGACAATATCTTTGTCGGTATCAGGTCGACCTGGCTGTGGTGCGTACGCGGTGAAGAAGTGAATAGTGCGATCAGCTTCATCAGCCGGTCATCAAATCGTTCGACTTTAATGGCATTGTGAAGACTCTCTTGGATGGCAATGGCAACACTGTATTGAGTTTGTGGACTACCAAAATAAAGATGTTTATAGCCATTTTTACCGCATTCGCGTTCTTTATTGCAGCTTTTGGTATAAGGGCATAAGGCTTCTTGTAAAGTTCTGATATCAATGCCCCTTTTCGAAGGGCTCTTGCGAGTTGCTCGGTCTTTCCAGCTGGAGTGCCAATATTTAGAGTGTAGGCAGGTATTTAAGTTGCTGGAACTAGCTGGAATTACGCCGCCCATCCATCCAGAATCCTTGCTGATTTTGCGGCAGGACCCGGCCCGTCCTGTCATGTCGACTGAGGTGAACGCCCTAGCATTTTCTCGAGGCTTATGACTCAGCACGAACATTTATTTTTAACGATACTGGATGCATTTTTTTCTCGTCCTATCGCCGAAATTGTCACCAAGAGAGTTCAGGTAGGATTTAGCATAGTGGAATAACTCCAGGTTTACTTTATTCATGCCATTGTCTGATCTCAGCATTTTCTTTTTGTTTTCTGGTCCCAGCCCTTTACCTGAGATTAGGACCAACAGGCTATGTAAATAGTATAGTGGAGTTTTTTGGTGCCAGGAGGTTAAATACATATCGTTGCCACAGATCCGTAAGCGGGGCGCCCATCACACGAGACAATTCATCTCAATTTATTGCGCTCCTTTCACAGATCTCTGTCCGTGTCTATGATAAGTTGCCTCACGTAATCCTTCTTACTTTACTCAAACCCTAACCTTTGTCTCTCCGCCTCTTTCTACGATTAGCCCTGGAAGCTAGTAATTTCATCGTCACACAAAGCATTTCCTTTAATTATGCGTCGACTGGTTTCAGGAAAAAGACACCCAGACGGCCATTTGCCTACATATTGTAGGGTAGACTGGAAGGCCCCGGTGGGTGAATTTTTGACACTAGATTGAAAGTACCTTCCTTGGCAGAGATAAGCTTGCTCTTGCTGCTATATCTTGAAGCCCTTGCTATCAGCAGTTGATGTAATCTCATGGTCACCACCCCAGATGTTTTTCCTGTTGTTGCTGAACAGGAGGGCCTGCGTATTTTTTTCAAGTGGCCAATTTTGATTGTTTATAGCCCGATAATGTGAGTGACGGGAGGGGGTTGAGGACTAGCCTTATTGATAGAATCAATGAACATATTTACGTTGCTTCTTACCGCTTTTTTTACATTTAACAGTCTACATAATAAGCATACCGCTGAGGGACAAGCACAGACATCCTGAAGTTCGGAAAGTCGGTCCAATGAAATTGGGGGATGTTAAGTCAGCTCGATCATCGCATCTTCGAACCGGTACTTTATTTAACTGTTTGACGGTTTATTCTGTCGCACTTTCGGTCACGCTGCTTTGAGGGCAGAGATGAGGCCCCGGAACCCCTTAGTCATCTTTCTTTTTTCTTGTTTTTCAAATACTAAATGCCTAGTTGCCATACGGTGTGCCAATATAAGATTAGGGTATTCTTCAAATTTTAGACAGGTTTTGTTGCGTTGAAGCTTACCAAATTGCGGGCAACAAGGGAGGAATGCCACCTTACATCGTCGGTTAAGTCCTTCTGGAATTCTTAACATTCTTCTGAACATAAAGTTCAGATTTTGCATACTTTCTGTTTATAAGTAGAGACTTAAATATATATCCATCAAATGAAGCCTGTAAAAGCTACGCAACTCTTTCAGTTTAAGTTGAACACAGGATAATAAAATTAATTCTTTGGCGACCCTTACTCACGTGAAGATTTTAATGTATCAACTGCAACCAATAAGAAACTACGTCTTGATTTTTGCCTCACATGCTTGCTGAAACGCCAGGGTGCTTCTGGATTAGACTATAGTGAGTCCTTTTAATTTTCTTTTGAGAGACTGTTGCACTAAATGCTATGGAAACCAGTGATTTGACATCAGCCGACACAATTCATACTATATTACACTCAGTGGCACTAGAAATCAGTATCCCGTCACAAATAAATTGCGGAGAATGCTCCTATTAAAATTTTCTGTCAACTGTAATCTACTCAAATTGTCATGGAAAATGTATTCCCAAGAAGGACCTAAACTTTACTTTTCCAATTCACATAAACTGAAATCGATTAAGTCCCATTTAGTCGAACTAATCAGCTTACTTGCCCGAAGGATCCATAAATTCCTTCCAATCGGATTCACATATCGGTATAATCAGCAATGAGCCTTCCTTCCACATTATAATAAGCAAACAAAGCCACATGCTGTTTCCCATGCCCTGAACCCTTCCAATCGACCAGGTTCCCATCGAGTCGTCCTAAACTACTCACCGATTATATCCAGGACATTAAAGACGAACCTGATTTGCTAAAAATAAGAGAATCTTGCGTGGCGCCAAGTCATACTGTGAAAGAAATGTCGACTAACGTAAGCCACCCGCCAGCTATTTTGCAAGGGTCGTTGCCATTTTTGTTGACTTTCACCGACATTCTAACTTGCCTATAACTTCTGAAATCAGTATCAAATCACGTAATTTTTCGGGAATAAATTGCACTGGGGCCATTTCCGTTAAATCGCTGGATCCGATTTCGTATTGCTTCATCATAAATGGTGGGCGTATGATGTGCGATTTCATGCGGATTTCATGGAGGGTCTTTGATAGGATCCGCGGAGTGGGACTGGGATTTCGAAAACATAACGGCGGCGGTTAGACCACGACTCTTCTTCGGAATATCGATTTAACGACTCCGACTATCGCGAGAAGTTACTGCTTTCGATACTGATATGTTGGCCTGGGAGTGGGTTCCGGTAGTGGAAGTTTTAGCTTGTATTGTTCCGTTGAGGATGGCTCCTACTGAGTTAATTTTGTTGTCTGTTCCGCAAATGATGATGGTTAAATTGTCAAATATTGCAAGGGAGTCCACAAGCTATGTCATAAAGGGTTGTTAGACACATGTCAATATATTCATGTCATTCTTAAATCTATGGCTGATACCCTTTGGATAGAAACGCAACTTAGGACTAGCATGAATCTCCTTTTGACTGTAAGTAATCTCCACATGCAAAATATACTGCATTTCTAAGAAACTCCTCTATAAGCTGATCGAAGTTCTTAATACAGTCTCCAGCACCGAGAGGATATTTGCAATTTGCAATTAGATAGGAAACCATACTGAGGTACTTTTCGGCAACGGTCCACTTCTATCAGTTTTTACTACCTATCTAAGGATAATTAAGTGGCGACCAACTGGGAAGTATAAGATTTCATACATGCGATTAGATTAATAGTATGCTGGATCTTCCTGGGAGGTTCTTATAGTTCAGCTATTGTAGAGCTAGTTCCCGGGAAAGCTTCCATTGCTCGTAACAGGCACTGGACTGCTAAAGTAGTGGTCCTTCAAATTGTCAAATAGGAAACTCTTTTGTAACGGTTATCGGTTTTTCGAGAGACTTTTCGATGGCCTGGCCGCATACCACATCGAAAACGTGAAGCTGACACTGATCCCGACTATTGAAAAAACCACCAGAAATTAAATGATGTCCTGACATAACTCCTTGCCTCAAATGGTAGTTTTACCAAATATTTGCATCGCTTTCGATTGAAAGACACTTTTAACTATTCTGAATATCCCGCTAAGCCCGAGGACCTGAGGCACATGATGTTTTATAGTCTGAGGTTCATGGAAGATAAGAAGAGGAGGTCGAGTGACATTAACAGCCCGGGGGAATCCCATTTTAATTGTGGAGATGCTTAAATCAATACCATAATAGTGGCGATGCAAAAGAGGATTTAAATGGTAAAACTAACATAATACTTTACGTTCCAATTCCATCCACGATCTCTCCGGCTCTGGCTTAGCACTATTTCGCCGGGTGGGTTTACCTATAAGCTCTTGTGCTACCAGTTTTTCCTTGCTTCTTAAAACAACATGCTTTGTATTTGTGCCATTATGATGATAACTGCAAGCCAGTTCAATTTGAGCATCTTCTGACTTGGGCTTTCCGGACTCACCTTCGTCTTCTGCATGTCGGATAGACTTCTTCTTTCGCCTGCGGATGTCGAGCAGAGAAAAATCACGTGATCTGGATACCAGAAGTATGCTGCTGTACAATCGCCAACATTCTTACAAATGTCGGAGGGACGCCGGCTGCCTTTTTTGACAAGCCTACTGTAAATAACCTCTAAAGCTTAGCTTTTCAGTCATCGTCATATGTCCACCGAATTTCACTTTGACTGTGTTTTTCTTTCTACGGTTAATGATCAAGACTACTTCCGTCTGCTCATCAATCAAACTTAGGCTTACCTTTTCCAACCAGGATTTCATCACTGTCATTATCTCCATTAAGTAAATCTAAACTTTTGGTACACCTGATGTGACGGTGTAATCTCTGGGACCTCTACCGTGCCATACCACAAAGTTCTCTCCAAAACGTTATTCTCAACCGACATATATTTCAGAGAATTCGCCTTTAATTTGTTTGCAATTGGCGAATTCTGAAACTCTCCCCACACAACATCGGCCACAATTCATCACGCCTTGCCTGATTCGTCGCTATGACTACTGTGTCCACCGTTCTTCCTTGATAACTGAAGGTATCACGCAGTTGTTCTCACTGTTTTTTGGTTACGAAATAGAGTAGAGTAGTAACCTGTAAGCCTATAATGGTTATATCGGCATCACCGTATGACTGTTTGAAGGAGTTTTTTTGCTTCTTGACTTGACTAAGGCTGCCTTCCATTTCTATAGTTGCAGCGACCCAAAGCCTTCGGCGTCACTTCGAGCACCCCACCCTGCATTCTGCGAGGAGCTCACTTCCCTCTTGATCAGAATGCAGATTACCTAAAGATTACTATAAGTATTGCTCTCCCAAACATGCCGAGCAACTGTTCTATCTCTTAGATCCCCTCTAAATTCTTGGAATCACTATAAGTTCCAAAACCCTTCATCGGAAATTGTATGACGCCCCAACATTCACGAATACCACGTTCAGCTACGTGAGTGTTCTGATCATAATACGTCCCCTGACATTCCTCACTCAGCTATCCACTCAAAAAAACCCTATAATTTTCTGGGCAACGTCTTCTAACGTGCCGGATCAAAGCGATCAGCATCTGTCCACGTTAGGAAAGCATATAATAGCTTATATGTCCATTCGTTCCACCTTTGTGCTTATGAATTCCATTCCATTCAATTCCATCGACCGAATAAAGATGATATAGTGGTTCACATGCGAGTTAGGGATTATTCATTCCGCGTTTCAAATTATAAACGAACTTTATGGTCCTAAAAGGAAGGTACACTGCAGGCTTCTCTTCCACGGTAATGTGGAAGGAGCGATTCTCCTTTACAGTGAAAGATGGGGATGATCGTCAAAATAAAGAACACACCCGTTTTGAGGGTAACAATTGGAGTATATTTGCATGTTGATACTAACTAAAATAGTCATAAAATACATGAAAGAACACCTTGAACCTTGATCGACAAGCAGTAGACTAACTGCCGCTCTGAATCCTCCTCCAAATTAACGCGCTGCGGATCATTGTGGAGCTGTGTGCGGAGTTTAGATCCGTACTTCATCTAGTCTTTAATGAATTCAAAAATGCTTTTAACACATCAGTAGGGAGAGTAAATTTTCAGGGAAATTCGAAGTCTTAAGCAGAGTCCACCAGCGCTGCATTCAACCATCGATACTTTATACTTTATGCTGCCTTGGCCAGAGGACGTGGAGCAATTGAGCGGATCATATCGTCTTTCCTGAAATATCTTAGCTCTGATGATGGCACTTGCTTGCTCTCTCCCCGAACCATGTCCTTTGGCCAAACGTCCCTGGACTTGGCGAAGGAGACAAGTAAAATCGGAAATTAATACCAACAAAACAAAATTGTCAGCCTGGCTGGTCATCGCAATGTTACTATTTGCATGGAGGGGCAAAACATCGAAGGTGTCCAATAATTCATTTACCTAGGAAGTGTTGTTCTTACCGACGGACGATTACATCGAACTGGACCTAACAATGCCAAATCCCCTCTTGCTATTTCGTCCAAAATCTGCAAATACACTTATATCACTACCAATATCAAGTTAAGGTTGTTCTACACTAATGTTCGCTTTGTCTAGCACATGGGAAGTGATCGTCACCGTTATTTAGACGCTCCAAACTACCGTCAACTTTAAGACAATAAACAAATGAAGAATTTTATCGGACCAAAGCAGATACCCAGGGCACAAAAATAATGAATAGATTACATGTTTACAAAAGGTGACAATTCCAATGCGGTATATCCCATGCAATGCCTCAAAGCTACATGGCATTGTGAAAAAAGAACGTAAACTTCTCGGAAAGCCGGGGAGGGAATTTGAACACATTTTCAGAAACTGTCAACGATGGAGTGTAAGTTTCGTTGATGCGAATGTATGGTAACCATATATAAACCGCATCAGCATCAGCTGCTCATCCAGGATGACGGACAGCTGGTCGAATAGAAGGAGCACTTCCTCACGAATCTCAATTGAAATTGGTAAACTGCCATCTTCTATGGTTAACTGTCATCATCATCATCAGCGACAAAACAACTTGTATTACGTCTTAATAATGAAAATCAGACATCCCGGTTTTGTTCCGAGGATCACTAAATTGATATTCCCAAAAGCTATCTGGTGTCTCGGCCCACCCCACCGCTTAATCTGCCCTTATCAGCTTTCCGGACTGGATCATCCTCACCTATCCAAAATAAGTGACCCGCCCTAGATTTTATCCCCAACCAGGCAGTTATAGTATCCATCATAGATTTCGGCATTGTATAGGCTATGGAATCGTCCATCCCTCTGTAGGAGGAGGATTCTTCTCTGTTGTGCAGCTAAGAGTTTGCTTCTTTAAGATTTTGTGTGAAACAATACCTTATTAGAATCGATTCGACGTCTGTCTGATCGTCATGCAATTTGCTTATGGATCCTCCCTTTCGGCTTTTTTCACCCGTGATAAAAGAAAAATATACCTGTTGTTATACCATATATGTTCATCATCTCGGTTGCTAGGATGTCAATCGGCATTATTCCCGAGGTGACGAATGCTGCATCATCTGAGACGGTCCTAAAGGTGGAACATCATCTTAGACGGTCCTAAAGGTAGAATTTACCCTTAAGGCTGTTCTTCTGTAAACCACACTCAGTTTATGTGCATTGCCTAAAACTGGCAGCGCTTTCCGTAACCTGGAACTGCATACTGCAAGATAGAACACACCACCCTCGTTATGAGCAGCCTGCAAGTATGCCGCGGCCCTCCAACGTTGGGCATCATCCTTTTCAGAGCCATACTCATGGTGGATGCTTTTACGCAAGTATGCTCTATGCGCTGCTTAAAATTGAGTTTTCCGTCTATCATCACTGTCAACTGCTAAACCGATTGTCACGAAATTTAGTGAAAACGTCTGATTTGTGAATCCCTGTGCATATAGCAAGTAGCGCCATTTTGTGTTGAATTTAAGAGGGGTTCCCCATACATGCGAATTGAGGGTTCAAATTTTTTTTTTGCACAGGATATGGCCATGTGAAGTATCAAGTAAAAGGGCTCAATTAATACTTTTCGAAATTTGCCAGTAGTATAAGGGATAACATAAGGCATAACTATGGGATTAAATTTGAAGGAAATCCAACAATTATTAGCAGAGTTATAAAAGGTGAAACTTTTCAACCCATTCATTATATGGGGAAACTATCGTAATATATGCAGTCAAATTATCTCGCTCATCGACGTGCTCAAGTAAAGCAAAACCACTGGACTTGACGGTTTCCTCGCAGATCAGTAGAAATTTGACATCTATCCCAGCGAGTACAGAAAAGATTCGGGAAAAAGGGACTAAACTTGAGTGGGTGGTCTTTGCTGCCCCAAATAATTTAAATCATCCTAGAACGTATTAAAAAGAACCCAGGAAGCTTGGACGTCAAAAGTAGGCTGTTGCCAAATTCAATCCCCATGCTCTTATTGTGGGGCAGGCAGAGAGGTTTTGATCTCAAAAAGCCTTTATTAGGTGCTTATTAGGTTATTAGGGTTGCATTAAAGTAAAATTTTAAAGGAATTTGAAGTCCAAAACGAAGCTCGCTAAGATTGAATTCTCTCACCGATACTTTCTAAATATCGACGTTGTTCACACTGCTTTCGACTATGCCCTGTTTGGTCATTATCATCTGCTTCCTCTCAAACTGAATCATAGACTTTGCCTGAAAGTATGATGCTGCAGGACAGTGAAAGAAGATTGCAAGCTTCTCAGAAAGTAGTGTAGGGAGCTGAAGGGAATATAGGTGTAGCTGACGTGCTACACCCCACATATAGGTGTATAGGAATCATATGTATCCCACATTACAAAAGTATAGACCACAAGGTGACCAGCAGCTGTAAAAAGGCACTTGACCATGACTCCTAATTGAATAACATCTTCTAAATTGCAATTTTCCGTGGCTAGCTAACGTGAGATATGAATAAATTTCTGTCTAAAAGAGTTAATTTAAGAATTTCAAGCGTTACTTTTTCGTCTTATACCGAAATAAATTGCCAATTGCCGTGCAACCCTAATGTTTTGATGATAATTCCTCAGATATCCTAGCAGCCGCCATTCGAAGCCTTCTCGAGGATTCAACATTTCTCAAAAGACCCACGGATATTTCAAATATATCCGAAGTAAATCATCTAGCAATCAGTGCGACGATATGCCAAACAATTCTACCATTCCATTACCTACGTAAAAGTCAATTTCACTGAAAAGGATATGAAGGCGGAACTAGCATACTCGTAGGATACATCAAGATTTTGATAGAATCGTATTAAGAAGGCGATTCCAGGGATGTCTCTAGCATTTCTCCTCAACCCAAATAGCACAACGTGTACAAGTAGCATTCAGTCTGCCGTTGTCATCGTTGTTGTCATCGCAATCGTCTTCTTCATTCATGACATGAATTCGATAAAGTCTGTTACAGGCATGACGCCATCATTGAAATCGTCTTCAATTTCCATTTCTAACGATCACTATATCTTATTTGTGGGATTACGTCTCTTTGGGTTTTCTTTTCTCGTTCGCATTTGCCATTGGGACATGTGCGTTTCAGGAAAGACCCACAGGAAGGAGACGAGACCGAATCGAATAAGGAAAAACGAACTAGTGCTTTACGTTTTTTCCCAAGGGTCGAATTTTCTCTGGAGAGTCCCCGTTTACTTAGCTCAGCACAGATCAATTGCTTGCCATATTCTCAATTCTGCAAAAGGACGCGCACTGTTTATTCCAGTCTTCCACGGTATGTCGTATAGAATAAGAGCACCTTTTCGAGCCAATTTGCATATTCTACGTAGTATTCAATTCACTTTTATCTTTCACAATGGGAAAGGGTGGAATATGTCGAACACTTTGACCGGGAAATGCTGGAATCTATAAGAAGCAAGGACTTTGTGTTGCATAAAATGCAAGTTGCTGCTGGATGGGGATATTGCGGCAATAAAACAGAGTGGAGGAGCTCTTATTGATGTTTATATTCATTTGAATGAGAATCTGTTGAACAGAAGATGGAGACGCCAGACCCATAGACCGAGCTCAACTCCTTTTAAGAAAGCAAAGTAAAATAATAAATGAAGAAAAATGGCTTTTATTGAGATTTCTACTTTTATGTACTCGAGTCAGTGATGCCAAGTCTAGGAAGAATGTGCTTATGTAGATTTATTCAAAATAAAACATTTTATTCCTTCACAAATGGGTATTTAACAAGGAGGAGACTGAAAACTAAATGCGATGCTTGTAGTGGAAATGCTACTAGAAATGTAATGCTTTGCTTTATTAAATGCGTCCTTTCTTTAGGAATGAAGGTATTATTGGAAAGACGCTGCTGTGCCTAGTTGCTGAAGTGTGTAGAATTCGCACCCACTATTTCTCCGCGCGACCACGGTGAAGTGAAACTTCACGGTAATGGTCGATACCAGCATTTTTGGGTCGTTCCACTTCTTTATTCCTCTCTGATTTGAGCATCTTCTCTACAAGGTTGTGGGGTCCGATGTCTGTGTTAAAGGCCACGCTCGGCTTGTTTCTCCCCTCTATGGACTTCGGACAATGAAACATAATGTGCTGCGGCTCATCCAATCCGAAGCGATGTACAGAAATACTTCTTCTGACGACCGCGTCCAGTAAGGAAATTTGTCAGGTGGTAACTAAATTCGCTGTACTTTCATCATCATCAACGGCGCAACAACCGGTTTCCGGTCTAGGCCTGCCTTAATAAGGAACTCCAGACATCCCGGTTTTCCGCCGAAGTCCACCAATTCGATATCCCTAAAAGCTGTCTGGCGTCCTGACCTACGCCATCGCATCATCTTAGGCAGGGTCTGCCTCGTCTTTTTTTTCTACCATTGATATTGCCCTTATAGACTTTCCGGACTGCATCATCCTTATCCATACGGATTAAGTGACCCGCCCACCGTAACCTATTGAGCCGGATTTTATCCACAACTGGACGGTCGTGATATCGCTCATAGATTTCGTCGTTATGTAAGCTACGGAATCGTCCATCCTCATGTAATGGATCAAAAATTCTTGGGAGGATTCTTCTCTCGAATGCGGCCAAGAGTTCGCTGCGCTTTCGCTCGACCCATTTTCCAATACACGGGTCCAAGGATCCAACGACCTTTTTCAAAATAATTCCACCTTTGGTGCCACTATCTGCCCAGTTTCTAGTGGCTTCTCGTGACTCTTTAGAAGTCCACAGCCACCTTAGACAGATTGACCCTTCCTCTTTGGTAGAGATAGTGCGATAGTGTCGAACACATCCTTCTTTGAGTCAGTGATTTCTGTCCAGGCAAGAGTCAGTGTAGAGGACCATTCTACCTTCTCTGTCGAACACTCGGTCATCACTGTTATAGGAATTAAGGGGTTGTAGGGACTGATTCTTATGGAGGAAATATTCCTCATCGATCTCGACCCACAGGCGCTTGAAAACAAGGGGATTGGAACGCGATTGATACGTTTCTAGGGATTTCACTACGTATCTGGCCATCACTGTATCGATGCGCGGCCTATGTCCTTCATAGATGGGTAAATTATGAGATCACCGGCATATTGTAAGATCTTGAAAGAACTGTGGTAAGGAGCCGGCTTGGGAATGTCCGCTGTAAAGACAGAGAAGACGGAAAGAATGGAACTTAGTGGGGTTCCAGCAGGACTGGTATAGGACGAAGAGAATCGTTTGCTGACTTTGGATTGTCGATCATCTTGAAAGCTAAAGATTAGCTTAGATAGAAATTAAAGATGTTACTGAGCCATACGGAGGTCGAAGGAGTCATACCAAAAACTATATCTGGCGTTTAAGTCGCCTCCCAAGACTAGGAACCATGATCTTCCGAGTGAAAGGTGGCGTTGTCATAACAACACTACAAGGTTTGTTCGGTTAGATTAATTTAGTCTGGGATGGAGAGGCCCGTTGTTAGACGTTCCTCATTTTCATAATTTTGGCGAAGTTAGGGCACTTGCGGTAGTTGGCGGGGTAGTCGCTTGCCACGCAGTCCATGCACTTTGGACTTTTGTCCGGCGTCTTAGGGCACTCATCTGACCCGTGTACGCTGTCACATTTGGCGCAGTGATATTCGAGATGGCAGTCCGGCGCCGCATGAACGACTGGCTGGCAGTTTTTGCACTGCAGAATCTATTTGTTCATGATCCATTCAAAGTGAATCAGAGTGCGGTTTATTGCCTTAACTGCGGTGAGATCGTCGATCTCGGAGGTCGCTTCACAGGTCATTAGTCATGGGCTCATTCTACGGCCCTCTACCTTCGCTTTCGTTATGACGAAGAGTTTAACGGAAAATACGCTGGATATACCTTGGACCTTCAGATCCCTCAGCGATCTCCTGTGCTGAATAAGTGTAATCTAGGCCACGGATAACAATCATGTGGTTTTCTCTGCGGGTAAATTATAGGAGAAGAAATTTGAACTTTGGTCGCTGCGTAATCCTCTTTGTTCTTGATTAGATGATTTAAACACTTTGATTTCTTTACGAGGAGGTCTTTGGAGACGGAATTTGTAATGGAGCTTTGCGTAGCACTAAAATCCTCTGACGGTTCAATGACAACGGTTGGAGGAATTTTGGAACTCACCTATTTCTTCAGAGATGCCTGGGGTGGTTGTTGTTCCAGCTTAAATGACACTAGAGCCTGTTGTTTGTTGGCACATTTAGTTGGAGCGGTAGCACTAGGCATTTGTGTCTGTGGCGCTGTAGTCGGGGAGTTGGCTGACTTGGTGATAGGTCCGCCGTATCTTGACTTTATTTCTAACGAGGCAATCGTCATCTGCAGGCTGTGGATTAAGCCTTCTAATGACGTGCTTTTATCAAGAGTTTCCTCTTGTTTACTTAGAAGAGCTTGATTTCGTTTTTTTTTTTTAAGAAAACAATCTTGTTTACAGGATTGTCATGGCCTGCTGCAGAATCCACGTCTGTAGACGTAACCGATTCCATCACTGAGGCATCCTCGTATTCCGACTCTATTTCTTTAGGAGCTGAATTGCCGTTATTTTTTCGACGTTTCTTCGCCGCCATAACTTGGAAACTGTGATAGGTAATGAGGATTACCTTCATTTTTTCGCTTGGCTGTATAAATTTAACCATTCACAACCGTGACTTGATGGCCTGAATGGTTTCATCTTCATATAGTTCCACTTTTTTAGGGTGTTTAGCAACTACAATGACTGTTAAGTCGTCTGCACAACCAATCAACGTTGCCAAGGCTAAACACTCCGTCGTACATGATATTACCATGCAGAGTCCCCAATAAAGAATACCACAAACAAGCCTCTGCGAGAGCTAGCTCTCGATTAACTGAACCAAGTCACCAGGAGATCCGAGTTTCAATTAAGCCCCGGCACTGAGGAAGGCCACAAGTAGTCATCGAAATATATGATAACATAAAAAAATAAAAATATTTAGTACTCCGCGAGAAATATTCCTTCCACCATATACGATTCAAATTATGTAACACTCGAAACCGGCCTAAGCAAGCCAACTTGAGACCCTTCTTGGGAATTTCGATCAATTCCATGGACTTCTTATTTCTAATACGTATGCATATCCCCGGCAGTTTCCTTTAGTAATTTCGGGATTGAGAGGACTTGTTTGACCGTTGGGTGGACCCACTCTCTTCCTGCTGCCGAAAAAGTGATGTAATTATTTTCAAAAAGAAACGGAGATGTGGGGGAAGCCACTTGTACAATTATTTTATTCATTTTTCATTTTCCGGATAGCTTAATGGTTAGATCGCTAGGCTGTTGTAGCGGAAAGCCGCGATTTAAATCTCACTGGTCTCCGAGGGCTTTCTACAGTGACTGGATATCGGATACTAGTCAACTTAGGTGTAAATGAGAACCTAAATCAAATTAGGGTAATCCTTGGCGAGGGCATTGCTGACAACATTGCCCACATTGACCCCATTCTAACACGCTTGAAGGCTCAAGCTCAATCGGATTGTCGCCCCAACAATTATTATTATTATTTACAATTATCGCCCTGACGAGGCACATCTTCCTGTAGCAATCCTGTTTGCTCCTCCGTATAGCTTTCTTGAAGTTACCTCAGTGATTCCGGTATACTTCGACCAGATACTTTGCTAGCAGACACAATGATGACAATATCGAAATTTCGTGGTTCCATCAATTCTTGGTTTGCTGTTGCGGTGCAAATGCCGACAAGGTATTATTGGGTCGCATAAAGAAGGCGGTGACATAGTCGACCCACCATTTCCATCCCAGTTCCATTCCATCCACAGCCTCTATCTCTTCTTCGAAAGTCAAAAGTTGGTAGACTAGCCAAACCTCCTGGCCTTTTTATACCAGTACGCTTTCGGTTGTAGCATTGTAGATGAAAACGGCCTACTGGCCGTTGTGGGTGTTTTCCTCCATAACCAGCCGGACCATTCCTCTTACTAATAAGGTATTGAAGTATGCTTAATGGACGATCGAGCTTAACCTTCTACCTCAGAAGGCCAATACATATCCAACGTTGGCTAATATGATGGCCAACTCCGCAAAATTTTCGATAAAGATTTGGGGAGTGTAGCAGCTGTAATCGGCACTCCGGATTGTCGTTGTTTCTTGTATGGCCTGTCTTCGACATGCCCATATCGCATATCAGCGTTTCTTGCACCCAAGTTGCGTTATCGTAATTTCACCATGGCTGCAGGTTACTGCTACGTCTACGCTCGACTTTCGAATGGTTTTTTTTCGCAACCTCATTTACTTAGGCGATTCAGAATACTCGTAAATGTAGAACACCTGCCTCCACCTATAACGTCCCGGTCGTTCACACCCCTTGCACAACATGCATTGTGGGCCTTCGGTGGAATCCCTGATGAGGTGACCTTCTGCTCACTGGCACTTCCCCCCTTGTTTATTTGCTTTCTCGCATCCTTTATCATGATTTGCCATCTGCGCTTCCCGTCATATGTCGCTTGTTCACTTTGTCTTCCAGTATAATAATATAGGACAACTTAACGCCCTTAAGAAAGTCGGGATATTTTGGTGGATATCCTACCTCTCCTTAAAAGTTCGTGCCTTTCATTTATACCTTTTTCTAGTGAAAGAAATGGTGGTACTATCACGCTTTGCACCAAAAACATTGTTTCAATGCGGAGAACTTTAGCATTCCTCCTGCGATGAATCTCAACTACCCAAGGCTAGCGTTGTTTCCGGTGGTGACCTTCAAAGCTTGGAGTCCTTTGTAAAAGGATCCAGAGTGGAATTAATTTCCACTCCACTTCTATCGCTTCCTCACTACTGAGGTACTATGATCGCTGGATTTCGACGACTGAGGGCCTGAATCACAAGTAAAAATCGACGGTACTGGATTTTTGAAACTCTGTACCGTAAACAAAGCACCTTCTCGCCTTCCATACTTGATTCGATTTTTGGGTATCTTTTCCATTACCAATCTTCATCTATGTGTGTCATCTCCGGATGCCACACCCATAATGCATCTGCCGAGCGTTCCCTTATCCGCAGGAAAGCACGTAGCTGATGCGAGATTTGGCAAACCCAACCAAAATACGTAATAGGAATGTAGATAAATCCAGAAAGAGTTGATTGACGGTATTATTTTACTGAGGAATTCGAATTCCTATCCTTAAATTATTATCAATTACTACTTCTTCCATTTAACTTTTTCAAGACTTTAGGTAACATTCCTTTGACTAAGTGAAAATTTTCTAATTTTGTTTGAGCACATCGAGACTTCTATAATTTTTTAATTAAAGAACGAAAAAACGCACTATCCCAACGTTGATTCCACTCTAATAACTTCTGTCGCTTTTATGTACCCCAGAAATCCACTTGCTCTCCGCGGCAAAATTTAATTACACAGAAACGTTCCCAGAAGTAGCAAAAAAACTGCCTTTGCTCATAGTTAGACACGACTCCCCCCGGAAAGCTTCTCGAATCGCGCTGAATAAGAAACAATACAAAAGTGTCTAATTAGAGGTTCATTTAAATCTTGAAGTGTATCTTTTTGTAGCTCGTCATAAATTAGACGCAACGTCGCTGGCTAAAAGAATCAAGTGAATAAATGACTTCGAAAAGGAGCTGGCCCACAAAGACTACAGCCATCCCCGTAGTAAACATCCATCCAGTAAAAGCTGAAGAAAGCATGATTTCATTTAAGTGATGATGAATTCACTGGAGACCACTATTTTTTCCGATTCGGTGGCAGAAGTGAGGAGATAAAACGCCGAGCACTCTAATTCCTTTCGTTCGATTGAGTTCAACCGAGAAGACCGAGACCAAGGACTGGATGTTGCGGATAGAAGATAGCATTAAGATAAGTTCATGGATCGATACAATGCTCCACTTCGCCAGAAGGAATAATAATAGTTTTAATTAAAATTTATTGTTTCAGAGATAATTGGAATCTTTTGAGATATTTAGACGCGAGTAAATTGAGGCTCAAATTTTGATGTGGAAATATGCATCATCGCATATTTCGTAGATGAGATAATTGAACTTATATTCATGTTGTATAATAAGTATCTTGATCATACGGAACGTTACAATAATAGTATCGAAGGGGGAGGAAGATTAGTATTTATAAATCTGCTCCAATTTCGGCTAACCCGAGGGAGTGCACGTTTCTGGAGCAATGCTTCGTCTCTGAGGCTCAAAACAGAGCATGGCTCAAATATATTTGATTGATACCCATCGCATAGTTTATACTGCAAGTAGTGTTTAAGAACATTAGTTGTTCCCTTCTCAAATATGGAAAAATTACTTAATAATTTGCGCTCAAACTTTATTGGGTTATTATGTTGGAATGATTGCTCGAGTGAGTCGACCCATTGCAATCGATTGAGTGCTTCTCTCAAATATGGGCAGTTGATAGGTCGTTCATTAAGGTTCTGGGTAAAACAACACCTTATTAGAATCAGGTTACCGTCTGTCTATTTGTTTTTGTTTTTCTTTCTGAGGAGGTGGGAATCTTCAACAAAATCGGGCCTGTAGTGGTGAATATTTTTCTCCGCAAGTGCCAATCCAACGCTCTCTAATCAGGCCTTAACAGCACCGATTGCTTCACTTTAGTACATTCCAGCATCTTCGAGTTGTTTTGCGACCACAATCAGTCCTACATCATTGGCGGGACCTACCACCGTGGCCTCCTCTAGAACCAGAAGATTAAGTACATTAAGTATACATGATGTGCCACAATAGTGGACTCAATGTGGAGTCCTGTGGAAGCCTACGGAAACAAGGTACTCCTTTGGTGTCATACCAAATCGTTCGTTCTCCCAAGTAGCTGTCGACAATAGCAGCGAGATAAGTAGGAACGGCAACCTTCATCAGAGGCTTTCGAGATGACAATCGGCCGAATCGACCTTACGTCCAGGATCACCACCATTCACTTTACCGAACCTAGACGGCCAATCTGATAGGCCTCCTTGGCTCACAACAGCTGGGAATAATCTATTGTAAATTACCCACTCTTACACTTTCCTCATAGTGTCTAAAAGACATATGAGTCTATAGAAGCATGGTTCACGTGAAGGTTCCCTAAACATAGACAGCTTTACCAAATTCGCGTCACATTCAAAGATCGCTGAGGAACCTGGATGATTTTCAACAAGATGGTATGAGATCTGCTGAGAGGAACGGTATCTGAATCGTCTCATCATTATTCAATAGGCGCTCCCCCACGAGTTTATCTCTGCCTCCGAAAAAAGCTCCACAAAAGATTCCCTCATGCTCCGCTGGATAGCTAACTGGAAGTTCTAGTGGACCTCCTTATATGCTTCCTGTTATTATTTTTGATCCATCCAATATACTGCTCTCTAAGCCGTTCGTCTGGCTCGGCGACAAGTCGATCAAAGGCTGGTCAGTTCACTATACCACCAGTAGTTGGATTTTTTACTGAGCATCTCCTAGGCTTGGATACGTCACATGCTTAGGCGATGCATTTCGTTAAATGAATATTTGTTAATCCCTCGCTTTTGCAGACCATCGTGACGGTCTCTGCGATTTTAGCTTACGGCGTGCGGGTGTCCTACCCAGTGGCTCTATAGTTCAAAGGTGATTATCCTGGTGTTCGCTGTACACAAACTCCTCGTTAGCTTGCGTGCTTTGTTCCCCCACTTGAGAGCCCAGACATTAAAGTTACCGGTAATCACCTTTGGACTTTGACTCCTTGCGTCGATTTCAAGATTGTGTAAGAAGTTTTCGAAATCAGACAGGGGGACGTAGCAGGTCACTCATAGTATATTGTGTAGCTTGTCGATCGCACGCTCATATGGTAGCTTCACCATTCTAGTCTGTGATCCATTCATCACCCTCAAGGTTTCTGTGTGCTTCACTTATGATGGCAATCTCCATTTCTGATTGAGGTTTATTTCAATTAATCTCATTTCTTCATTGCAGCTAACATTCTTCACAAATTCCGGGCATTTATCACATCTAGCAATATGCTGGTTATCCTGTCCCTCCTTTTCTCTGCATAAAATGCTTTTGGAGTCTCCATTGCAATCCTTAGCATGTTCTTTCTCCTAACACCTTCGGCGCCAGTGCATGTCTTCCAAACATAAGGCATTTGAAGCACTTCTTTAACGAAATCTATTCTCTTAGACTGCAAGAAAAAACCCATCGTATTCTTACCGCCACGAACCTTAGCGCTAGCATTCGCATTCTGGTCGTTTCAGTACCGTCATAGGCTTTTCTTAGACTCTGGATGGATTCCTCCTTGTTAAAATATTGCAGATTTCTTTCTGAATGTCAACTCTTCGAGATCCTTGCACTGTTTATAGATCTTATGTTTCTGGGAAGGTGCCGCGGCATTCTCCCAAAGCAAGTTTATAACTTGATTACAAAACTCGTCGGTTTTGCGCAAGCTGGATTTTTTCAATTCAATATGAGAACTCCTATCTGGGTCCTTCGGATCTTCCTGAGATTTCCGTGCAGGTTTCTTAGATCGGGATTCGCTTTATTTTTGTTTGTATCCCCGCGTATGATAGATTTTCCTTGCTGCTTGTAATATCAATTGTCTCTGGGCGATCTCGTTTCTTCTCCTCCTTTCTTTAACGACCTTGGTCCATCCAAAGTTTTTATTTGCCTTGAGCTTCGCTTCGTTAACTGACTTTTTCACTTGGAGCACAGATTTGGACTTTTAATCCGAGACTTTCCACCTTCCGAACTTTTAGCTCCGTTAGTTGGACTGGTCAGAACTTGGAAGTTACTCCTCTTTGTTTCGCACTCTTGTAGCTCAGTTTTTCAGCTTTGAACTGCATGAAAAGAAATTCTGCCGGATATGGGTTCTGTTCTCGGCGAATCCCGGCTAGATTGCCCATTTTAAATACTCCTCTTTATCAGTTACTGAGCTTCCATGAGATTTCTATTTTGCGTGTTTGGCATTAAAGGAGATCTTATAATTGATGAGCTTCTCCTGAACGGGAGCTATTTCCTGGCCCTGGAGCTTGTTCTATGGTAACATCCTGAAAAATATGTTTAAAATCTGTTCCCTATTGAGGCCCTTGATAATTAGGAAAGTAACCTCTCCACTCTGAAACTAGAGGTCTCCTTGAAGTCCTCAAAGAATGGTTTACCTAGTGACGTTAACTTGGCTCTAGCCAGAGCTGGGCAATCGCAAAGAAAGTGCCTGAGAGTTTCTTCTCCACAGCTTCGGCAATACGAATGGTGCCTAACAGTCGCCAGCGACAGACTGCCACGAGCTGAGGCCCAACTGGCCAACCCGTCAGTCCATTCACTCCCCTTTGTTTCTATGGCCCAGAACGCAGAGGGTGGTGACCTTGAATGTATCGCCAATCTGTTTAGTCCATTAGTGCACTACTTCGCCAGCGTTGAGGTGAGAATAGCTACGTTATATAGGCTATACATGCCTTCTCAACACTTTTAGAATCCAAAAATATACCCGGATACTTTACATTGGAGGATGGCACCAATCTTTGTCCATTTAGCAGCGGAAGGTGGAATTCAAGTACCCTCGTTTTGGTGGTGTATAGCATAAGTTCCGTTTTGATTAGATATATGCCGAGTCTTCGGATATTGGATATTATTCAATGCATAAGGTATCACTCCAATACTATTCTAGTTAAGACTTCCTTGATGATGTCCGTACTAACGTTTTGTTGAATGCTTCGCATATATCCAGGAAGCCAGCTAGAGTATATTGCATAGCTGTAGCGATCGCTCAACTGTGCTAATTACTTCGGGTTCTGTGGATTCACCTTTGATGTGGGCGTACTGGGACTTAGAGGAGAGTACTCTCACCATGATCGTCCTTAATTTGATGTTCAGGACGCATGCCCGCTTGAAAACCACGAGCGCCCGTCTCCAAGAGTGTAGCACATATTCCAAAGAGATGCTGGTCCGGTAAGTCTTAACAAGTCTTAACACAACCCTTGCTGCTTCTGTCGCTTGACTGACATCATGCCATCTAGGCCCCAAGATTTATATGCAGCAAAACTGTTTATAATACAACCGATTTTATTATCGGTAATTACTGATTTGGTAGTCTCACCCCACTGGGGTTGCATACACTCCAAGCAAAACTTTGACACATAGTCCTCCAAGTTAGCGGAGAAATACGTGTAGACATGCAGCTATAGAGTTTCACCAGAAGATTCCGTTCAGGAGGCTTCCGAATTTTTAAAAAAGAATAGAATCCTACGTTCTTTGGTGTTTTGAATATTCTAACAATAATCCACCAGGGCGACCAAACTTCCTCCAGTCGATCCTCCTGGGGTCTCTGAAGGGGTGGGAAAACTCAACAATAAAGTCCCGATGAGTGTCTTTTGTGCTGTGGAATAAATTGTAATATTTATTAACAAACCCTCAGTTTTAGTAAAGTTCTGTAACATAGAAACTCGAACCGTTTCCTTTACTAAATATATTCATAGGTTGCAAATATGCATATTTTGGCAAATAATTGAGTTTGATTCAAACCCTGAGGAACTCGACAAGTAATGGTCGAGATATGCATATTTTTAAACAATCAATATTGCTGCTTGGGGCTCATCAGCCTCCATCGGAACCTTGCTCTTCACCTATCCCAACAAATAGTTGGCGGCGACTGGATGCAGGTCGTTGTTCGGTTTCGCGGAGCGGAACACTGTCATCGTTGTTTTCCTGACTTCGAACCGCACTTTATAATCCACCTTGCCCAGTGCCTCCAGGCACTTTCCAGTTGTGTCTTATGGAATAGATTGACAATCGTTGATGGAACTCCTCGGATTTTGATGGTGCATGGATTTTTACCCATGCGGAGAAGTTCCCCGAGAATAGATCTTGACATGCCATGACATCGAACCCCCGGAACATCTGGGCGGAATCAAAGCAGGAAATGAATCTCCCTTTGCCATCCAGGAGGTGTTCGATGACCATCTTCGACAGCCTAACGTCCGCATCTCCAGCGCCAGTTTTCCGCTAGCGGAATTACTATCCGCCAGCATCACAGACTGCTGGTCACTGCACTGCATAGTTTCGCAATTCCTGCCTTGTCGGATGGCCATTGCTATTTACTTGTTTGCAAAGGTTGCTTGGCCTCCAAGCGCTTATATACTCTGTTCTGATTGTGTTGCTGTTCGACCTTATCCTAAGAGTGATTGCGTTTGAAGCCGGTCTGCTTCACCTTCTGCTGGTTCCCCAGGCATCGTCGGCGAAGTCCCTTTCATACCACTCGTCGCCAGTACTGGTTTCGTTATTCTTCGCAATGTTGCTCAGAATATGTAGTTTTCTTATAGTGACTTTTGAGCAGGACTCCAGTGGACCTCTGTTTTTTGCTGGTTTCGAGCTGCTGACATCCTCGTCAGCCCTTGGTTTTGGGAGGGATCCCCGAAGTCGATTGTTAGGAGCATTATGGTTCATCATCATCAACGGCGAAACAATCGGTATCCGGTCAAGGCCTGCCTTAATAAGGAACTCCAGATTTTACTAATTCGGTATCCCTAAAAGCTGTCTGGCGTCCTGACCTACGCCATCGCTCCATCTTAGGCAGGGTCTGCCTCGCCTTCTTTTTTACCATAGATATTGCCCTTATAGACTTTCCGGGCTGGGTCATCCTCATCCATGCGAATTAAGTGACCCGCCCACCGCAACCTGTTGAGCCGAATTTTATCCACAGCCAGACGGTCGTGGTATCGCTCGCAGATTTCGTCGTTATGTAAGCTACGGAATCGTCCATCCTCATGTAGGGGGCCAAAAATTCTTCGGAGGATTCATCTCTCGAAAGCATTATGATTGGTAACCGCTAAACCCAGGTCGACGACAGTGCTTTTCAACTAGTCTCCTGGCAGGATTTCAGAAGCTTGCCCTTCAGTGATGTGCCTGGCGTCACCACTTCTTCCTCCATCTTGTCTTGGTCATAGTATTTTGGAAGGAATATCCACCCTGGCTAGCCCGGCCACAATACTAAGGGCCTTTCCATATGTTCTATTGCTTCGGTCTACCCCGTCGCAGGTATACTTGCCCTAACACAGACCAGCAGCCAACAGTTGGATAAACACCTAGCAGGATCCAACATACTTTTGGCCCGCCCGAAGACCGTGTAATGCTACCACTGCAAGGAGGTTATGTGAGAACCTGACCAGACCACCCTTATTTATCGGAATTTCTGCTTTTTTATTTAATGGTTGGATAAATCTAAAGGACAGAAAAGGCTTTCTAGAAGAGGGCAATTTTAGTATCTTTTCTGTTTTATTTTTTTTATGGGGTGACGAAGTTGCATGGATCTACGTCTGGACCATTACAGTTGTTTCCTTTTTGGCTTATTTTCTTCACGAATCCCCTGTTCACGGCGCTGATATGCACTGTTCATGCTAGTTCTTCCTGTTTCAGTTTGCCGCACGTAGAAGGCACCTTTGATTTGAACTGCTGCGCTATTAACTCCCACTAAGTTTCTCTCTCTGCATAGGCTTCTTATTATCAATTAGAGAAACGGATTTCTGGCTATTACCTGGCTTGGATACTATCCTCTGATGGCTGAATGATACCACGGATTTTCGTGAGAGTTGGTCACCAAAAATTTAAAAAAAACCCAGGGACGATTATTCAGGCGATGAAAAAAGATGACTTTCAGAAAAGCTAAAGTTATAGTTAGCTTGGCTGACTGTTACGAGGAGATTTTTCGAAATTTTTGTTTTCCCCAATAGTTTAACGTTGAGTCTGTAGGATACAATCTAATAATCTCGGTGGATTTTAAACCGGATAATGAAGTTTAGAAAGCCCAAAGTTGATTTCACATCTTATTTTGCAAGCATTTTTCGATTTGAATATCATCGTTTGAAATGATTCATTTCAAGCTAGTTGTTAATTATTAAGGATAACCCTCCGCGAATGCTCCAAAATTTCCATCAGTCTTCATCCATTTGATGCTACTAAATGGGGCATTGAAGTTACCATGCTATTCTCTGAGATTTCGACAGCAGATTCAAAAACCCTTCTCAAATTCAGATAAAAAGTTCTGAAAGATAACGACCTAACGCAAAGAAGGAATAGGGGCGAGTAGGTTTTACTGAAATGCAGATAATACCAGTACAGTAACACAACTCACCAATTTCTAGGTTTTTTAAATTATCAATCCACCGCGCACAGCGGTAGGAGAATATTATATTCTCGATTCCACACCTCCAAATATGGTTTAAGCCAACATGAGGGCTTTGCCTAGCGTTCTCTTCCAAGGTCTCTGTCAGTTAGCTTCATGTCATGGAGCTTGAAGGGTTCATTTTCCTATTTTTAATTCTAGCCCTACCTATCATTACCCAGGTCTCAACATCAGAGTTATAAGACTCTTGTTAGAGAAATCAGGCAAAGTGACATCTGATTATCAATGTGAAAACTTAGACCTGTCTTATATCCTTAGTCCTATATCAGTCAGCAGTTTCCAATCCATTTATGTGCAATCAGGGCAAATATACTCATTGCGAAGAGATGGTAGTAGAACTCATTTTTCACGTAATGTTAGCCTCACATCAGAAGTATTTCATTGTATTCCTGCTCTTCCTCGATATCAAGCAAGGAATGCTTATTATTACATGCAACTGGGAGAAATCTGGCGATCAACTTCTCCAGGAAACATTAAGAATTAGTGTATCTCAGATGTCACTGAATGATTGTTCGTTTAGACTTTTTGTGGAGCCCATCACCGGAATAGCTTACGAACATGATGAGGAATTGACGACGCGGTAGCGAAGTTGATTGATCGTCAGTCGCTCGATCTGGTGATCCCGGTTCGGGACGCGCATGGTCATGGATCTTTGTCTTCGGCTTAGTGCTGCTCCGCTGCTCTTGGCTTACCACTTTCACGACCTTAAGTATAATGATAATAAACCTGAAGCAAATCTTGAAAAAGAGTCTGTACATGATGAGGAATTATTGTCGACCAGAATAGCGGTGGCAAGTAGTAAACTATGAATATTAGCTATGAAAATATATGCTTCCAAAACAAAGTACGCCAATCATTCTCACGAATGGCATACTGCAACCGATAAAGTTTCTATTTAGATACTTGAAATGCGACAGTTCCAGATTCCGGAAAAATGAATTTTTAATTTAAAAATTTCTGTTTGAAAGACTAAAAAACCAAATGTCCATTACTGAATGCAAATACAAGCACCCTCATTGCTATTCATGCTCAAGGACTCAACGGTTATGATCCGTTTCTGAGCCTGACTAATATTAATATTCAATATTCTCCCAGTTTTTTTATTAAATTTGTTTCCACGGTCTATCGAACCCAATCAAACTTACTGAACGAGTCGACTAAGGGCTATTAATTCCTTTTTCCATAATAAAATACATAGAAATAGCTGACTTTCGTCCTTATTTAAAATATGAAAAAATAGAAACGACATCAGGAAAATCATGAATTTCGAAATGGAATTTACGAAACAAAATCTCCCCGATTAAATGAGCTCCTAAAAAGCGAAACGGAAATGTTACATCGCACAGGACGAGAAGTGCCTGTCATCGCATTCCTTGCAGTCGTCCTTCTTGTTGGGACTATCGTCATCGTTACAACCCTCTCGCCGAGTTTCTGAAGTCAAAGTGCATTGCTGGCTTTAGCAGCGTCTTATGGACTTGAAGTTCATTATGGAAAGTCATAAAGTGCAAACAAATCCTTTCGGGGTGGGAGCTGAAAATGCTATTCTGGAGGGTTGAATCAAACTATTCTCTCGGCACGCAAGAACTTGCAGGCAAATGGTAAGGAAACTGATAAACACTCACAATTCTGAAAATGGATAGAGAAACGGCCAAATGGTAAGGAAAAGGAAACCATTTGAGCCTTGGAATCGTTTCAGTTCATATTTTGTTTCGTGACTCATGCAATTATGTAATGAGATTATAAAGCCACCCTTCAATGGCTTTATGTGAGAAAAGCAGTTTGATATGATCCAAACGTAAGGATTCCAGCTTGTACTTAGGCATGTCTGGACCTAGAGGGTTAGGTAATTGATAGGGGGAAATTAGAGGAGCTTAGCAATTAGATTAACCAAATTTCTTGTGAAAGGTTCATGGAGAAAATTTATAATGACTAAGATAATTGAGCAAATGCCTGAGGATCTTCAGAGTTGGTTGAAGTCGAACAAAAGGACAGAGCTATCTTAAACATCTAAAGAGATTACAAAATTTAGCGTTAAGCTCCCTCACAAATAATGTGCTTGCACACCTTCTGTGTTAACCAGGCTCGGGTATGGGAAGGGGGTCCTCCAGTTTTCACGATAAAATGGAGAATTTTAGCAACCGCGTGCGTAGAACTGAACCTCACTTTACGATATTTATGCTTGGCTAGCGCCTGTTTCCTATCTTAGGTTATGATCTTCGTGTTTTTGCTCGTGACCCATAATCCTGCCTCCTTCGCTGCATCGTCAAACTTAGCAAAGGTTTCTTTGGCATCGAGAAGGGAATGCGGTAGGATATTGATGTCATCAGCGTACGCTACTACTTATTTTGAGTCCCAAAGCAGCATATCTTTAGTGTCAGGAGGACAAGCGATTATATGTTCAAGGACTAAGTTGAAGAGAATTGGAGTCAAAGTATCCCCCTGGTTAAGACCGTTCCATGTTAGAAATAGGTCAGTTAGACACCTACAAAGGTGAGTCCATCTTGAATACTTTTTCCAGGCGAACGGGGAACTAGTCTTTCTAGGATGTTAAATCGAGGCATATTTTGTACAGTCTTTGCGATTGAGTAATCATTTCATAGTAAAGATGATGTCCATCTCTGAAACTATCCTAGTATTCCTTGATGTTCTTTCCGTCGAGGAATTTAAGCCTATTTTCCAGCGTTTCGGTGAATATTTTGTAGGCCGAACAAAGCAATTAGATGAGTAGATTGCACAAATGATACTTCTCCCGAGATCTCCTCTTTTATAAAATTGAAAATTGCTTTTGCTTTTTAAGAACTCCACGCTTTTATCATAGGTTCTAGGAGATTTGTTTATTTTCAGGCCCTTTATCCGTCACGATAACTACTCAAATAATCCTCCTTAGCTCCACCTTAGGTCTGTTCGCGCCATGCTGGAAGGCTTAACATTACCTAGCTGGTAGATCAAAAATTGTGCCTTTCGCTTCACGTTACTCCCTAATAGATAAAATATGTACACTATGTGCTACTTTTTTTTGTATGGGTGAAGATGAAAATCTTAAAAAGACGCTGCTAAGCCAGGTTGCAGCAGTGCGTGACATTTTCACTCACTAAAACCATCCCCATTTTGCCGCCCATACATCTCCGAGAGACCTCCGTGAAGTATTACTTCAAAAGGAGCCACGCGTCCGTCGCCCTTTCCGGGCTGGATCGGGTTCCTACAGCTTTTTCTGTATCATTACCATTTGCTTCTCAGCATCTCCTCCACGAAATTGTGGGGTCCGATAACTGCGTGAAGGGCGTCGTTTCTCCCTCTTTCAATCACGAATTTCGGTCAACGGATAATTGGGGGCAGCGCCGCATTCGGGACAGTCGGAGGGCTCATCCAAACTGAAACGATACAAGTACATTCTGTATCCACTGTATCCATCGTATTCTGTGAGGGCCGGTTGGTGATAATTCAATTCTCCGTGTTTTCGCTCGACCCATCTCTCAATTCAAAGGATTACTGTATGGGTCCAGCAGTTTTTTTCAGGATTATACTACCGTTACTGCCATATCCCCTACAGCTACTTCCTAGTGGCTCTTCGGAAGCTCGCAGTCACTTCGGCTGAATTCACCTTTCTTCTCTGCTAGAGATATTATACCTCATTCACTAGAAAATCCAAGGGAATCATTCCCACGATGACTCCTGTATGCACTGCACACCCGCACGATTAGCCGGAATGCCATAGTCACTCTTCTCTGGTTCACCATATTGTCTAGTGCTCCTGCCCAGGCAGGCGTCGCGTATAGATTTTTGTAGATTTCAGCCGACGACTAGATGTTGGCCCTCCAATATGATCGATGATCGATTTAGGAACGACCTCGAACGACCCCTTTCGTCTTATTGCCCGCTAGGTCCAGTTTCACCACTTATAGCCATGCTTTGCATGAATGGTTTCACTTTCAGACAGTTGCACGTCCTCAGGGTGTTTTGCAACTACTAGCATCTTCAGGACATCTGCAAAACCAATTATCGTTGCCTTCTTTGGCACACGCCGTACATACAAGCACTCCGCCATACATCATGTATGCACAGCAGGGTGCCAATACTTTGAGGAACACCTGCTGTTACAATGTATTCCTTCGGCGCGTCAGCCGTCTCGTAACACAGAAGTCTCTTCGAGGGGGAGGGATACTCATTTGAGCTCGGGTACCTTTAATACCTTTAATGCCCCAGTTAGCCAAGTTAACGATATTGCTGTAATTCAGCGTCACCAAGGCGCAGCACATATCTGCGCCCTATAATTTTTCTTGCCAGGCCACGACGGTTGCTATTGCATCGACTGTAGGCCGCGCCCTACGAAACCCGACCACCCACTTCCCCGTAATGTCTGAAAGACAGATAGGGTGATATGAAGAGGGTGCGCCAGGTGGTTTTCGGGGCTTCGGTAGCAGTACCAACCTCTGCCTTATCTACTGGTCGGGAAATACTCTTTCCACCATGCACGAATCAAATGTGCTTATGAACCATGTAGGCCAACTTCGAAGCTTTGTTCTGAATCCTGTCAAATCCCAGAACCTTTTTAATCCCTATCCCCCACAGATCTCTCGTAGTTTCTATTCGATTGCGCCAGGGGTTAAGAGGACGTCCTGCTAAACCATCGGCTGAAATCCACTTTCATTCTGTTGTGGGAAAATGATTGCAATTATTTCGAACAAAAGTCGCGGGCACGTCACTTTGAGCGATTCATCTTATTCAGTGCAACCGTGTGAGCAGCGCACCATGGGTTCGTATTTGCCTGAAGGGATGACTGCTTATAGCAATTCCAACTACTTTCCCGTATAGCTATCTTAAGGCTACTTCGAAGATCGCGGTATTCTTTTCCGACTACCGATGTTCTAGCTTCCCTATTTTCATTTGGCAGAGACCATAATCTCAGCAGCGGTCCCAGAAGTAGTTTGGTTTCGCACTGTGAACGATCCTTCGTCGCGGTATTGTAGAACCACATACCTCAGTTACCCGCTGACAGCAGGCTCATTTCTCCTGCGCCGTTCCGATGATGACATCAGACCAGCCAGCTATGCTACTTTTTTTCACTTGTGTTACTCATTCGACTGTCGCCCCCTCCCTTTTTGATGTCGAGAAATATGACCTAGTGGTCACTGCGGGTGTAATGTTCATTCACCCGCCAGACCATCCCTTTCGCCAACGAGGTACTGAGGTAAGTAAAGTCAACAATCGAGCCTCGCCCTCTGCCTCCGAAGGTAGTTACGCACTAACGTTGGCTAGTACGATGCCCAGGTCGGCGTATGTTTCAATCAGGATTTGGCCCCTGGTGTTCGTCATTCGACTTCCCCAGCCTAAAGCCTACGCGTTGGAATCGCCGGTAATAATTTTGGAGCTTTACATTGGGAAATTCCTTTGTGAAATTCTACTCACTGTGCGTAAAATATTTCCAGTGTGTTACGGACGATAGGAGCTCCCATCTTTCTTTCACTTAATTTCTTTTGCAGTACAATTGCCTGCATTAAGACTACATAAGGTGGGGTCAAGTCTATCTTTGGGGTAAGAGTTAGCTATATTCGGTAAGAATCCATCACCGATACTTTTCCCTTCTGAGATGGGTGATGTCCTTCACTCTGCTTCATGTCTAGGGTGTTAATTGCGACTGGATTCTAGGTTATCTTCGTAACGGGATTCAATTCCCCAGCTAAGATAGATGAAACGTTCCCCAGGGACAATAGTGCTAAAATTATTGAGAAAGTCCGCATACCTCTTGTGAAGTTCTTTCAAAAAAGAGGTGGTAACTAAATAATCAATAGTCTGAGGGTAACCTGTTCGATAAAGACAATTTGTCTAACCTAGTCCTCATTGTGGCAGAAACAAATCAAAGCGAAACTAACTGCAAAAACTAACCCTCACCGAATATCTACAGAATTTAATTGTGAAAAATAGCTCTGGAGTTACACGCGGAGTCCATTTGGAAGAGATGTATTATTCCATTTCGAAGTCAGAATTTAATGGCAACCGCTAATTATACTCTTCTGCATATAATGAAATACCAAACTTTTAATGGTCAAAGTAGCTTATACGGAAATATGATAAATTTTAATAACATTTAAGTGCAAAGTTATATCAACAAAATACCCGTTGAAAACAGGGTCGCGTTGTCAAAAATAAAGCCATTATAGGGAAGCTGACTAAAAACCACAACTTAATATCCATAAAAGGTTGCATTCATGCGGACTCCATAAAATGGTCCCGAAAATTCGCTTCAGCCTGCATATATCATCCGAATGTATTCCCATTTACTTCTATTACCGAAATGCACCCAAATGTAATACGATTTGAACAAATGCCCGGGAACAACCCTTGTACTTTGTACAAATTGTTATTGCATCCTGAAATCGACTGGAAATGCAACAATTCCCTCTTCACGAATCCGACCCTCGGACTTTCACTACATCTGTATTTACAGCCTTTTCGGTTAACACTTCCCCAAGGAGAGTGGAAAATAAAAAGCAACAATACGGGTCACAACGTTTTAGGACGGATTTGCTTTATCGGCTTTAGATATATTTTTTTCCTTTCGCCCCATAAATTATCCTTCAATTGTGTTGTTTATACATCCGACCATTAAACACAGAGGGACACATTTAACATGTTCACATTATCCTCACTCCAGGAGGGGTGACTCCTGGCATTATTTCAGATTCACCATATTCGCATTCGTTCGCATTTCATCGAATACAATGCGGATTACATAAGTTTGAGGTCCGGGGACGAGAATGTTTTATCGAATTTTTACCCAAATGTTTTTACCTTTCTGCTATCCTAAACCATGTCCTCACACTGACGTCCTACCTCGTCCTGTGGTGGACGTTGTGACCTTATTCCTGTTTTGCAGTCCGTTTTGTTTTGTTGGGATCGTTTTGAAAACAATTCCATTGTGTGTGGGGTTGTTTTCGTAAACAGTTTCCATATCGAAGATAAACTGTTGGGAGGTTACCGTAGTTACATATTGAGTAGGAGAACCCTTGCTTTGTATGAAATAAACAGGTCAGGGTTTTGCGGAAAGAGAAGTGGAATGGCATCTCGGACAGAGTGAAATGCTTTCCTGGAATTTAAAGGACATTTCGACGCTTTGGTATGAAATATGATCACCAGATATCATGTCATCCATATAAGGATTTATGGCATAAATATTGCAGGACTTTTTTTTATTTAGAAGCGGCTGTAAATTTAAAGTTCGAGATAAATTTTTAATACATTTTATCTCCTTCGAATGAAAACTTTGTGGGTTTATTCTCCGACAGCAAAACCCCTCTCCTGAAAATGGAGATGAATAAATGTAACAAGACCACGCAAACTGTGGGGTTTTGGCGTCTCTCCGTTCTTTAATCTCGGTCATGCGGTTTCGATTTATTTTCACAGCATGCATTTTAATAACAATTGATGCAGGCACAAAAAAGAGGACATTGTACATATTTCCCATAATCTATTATACTTTGAAGTAATCCGATTTGCATTGTTCAAAGGTGAAGGGAGGATGGACTATTATTTGTGTTGTACAAGGATCATGAGTTTGATTAGAACAATGTTTTCTTTCAATTTTGAACTTTGAAATTGTGTATCCTTCAACGATGCGTGAGTAAGTATGTTTATAGAGTGACATGGGAATTTAGTTTTTCTACATCAGAAGATGCTCATATATGGCGAAGAGAGGATTCACGGTCGAAAAGCCTTACTATTTTCGGCTGAAGTGAAGTCCTGGGGATTTAACGTGAGCACCTCCCGTGTAGGATTAATCATATGGTCCTCTTCCAACGTGGATTAATTTTGAGACCACAATCAGAGCCCCGCAACGACTGGCAAAGGGGCACTGGTTTATGCTGAGTGCAGGTTCAACATTCATACCAGGGGAAGCGAGGCCTATCTAACAACTCTACCACAACTAAAGGGTGAGGCGCCGGAGCTGTACAACTCCGCACTGAAGCCCACGAGGAACTCTGCCCGCGATATGGTCCCCACCACAACTAATATGAAACTCTCACAAGGGGGTGAAGCGCTAATAACCGATTTGAAAGTGTACCCCCAAGGACTTCTCCGAGAACATAGGCTCTTAAAGGGCCATCCCGGTTCCCATGATACCACGTAATCTCCGGCGAGGCTTCAACTCGGATCTGATCGCCCTCATCGAGTACATGGTAACGACACTCCCCAATGGGTTGACAGTTTCGGCTGACAGATATCTACTAGGATAATTCTACGGCTAAACCGGAAAGCTATCTTTGTCTCATCCAATGTGATGATAGATGAGTACCTCCAAAATTACTGCTGAAAGCGACATACCTAAATTCCTATTCTAGTTCCCGGTACAGCACAATAGAATGAATACCTTCTACCTCCCGACTCCAACAAAATCTTCCGGGACTCAGCTCGATCTGAATCATATTATTTTAGGGATGCCTGGATGGATATAAAATTTAGCATGGTGTTGCCTAGAGGAACATTTTGCGATTGTATCAAAAGGAAGCTATTTTTCTTTCCAGTTGTTTTTGTGTCTGCTTTCAGAACTTCTGAAAATGACGGTCCCAGATCAATTTGAAAATGTAAAAACGAACAGTCACTATAGTCTGAATAGGGCAAGAAATTTGTAGGCTAACAACGTAAAAATCTGGAAAAATATTGAATACGAATGAAATCTACGCCACGGATAGGGACGGATTTTGCTGTTGCAAGCTTAAAATTAATTAAAACTATTAAACGAAGACGAAGCTTCTGCCTTGTGCCTGCAACAGCAAGGACACTGTTTCGAGGAACTTCAGAATGTACTCTTTCTCTAACTTAAAAGGGTATTTTGGCATCATCAGCTAAACATTTTGGGCCTGCGCGAAGGAAAGAAAGGAACTTCGGAATCTGAAAGCAATCTCGCTGCTACATCTAGTGGTTTTGCATTCCACTAAGTTGAGCGGTAAGAGAACCGAATTATGAGTCGGGTAGTATTAGCCCTCGGCCGAATACTACAAGTGGTCTAGAGAAAGACTCGTTTGAAAGGAGTACATCTCCCCCGAGCAAATGTCACAGGAACTAGCGCTGGATCTATTTAGGAAAAACTCAACGTTTCTTCAATTTCCTTCGAAGCCGATTTCGGTGAAAGATAGATTTAAATGAACACAAGAGAAAGAAACCTCCAAAAGGAACCGTGGGAGGGTGCACCACGGCTAGTGCAAGGAAAAAAGCGGGTCGGAGTAGAAGAAGACGATACGACATACACCAGAATTCTTAGAAAAGTCAAATTCCTTCCGAAACAAATCGAAAAAGCATCAGCCGAATCAGACCTTCCCGAAAAGGAGATTTAATGTTGAAGGTGAACATTTTCTCGGCAACACGGCTGAACATTTTCTCGGAAAATTGGAAAAGGCTGTAGGAGAAGAGGCTCAAGTGCAGGCCAAAAAGCAGGAGATTGTAAAGACGTCAAATAAAAAAATAAATAAAAATAGGCTGCGTCGTTGACCGACTGAGAAAGTGTTTGCCGGAATTTTGTCGCACAATGGCGATATGTTATGGGGAGGTAGACTTAGTGCTTGGAAACACACATTCCGAGAGACAGGTTCTGGCTCATTAGTCGATTTGATATATGTGAGCACCACCTTGGTGAGGAAAATGGTCTGGCTCTATATTAATAGCAACCATTAGACAATTTTCCTCCAAATCAAAACGAACACGTGTTCGTAGCGAAGTTGTTGCAGGACTTTAGTCACAGTTGTATAACAATGTTGCAACGGAATACAATATTTTAAATTAAAGGAGAAAACGCGAGTGTTCACTGCCGCGGTTGGAAACAGAAGAGACCGACTTATTTCCATGCGGTCCTTACTGTCCCAACCAACGGCATTTTTTTACTGCTGGTTCTCCACTCCCCTGGTGCGTTCAGAAAACGCGTGAGTGGAGAGTTTCGGAGTTCAGCGCCATCTACCCGTCCGCATTCGCAACATCCGAAATAAATTTCGAATGCTGCAGATCCTGCCGCGCCACAGGACCATGATCCGGATGGTGCGGTTTCAGAAAAAGTAGCACAAAAGCCCTTAACGAGGGCAGATGCTGCTGCCGACAAATTATCGCCAATCAAACTATTGGTAGAGCGAAGAGATCACACAGTTTCGGACTACATACTTTCGAGCAAGAAAAGGAAGATCAGACTATGACAAAAAACGGGAAGTATATGCGAACCTTCAACGTACGCTTAAGCAAGCAGAAATGCTTTAAAGGACTTTGCGCATAGGTAGGCCTAAATTGGCGTACAGGGTTGCTTTGTAGAAAAAAAGGGAGCGAACAGCACAACTGACCTCCTTTCGCCTCCTTTCGGGGAACGCGAAAAGTATAAAAAGTAGTGGACGCCTTCACCATACCTGTCACGACTGAAGAGGAATAGCGTTTTCCATACGCTTCCCAGTAGAAACCCTAAATTCACACAGACTCGACTAATTTACCAGCGTGTTCAAGGCAAAAGAAACTTTCCCCAGTCGGTGGAAGGTTCAAAAACTAATTTTCCTATCGAAGCTTAATAAGCCATAACCCATTATTATAACACACAGACTAGGAATTATTGAAGATTACTAGGCTATCATCAGAAATGCTATCTTCGACATAGTCAAGATGTCAGTCATGCCCCGAAAGAAGCACCATAAGGCTGACTGGCGGATCGACGAACGTCAGAAGCTGAAAAAGCCGAGTTCTCAGTTGGTAAAGCGGTTGCTAATACGAATGATTTCGGTAATATGTATGATATCCTCGATGGTTTGGCGAAGATGATCTAGTGAAAACCAGGTCTTTCATCAATGATAACCTGCAACTAAAGAGGTGGAGAGTGCACTTCGCGGCGATACAGCTTCTCGAAAATTTGATCGATAAAGAACAGGCTTCTACTCCTCCTGTACTGAGGCTCAACCTACTCTTCATAGACTTCGATAAAGCTTTCGCCAGCATCAACTGAAAGCGTATCTGTAGCGGTGTTTATATGAAGGGCATTTTTGCGAACCTAATAGCTGTTATCCGACAATGAAATACTGTATGGCAGAGCAAAATACCAAGTGGTGTATCGAGTTAAACCCTGTTCAAAACATTTTGTCACCGATACTATATGTGGTGTTCTTCATATTGCTGTGGCGCGGCAGGATTCGCAGCATTCGAAATTTATTTCGAATGTTGCGAGTGCGAGCGAATAGATGGCGCGGATCTATCCACTTTGCGTAGCACGCCACGGGAGTGGAGGACCGGCGAGAAAAGTGTGCCATGAGTTAGGGGCAGAAGGAAAACAGATGAAGCGAGACTTCTCTTCTGCCTCTAACGTTTTGGAAATGAGGTATCCAACCGTGGCTCTGAACTCGTGACTTAAAATTAAAAATATCGTTTGTAATTTTTCTCTCTTAGAGATTTGAATGCAGTTTTAGTACGACTACCCACTACAATGTCAATTAACAAAGTGTTTAATTAATAAGTTAAATTCAAAAATAAAATTGGATAAATACTTAATTGCCTTGACTCTAGAAGTCGCAGGGGGTCTATTAACTAATGTGCTCCCCCATGCCATGACAAAATAAATCTAGATCTTCTTGTCCCTACCTAGTCCTGCAGCAAAGTAAGACTGCGTGTTATGTTCTTCCGCAAAGAAAGTAAGGGCAAATCGTGCTCTGGATATCGGAAAAGTCAATTGTGTCTGTGTTATTCAGTGGCCGAGGCTGGAAATCCAGGATCATATACAAATTCTTATCGTTTCGTTGAGCGGAAATCTGCAATTGTGTATAACCAGTCATCGTTTGCTGGGTGAGAAGAGTGACGGGAATATCCAAAATGTGAATGCGCCGTAAGGCGTCAGTTGAACGGTTTCCGTCTCCTGGAACATAGAATATTTGAGTCTTGCAATCACCTACGAATCCTTAATAGTTGGCTCTGCGCAGTGCTAATAACTTTTGCGTCCCTCTTTTTTTTTGTAAAGTGCCGAACAATCGACATCTGATTCATGTATCTGAGAATCCCAGTGAACCAAGGAGGGCTCAAAAATCCCGACCATAGGCAGCGTATTTCATTTGCATAGAATCTGCATCTTCGAGGGAAAACTTAGCGGATTCCAGGTCTTGAGTATGTTGTACGACACCTTAAATGTGAAAGTGTTGTTTATGAAAATAATTGTTCACAAATTCCCTGCTTGGAGGTCCACTTTTTTGACGCTCTCAATATACCCATTAAGCCAAGTTTGGTTCACTGTAGCTCGCTTAATTAATTCCCAAAATATCTTAATTGATACCAAGAGTCTTCTGACATCGCTGTGCTTGTTTGCCTTCTAAATGCGCACTTGACGATATTGATGCTCAGAGCTGCCAAGCACAGACCCTCAAAAACTCTATCGTGAAATTCTTTTAGATAGTGCCAGCGATCCTCTTCGTTCTCGGACGGTGAAGTCCTCGGTGTTTAACGTAGGTACCTGTCTTGAGACTTAATCATACGGCCCTCTTCAGGCACGGATTGATTTTGTGACCACAATCAGAGCCCCGCTGAGACAAGCGCAACGGTACCAGTCTATACCAAGTGCATGGCTTAGCATTCGTACTGGTGGATGCAAGAATTACCTAAATCTCTACCGAACTATGGAGTACGGCACTCGTGTTGATACGCAACACCACGTCAAGGCCCGAAGGTCTCTTCTCGCTTGAGCACAACCACAGCCACCATGAAACTCCCACAAGGGGGCCAACCGCAACCAACCGAGCTCTACTCAGATACGACAAGAATTCTCCTGAAGTATAAGAGTCCAGGGGCTACCTCGGTTCCCATGGTACCAGTATACCCCTGGTAAGGTTTCGTAACCGAAGCCACTTCAGATGAGTCCCCATGGAGACTCGGGTCTGATCGCCCTTGCTAGGCCTTGGAGCATTCGCCTACTGCATCACGGCCGGCAAGCCAATGCGATACAGCGTTTCCCGGTGCCAAATTTCTGTCTACCTCTAATTGCAGAGAGAGCCAATACCACACCGGAATTTTTGAGAGAGTGCGCAAGCGAGAGAAAATAGGAGAAGAATGATACACTCCGGTCCATCCAGGGAGGTGTAAGTTCAAAATTATGCTTTGCTGTATTTTCATCATACTGGGGCCACCAAAAAAGGGTTCTGGTCCAAGGGTGCGAATAATAACATACTAGATGGCATTTCGGCTGACATTATCTCCTTCATTAATATCAGATAATGACTGCAATATTTTTTCTTGACTCTTTTAAACTTCTGATGTTTCATTTGTTCCATTAAACCAGCTTTTCCAACAATATACGGATTACTTAAGAGATGCTGTGCTGGGAAGCGAAAAATCATCAATTTATTGATTTCCACCATCTATTTTTCTCCTGGAATACAAGAGAGCAAATATCACAAAACTATGTATGTCATAAATAATCACATACCTCCTCAAACTTGTAAATTTATATGAATTTCATTCCAAATCCTTCAAACAAAATATTCTAAATTCCAATTTTCCCATGGCATATCCTATCCAAAAATCTCAACATTCCAAACTCCTGTAAAATGTTGTTTTTCAACTCACGTAATCTCCTTCAAGAATTTTTGGGAGCCGTTTCGAGTTTATGTGCATTCCGATATCAATCAAAATCACGCTCTTCAACTGGAAATGTGCGCATACACATGTCACTCTTGAACGCAAGTAAATCACCAGAAACTATCTACGAAAGGATAAAGTCCCTTCATCCACTGGTCTCTGCTCTTTTGATTTATAGTTCTGAAATGGCAAAAGGATTTTCATGGCTTTCGTCCCAATGATATCCCCGGGGTAGTATATGAGTGGGGGTGAATAAATTAGAAATAATATTTGAATTCAAAGTGGAAACACTTCAGTCATCGCGGATACAGAATATAAAATATATTGAAAAGGATCCTAATATTATTTCCAGGTCATTGAATTGAGATTTTCTGAATTTTCAGGAATTTAGTAGTTGGAAATTGACTCATATATATCTACAAAAGTGTAACTGAGGTCACTTTGTCGATTAACTGGAGATGATAAAATTGGAATTCAAAACAGATTGGGGGATTACGAAGTTGTGCAGCAACTACAAGTAAAAGCCCTTAAAAACAAAACAACCCCTTACTGAACATGGCTGCCATTTCCTCAGAACTTCACAGAATCCACATCCGTAAGCAGTTATTGAATATCACCAAAATCACCACGAAACGCAAACACTCCCATTATTTTCTGGAAATCTAAACAGACCTCACCACACGTCCTCTCTGTGAACAGGATTCTGAGACCAAATATAAAAACTGGGACTTGTGGACGGCATGCATGACGACAGGAAATCTTGCCTAGAGAGACCTTATCACCAACTAGCTTGAAAATCCCCACAAATATGTCTGCTGGCTTAGATACCTACTGATTATATGGTTTCTAGTTTTACCTTTGAGAAGTCCTTTAATCGTAATTACCGAAGAAAAAGAGCGTTTGCCAGGTAGTAACTGGTTCTTCGTGGTTATGTATCTAGTAACGTTTACCAAGTAGTCAAGTTTGGGAGACGCATTGACCTAAATGGTGTTTTCAAAAATTCTGACTGTGAAACTATCGCAGCTCATCGGGAAAATAACGACTGTATTTCAGCAGGAGACACCAATTTATTGGTAGCAACAGCGAAGAAAGAAAAATTGGCATGGTCATACCATTCGAAACTCCCCACTCTTATAAATGGCGTTGCTATTTCGAACCTGTCGGAACGGAATGGTCCTGATGTAGATATCAGATTACTCGAATATCATCAACAATTGTGAGGGCGCAGTTTGGAAACACTGGTATGGCGGAGGTGGAAAAATTTAGAAATGCGCATCCGTTCCAGCTCAGCCATGCGAACGTCTGAATTACAACGAACGCGCGTGTGATCCGCACCCACTTAAAATCACCCTTGGTGTCTTGAACCCCAGCTCCACGGGACGACTATTTAGATATTATTTCACGGAGTGAGTTTGCCTTTAAGTATCGCTGCTTCTGCTCCTTTCCATTTTCCTTCTTCTTTCAGAAAATCCTTCTGTATTTTTACGATTGAGGAGAAAACCATAAGCCCGTTTCCCTTCAACGTCAGCATCGCCACAAATATTCTCCAGGTTCACGCTCCTTCCCAGCACTTCGTTGAGATTTTTCTTCTCCATTGTGAATTTTAGCCAGTGAAACATCACATGCTCTGGGTATTCCGGTACACCAGCACATCTAGGACAATTTGGTGAATCATCCAACCGAAATCAATACAGCTACTGCCTTGTAGTAACTACCATGCCATGTAGCTCCTATCTCCATGTTTCCACTCAAGCCACACCCTAATGTTGTGAATGAGCCTACGCGTCCAACAGCCCTTCGCAGAATCATTCCATCTGCATTACTTTAGATCATTCTGTGTGCCCCTAGAATACGTCTTGCACGGTACAACACACTCATTTTCTCGCCAAAATGAAAGTAAGGATCATGTCCCCCACCACCAGTACTACCTCATCTGATGTGGTTCTAAATGCACCGCAGACCCTCATAGCCATCAATCGGTTAACCAAATTCACCTGCTTCCATTTCTGAGAGTTTGCAAGCGCCCTCGCCCTCATAAGTGACGCGTAAAAAGGAGTAGAGATCGGTTCATAAGGGATACATACATCCCTAGGTCGCTGCTTCATTATAGGAAACATGCCTATTAGAAAAGCAAATCCACGGAGATGCACTCACGGCAAAAATTAAGAAGGCGATGCCAGAAAATATTACATCTTTGACACATCGAAGGCGCCTTCAATTATGTGTCATTGGTGCGGTTTGTAATGCAGCTAGATAGCATGAAATCGATTCGTTCTTAACCAGTTGGATCATTCACATGCTGCAGAGTAGAAAAATCCACATACTGTTCGGGCAGAAGTCTATTGAGGCAGGATGGCTTAGTAGCTGCCTCCAAAGAGAGGCTCTCTCTCCTCCGCTATATCTCCTAACAATAGACACTTTGCTTTGCCTCCCAGAGGACATAAGGGTCAGACGACCTAGCCTTAATAATTATCGGCTGAACACTGGTCTAATTAGATAGGTAAGGTAGCTGCATGCTACTCACTTTATCAGGGGAGAAATCCAGCTCGTACAGCCAAGTTTTTAGGAGTACACTTCGACTCCAAGCAAACATGGAAGCACCATATTCACGATCAATATCAGAAATCCTGCAAACTGTTCTTGTGATGTAAGATTGCGATAGTCCTAGGGACTTTGCCCAAAGTGGATTCATTGGATATATACAACCACAATGAAACCCATTTTTATGTATGCTTCATCCTGGTCGTCTCGTGTAAGAGATTGAACTTTGCTAACAGAAGAAAGCTGCTGACGCAGATTCAGAGGGTAAGTTGCTTAAGTATTACTGGATCAATGAGTACTACGCTGATCACAGCACGCAAAGCTATCGCCATTCATTTGAAGGTGAAACCGAGAGCAGCCAACGACGGTTTCCAGATTTGTCTTTGAGAAGACATACTCCATCGTAATCACCAAAAGAGAAGAATCGTCGATAAATGATTACGAGTCTTTTCGCATTACAGGGCGCAGGGGTTTTCTTGGGAAATCCGATTATGGAACTGCCCCGACCTCTCGAAAAAATGACGACCATATTTCAGGCGAAGATATATGCCATTTCGTTGACAGTAGAAGAATGTTTGCAACAAAAATCCCGGCGTCGCACAATTCGAATCTACTCCCACAGTCGGTTAGCGGTAAACACAGTGGTACTGCCAAAACTTAGCAGACTGAACGAAACATTCCTGATGTGTGTGCCGATGCACTCGAATATCGCAGGTAATGATAAAGCTGACAGACTTACTGGCCAAGGGTCCGGACCAACAATGGTGAAGCCAGAGGAAACTTTTGGTATCAGGTCAACCACTGTCAAATCTACTTTAAATGATGAGAGCCGAATGGAGGGATTCGAAAAAATCTTTGTTGTTCCCCAAGAAGTGGAACATGAAAACCCTAGTAGCGCTTTTCACAGGACATTGCTACTTAAACTATCACACGGAAAAAAATTGGGGTGCTGCAGCTTATTTGAGGAGGAGGAGGACGAGAAGGCCCTGCATTTTATATGTAACTGGCCGACCGAAGATAGGTATGGTGTTCTTCAACGAAGAGTTGTTCTTTCTGCAGTTGTTTATTAAGACCGCTTCCATTTTTTCATCTACCAAAGTCAGCCCGCCCAGCTCTAGCAGGATTCCACCGGTCACAGTATTTCCACCGCGTAGATCTCCACATCTCCCGAGTGCTTTGCCATAACTATAGCTAGGTCATCCGCAAAGCGGACAATCGTAGCTTCTTTTGGGACGCGAAGAGCAAGCACCCCATTATACATGAATTTCCACAGCTGAGAATCCTTTCCCGAGCCCTGTACCCAAGCTGTAGGGCATTGTAGGACCGGCATAACTTCGAGATCGGTGAGTGAAAGTAGGTGTCAAGATACGCAAATTTCAAAAACGTCGACACTACGTGTACTACAAGAGGCGACGCGGAAAATTATATCGGTTTTGGCAAAACAGTCTATCAGGCATTCAGAAAGTTTGAAAAGGGTACACATATCGAGGAAGATGTGGCGTTGCTACAGGAAAGGGATATTAAAGATGCTGAGCCGTAACGGATAGTCCGTCCTGGGAAGGTTTTTTTTTTAAAAGGAAGGTCCGCATGAATTTACGCTATACAGCTTCAAGAGCGCGACAGTTACGGTTGCGAAAGGGGGACCCAACTACACAGCAATATTAGATGATGTTTCTGACAAGGGAGTTGTAAAATGTTGGGGAGCGTTGAATTGAGAAGGATCGCAGGATAAAACCAGACATTGGAAGCTAGATTGCTGATGTCAGTGAAGTGGGAATTGAAACTAAGTTTGCCATCGAAGATTACACCCTGGTCTTAAAAGGAGATCAGCAGTGAACGGGGTTGTCTGCCGAGAGAGTAGGGAAAGAATATTGAAAGGGGTTTAAGTGAGTAGCACATTCACTGGCATTTGCTGACATTCAGTGTTAGTTTGTTAACCGAGCACCAACGTGGACTGCAAGAGAGCACAATTCGGCGGAGACGAAACAGATGCAAATAATTTAAGATCGTCGGCAAACACGGACAGGTGAAGATGGAGTGGAGGTCATTGATAAAAAAACAGGAGTAGTAGAGGACCAATTATTGAACTTTGGGGAACACCAGAAGAAGGAGCTAAGGAGCGGGATGAGTATGAAAGGTAGGGGAAAAGCCAAGAGTTGACCAGGGGGAGGGGGGAATGAAATGACCGAAGTGTGTGGTCAGTCAGACGTAAACGTATCTCTCTAGAATTTTTTAACAAGACGAGAGAAAAAAGGATAAAACAGTTGTTCATAGCTAGTGAAGGATTTCCGCTTTGAGTATAGGGATGATAAGAGCCTCTTTCCAAAGATGAATATTTTTCTAAACTTTTGTTGAAGATAATACACACGAGGAGGGAAATGTGCTGTATACAGTTGACAAGGAAGAGGTTAGCAAGCCCATCGGGATGAGATATTCAGGACAGCCTGGATCAAGAACAGGCGTCAAGGTCGCAATGGTTGAGAAAGTAAACACGAAAGAGAAGTAAAAATAAAGAAGGTCAGAGGATTGTTGTGGGGAGTTAGCAGTAAAATCAGCAAAGTTGGTGGAAGAAGGGAAGGGTGGGGTTACGGAAATGGCCAGTGTGGGACTAAAACGGTTTGAAGCTACCGCGCGAGAGGGCGTTCTCGACGTTTAACAAATATTTCTTATGCGCTATTTTAATCGTCGAATTCACAGTGCAGCGCATAGCCTTGAAATGGGGAAGGTGGGTTTTATTCTTTGAAGTCCGAAACGTCTTCTGCAACGCATGTTTCAGTTTAATATTATTAAGGATTTCCGTGGTGAATAAAGTTGGGTAAGAATGAAGACAAGTAGCAGAAAAAGGGACATAAAAGGAGTGAAGATCAGGCAACATATTACGAAAGGTACCACGAATTTGACTACAGGTAGATTTTGATAATATGTGATCCCAGTTGATTCGCGTTAAGGCTGAGTTGAGACTGTCAAAATTAGCTTTCCGCAAGTTGAGCTTACGCACAGATTTGTTGTCTGAGCGGGAGGAGCTACTTCAAACTCAAGTGGAGGGTGGTAAGCCTCAGTTCTAACATACAGGAATGGGCAAGGAAGTAGAGGGACGTGGCGCTCGGGGAGGATGGAAAAGAGCAAATCGAGAGTGCGGCCCAAGTTTTTGGAGATGTTGAAATTCAGGGCAGAGCAAGTATCCATAAAGGAAGAGTGGAAGAGGTTGTTGGCAGGAATAGGGGGGCTAGGATGATTAAGCCAGTTGAGAATGAGGAGTTGGAAATCTCTGCAGAGGAAGACACAACTTCAGTATATCATCGTTAACACACGTTTCAGAATTACAAATTACAGCATGTTGCTGAGTCAGCGTGAATAGATTGAAGGCCCCCAGCTTGGCTACATTTTGATAAAACAGACCAAGGATGCCCTGAAATTTACTCGCGAGTTGTTACTTTTGTTCCGCTTAATGAATACACCTTCAGGCCGAAAGAATGATTGCCGATTGTATGACTTTAAAAGAAGCTTTCACTCAGTTGCGGATGCTATCTTTTGTCAGTTTGACACAACACAATGGTGAAAGTAAGCCAACCTTGCCTTTTATGTACTCCAGCAACTCGTCCTTGGAAGTGGCGAACGCAAGCCTGAAAACAAACAGCTGACGAAGCCGCCTTTAACGCGAGGCCGCTGCGACGATTGAATGAAGTGCAGGGTTTAGAGCAGCAGCGAATGGGGAATGGGGGAATGGAGCTTCGTCGGGGATGGGAACGATGTTAAAGGATAGGGCAGTTGTGTTGCAATTCGTAATCTATAGAAAAGGCTGCAGATAGTTTGCTGTTGAAGGCGCGGGAGCAAAACTGCATCGTTGGCTTTTTCGAAATTGCTCCGGTGGCCAGCTGCGTAGCCGCCTGTGTTGTAGGCTCGCCCCCCGGGGGAACGGTAGTCCGAGCAGCAGGTGGCGCTGCCAGATGGGTTAGCACCCACGGGTGGAAGAGCGAGAAGCGTGTGAGACATCTGAACCAGACCCTGCTCGGTCACAAAATCGTGTCTTCCTCATCCACCCGGGCAAGCTACCAGCCGTTCTCCGAACGCTCTTCTTCGAGCTCGATTCGCCCTTGATTCCCATTTAGATTTTGCGTGGTGATTACTGTGAGTATAGTCCTCACTGAATTGCCAAGCGACTCTTCTAACTAAAGCGGCGCTTACGTATGCCAGGTCCGCTATTGACCCTAGGCCTTCTCCCCTAAAAGTATACGAGGTCCAAAATTCACGAGTACCAAACGTACTTTGCGCAATGCAGATTTCATTTAACTTGTTGTAATTGAAAAGATTTTTCCATACCCAGTGATCACCAACCCTTGATTTTCATGTGTTTACAACTGACTGAGCAACACTCATAGAAAAAGTTATCAGCCCTTCAGCTTTGTTTCAAAATTTGTCACCTATACAAATCTATAGGTATGCACATTCCCCAACAAGTGTCCCACCTCAAACTTTTCCCATATAACATCCCTAATGACTTCCGTCCGACGATACTCTCCTCATTATCGCAGGCTATAATAACGAAATATTTCAAAGTTTGCATTGAGACTTTTATTACGGCCAGTTCATTGTGGGTACTCCTGGCATGTGCTCGATGCTCTGGGCCTCAATTAGGAAGCCCTCGTACATGCAGTCGCAGCGCATCCCTTTTGTAATAAAGTTGAAAACATTTGATTAATTTATTTTCAGCGTAGTTTGAAAACGAAAATTTATAAAACTTTTTAACCTCATTAGCGGAATGCTTTGCATCCATCCACCTCAAGTGCCCATGTGGGTTTTTTCCGGGCGAAAAAGTTGGATTCCGGCGGGACTAGCGAAAAACTTACATGAAATACTGGTACATTCTCTGAAAAAATCTCGTCCCTTTTGGGGCCACTAACGAGCCCTCGGGTTTGAATTTTCATGTGAAAAATTGTACGTGAAATATTCAGGAACGTTCGTTAGTTCCTGCACAAAACATGCATATTTCGGGAGCATTCAACATATATAGCTGCTGGGGGTGTTGGCAAAAAGGCTGCAGCGTGGCATCATCAAATCTGTTGAATGGCTGAATTAAAATGTAGAAAATATTTGGGGATGAGATTTTTCGTGGAAACATGACCGGTGTGAAAAACTATCTGCGAAATTATGAAAAGTTTTGAGGGAAAACAAATTTTTTCGGGGTTTTTCTCTATAGGCGGTGGGAAAAAGTATTTAGAGTAAACCTACCCCTCAGCCGAAGCGTTGGGTTTTTGGTTAATGAGTGGTTTCGTGTTGGGTTTTAATCAATAATTTCTATTTAAAATGAGGAATAGGCTTTGAAATGATTAGCACTGCATTCTTTGATCATGAGTTTTTTTTTAATTTAGGTAGTTGGTATAGTTTTTAGAAATTTGGTAGTTTTTTTTGCCTCATTAAAACGCAGTAACCTGCAAGATTTTTTTGGTGAAAAACAGCTCTTTCTCCCTTTATTTATCTGGGTACATATGGAAATCAGGCTGATGAGACCATTCTATTAACAGTAGAATAATATCTGTAAAAAACGGACGCGCTCATCCATTCAAATATATCCTAATAGTCAAGTGATGTTAACAGTACTGAGGTGGAATATCAACCCCATCAGAATTGCCACCAGGGGCTGCAGAAACTCGTTCTGTTGATGTGGATAACAAACCAAAGATTAAGCAACTCGAATGAGCATCAAAAACTGTAATTTATTTGGGCATAAGAGGGAGTCCTGTACCAATTGAAATGAAATTTTCTTTCTCTGTTCCTGGTCTACGGACCTCTCTATTATGGGCTAGAACCGCAAATTTCTTTCCAATTGGTCCAGTCCGCCGTCAAGTGGATGGCAACCCCCAGTAACCACTTCAGTCACGCTACTCCCAGGGCAGAGGTAGCGTCTAATGGGTTAACTCTGCCCTGGACGAAACCACAAGTCAAGTTTATATCAAAGACGATGTGCCTCTTAGCGACTTTCAGGAAGATGCGGCATGTAATGACTGAAGAGGAAGTGCCCTAAATCACATGAAGAACACCCTCCTCATTTTGTACCTCTTTTAGAAACGAACGACACAAAAAAACCCGAAGCTACATCCTCTGTAATATTTTCCTTCCAGTTACGTTTGACGTCGTCGGGGCACTACAACCCATTCCAGGGCTTGGCCGTCATTATATCTTCTAACTGTCTTAATCTATTGATTGCTTTTTTTCAATTTTAAAATCCAAGTAATGATGGCCTGTCTTCGTCAGCAGAATCTGCTCAGCGCTTCCGGGGTTTTACCCACCTTCGTTTTTCGTCCTTCTGTCCTCCCTTCGAATATCCTTTTGGGTACCCGGAAGTCGCACATACGCTGAACGTGGTCAGTCCATTGCAACTCCGGAAATTTTACTAATTTGAAGGCTTCACAGTCGTCAAATATTTGGTACAACTCATGGTTGTATCTGATTCGTCATTGGTCGTCTTCTTGTTTAATTTCTATTATTCTCTGCAGAACCCTTCTCTCGAAGTTATTGATCAGTTTTTCGGAAGTTTGTGTTAGGGCCCATATTTCACATCCGTTGCATACCATAGGTCTTACCATATTATCGTTTTGTATACTCAGAACTTTGCTTTCCAGTGTTATTATTATTAAATCCTACTCGATAGTACCATGTCGATGTTTAGCTCTTTCGTCGTTTTTATCAGTTTCGACGAAGCCGCAGAGTTTGTAATCCCTATTCGTTTTTTTCCTTCCAAGTTGTTAACGAGGGATGTCATTGTCCTTATTTCTTCCCGTTTTGCCTTTTTTCACATGAGTCTTTCAACAATCGACCGTTGGAAGCCGCTCTTCTTCACCTCAATGTCGATTATATACTCCTTTTCATCCCTAAATATTTCAGCACTGAGGGGCATGATGAACAATCGGTACATAGATCATGGTGTGGAAAGGGGCCATTTGATGTGAATGAGAGTAGTTCGAATTATCTGGTACCGTTAGCTGCGTATGTGTGGGCTTCCTGTAGATGTCAAAAGAGATCCCCTTTTCCTTTCTAGTGATCCTTAAATCAAAAAACTGGAGTTCTCCATTGACCTCTACCTCCATTATAAACCTAAGATTCCGATGTACCTTATTTATGATCTCCAGCATCCCCATTTTGTCTGCATGGAGAATGGTGAAAATGTCATCTACATACCTTAACCAGGTCTCTGAGAGCAGGTCTTTGGAATGTAGATCACTCAAAGACGGTGAAAAGGGATTCCCAATTGCCATTACTGTGGTTCCTTTGTAGAACTTCCCTCTGAATGTTAGGTAGCTCTCCAGCATGCATACTCACGCAAGTTTCATAAGAACTCGTGTTTCTCTTTTCCATGCCAAGGATGTGGGAGTTTTACTCAGTAGCCACTCCTTCACTAAGATGCGTCGGTCGTTCAGCCGGAAAACCTCTTGGTATCGATTAATCATCATATTGGCGAACAGTCTAACTCTTCACTCTACAATTTTCATGAAGGTTTAACATACGCTCTGTGAGTTATGGTTTAAGGTAGTGAGGATCTTCAGAATGCTCGCTTTCTCCAACTTGAGCGGGAATTCCAGCGAAATAAACTGGACAATCTGGGCCTAAGAGAAGTAAGATAAGTGCTATAGTTCTGTTGAGCGGAGTTCACCTGTTTAGAAAAGAAGCTCAACCACTGCCAAATTTGGTTCACCTGGTGAACAGTATCACCTACGGCAATGTGTGAAGTATTGATGAATACGGCTAGGGGTGCATTTTGCTGAGGGGAGGTAACTGTAGCGATTGTTTGAATTTGTATTTCTCAACGTTGAGTACTATACCGCCCTTAAGGAGAAGTTGAGAAATGCACTCGAGGAGCTCTTAATGATCGAACTCGAAAGAAGGGTCCATCAGGGCATCATCCCAATAAACGAAACAGAACCAAAGGTTTCGCACCATAGAGTTATTGAATTTTTAAAAAATTTGCGCCTCATTGCACAGCCAAAATGTCACCCTGGTGAACTCGAAATTACGACAGTTTGCAGTGGAATGGGATATTGGTCCGGAATATCTGAGCATTCAGACGTATGTAATCTCCACAAGGTCGCCACTCACCATTGAGCTTGGGATCCTAATGAAGTGTATATGGTCAACTGCTTTTGGAAGGTCTACATTGCATATACCCTGCTTAAGTAGCTGTTTAAAATCTTCCCACGCAACATCGAACTTCTGGAGTGGTAAATGATGCACCTTCGAAAAGAATCGGAAACCAGTAGTTTGATGTGGTGCTGATAATTAGTTAATTTAAAATTTAATTTAAACTGGGGGGAGCCGCAGCTCCGAGCACTCAAGCCCATTGTACTATCCCCTGCGGATTTAGCGAATCTGAGAACATTCGCCAGAGGCAAAGAGTAAGCAGATTTTTCATTGAAGAAAACCTAACCAAGGTCTCTTCGTCTGAGAGACAGGAGGCAGAGCAGCTGCATATAAAGTGCAGGGCCAGTAATTATTATGGCTAGATTGTCCGCAAATGCTTGCGCGAAGACTTTTTTATCCTCCAGGAACCGTAGCAGAGTATCTATTACCAGGAGACATAACAGAGGAGAGAGAACCCCTCCCAGTGGGCAGCCCCAAGACATCCTGCTTCAATAGACTGCTGACCGACCAATATGTGGATTTGTCTCCACTTTAGCATGTAAAGGATCCAACTGATTAACAGCGGTTCGATTCCCTGCTGTCTTGCCGCATCACAAATTGCCTTGAATGAAGCATAATTGAAGGCACCTTTGATGTTCATGAAACCGCCTAAGGCGTATTTTTTTCGGACATCGCCTTTTCGATTTTTGCCGTGAGTTCAAGGAGTGCTGTCTCCATGGATTTGTCTTTCTAGTAGGCGTGTTGTTTATGGTGAATTGGCCACTTAGGATGTATATCCCTTATGAACCGGTCTACTAGTTTTTCTAGTCCCTTTAGTAGAAAGGACGTTATACTGATCGGTCGGAAGCTTTTTGCGTCTATGTAAGTGGATTTCCCTGGTTTGGGAATAAATATCACCTTCACATCGCACCAGTTAATTGGAATATAAGCGTGTGCTAAGCATGCACGATATATATCCGAATATGTAGACCCAGGGTATTCATTCCCTCTATTACTAGAGCAGGAATGATGCCATCCGGACCTGCAGACTTATATCTATGGAACGCATATGTGGTGAGCGTTGACATCACATCTTGCTATTACCCCCATGTCTTTACTTTTGGTATATTGGATAGCTCTGATGTATGTTTCACTGGGAACTTCTTCTGCGTCTTAGCGGAAATACGAAGAGCACCGTAATATCTCTTTATCTCCCTGTTAACATTTTATGGTTAGTTTAGCCGATGTGGTGTCACCATCACATAGGTCGTTAACCAAATAAGTCTGGGAGTCTTTTGAGACTACCATTCGGGAGCGGGGTTGATCACTTCTATTAGCATACAACAAGTCGACATGTTGGAAGTTTAGCCCCTGACTACCCACCAACAACCACGGTTCTTATATGACGTGTTATTGAGATATACTAAATTCGGCAGTAAAGTCGCCGTATTTTTCCAAGAGTGCATAATGCATGGCTGGGCTACGTTCCTCAAAAATGATGAAAAGAATATTATTTGCGCAGATTGAAATTTTACCTGATGACCTAAGAGAGGTTCTGGGATCTATCAGGGACCTATGCTGCATATCCACCAGCGGTCTATAGTGACGCCTAAAATGAAATGAAATGAAGCGCCAAAAAAAATCCTACGCAAGCCGAGACTCACGTCCGCTTGGCTGTAGCCGTAAGTTGTGGTAAGCGTGGAGTTTGCTGCCTTTAATTTCAATTGCTAAGGGGAAAACTTGTTGGATCTGGAGATGGAATGGACCGAGACTTCCTGCGCCCGTGTCTATGAGATAATTGTGCCTACACTAAGGGCATTGTTTGACTGTGCTCCCTTCCAAAAGCTCTGTGATGCCGCCAGAGAGCATGGTGTTGACGAAACTTTAATTAAGTGGATTTATGCTATACTAACGCAGAGATTGCTGTGTGCTGAAGTGGGTGTTGATCGCTACCTAACAACGGAAACGACAAAGGGTTGCCCTCATGGTGTTGTACTATCGTCACCTCTGTGGAGTATATTGATCGACTCACTACTATGCGAAGTGCAAAATCTGCCAACACACGCTCAAGCTTATGCGGTCGACATGGCTATATTAGTTGTGGTCGAAAATTCAAAACGGTGTGTAGAAGTACACAACGCACCATTAATATGATCGACAGTTGGTATCCCTGGCAAAGATGAAACGAGTTCTCACAGCTTATGGGCTGTGTTGCCTCAACATGAGGGCTTAAGCCTCAGATAGTAATGTGGATATATCATTATCATTAGGCTGATGTCCGCTTATGCATCCGTAGCGTGGTGGGTTAAGGTCAAAAAAGAGTTTTCGCTGTAAACTAGCCACACTGCAGAGAACAGTGTGTCTGGGTATCACCGGTGTTCCGCCACAATGCCGGTTAACACGACTTCTGGTGCAGCTCTGAATACATTATTCAATTTGCAGCCCTTTGATTGGTTTATTCAGACAACTACAATGTGAGCAGATCATAGACTAATTCCATTAGATTTATGGAGAAACATTGCAAGAATTATTGGGAGAACTGAATCCAGTTTTCACAATGGCTTCTGATTCTCGGATCCCCATACATTTGTTTGATAGAAGATATGAAGTTATTTTGAAACAAAGAGAAGACTGGGACGAATCAGAAGAATGCATGTCAGGATGTACACGAGCCCGATGGCTCAAAAACAAAACATGATTTTGGAGTGGAAGTCTATCTCTCGAATAAAAACGAGAAGTGGTCTTTTCCCTTTGATAATATTAAACGGTCTTTCAGGCTAAAGTGTAGGCGATCCTGATGGCTGACGAGCGATTGAAGTGCAGACGTATCAAAATCTTTGGGGCTTGATTATCTCTAGCTGCATGAAGGGCGTTGACCAGTCTTGATCACTTTAAAAATTGCTCGATTGAACTCTGTTTCTAAATTCAATACGGTGGAGCTGCTCTGGGTACCTGGTCATTGATGTAGAGGGAAATGAACGCTCGAATGCTTTAGCAAAAAAGGGTCCAATTTCTCCCACTTCCAGACTGGAATCGGCAATTGGGGTGAATCGGCTAATGCTGCTGTCAAAAATCGGGAACAAGGTGCCTATAATGACAGGTTGCAGAGCCTTAATGCTGCTAGACACACCAAACTTTTCCTGTCAGAACCAAACAAACATACTGCAATGTTTGTCCTGTCGAAAAGAAGGAAGACTTGCAGTAGTATTGGGGGTATTCTGACTGACTATATAATTTACTAGCTGGACATATGTTCACAATAGGAATTCAGGAACATGATACCTGCCCATCGTGTAATGAGGAAGCGGGATCCACGGAACATTTTCTATGTGAGTGCCCCGTCTATGGACGCATCAGACATCAGATTTTTGGTTCTGAAGTACTACAACTGCAGTGGTTAGCATCAGATCTCCTAACGGACGTCCTGCAGTTTATACAGTGCACTACTGCAGGTTAACCAACCATATCAAGATGATGTTTAATTTGGGTTCGTCATATTGTAAAAAAGAGGACAGCTCTAGAGATACTGTTAATTCAAAATATGGAAAATGCTTGATTTAGTCCTTCTCACCGATTTAACACCGGATTGAAAGTCATTCCATATAATTCAACTATGATCCAAATTCCCCCGCCCTTGTATATTAGATCGTCATCCCTAATGGACTGGAAACGGAATAGAGTGGGAACAGCAGAATATCCTTGGGTGACCTACGATGGAAACGCTACAAAATGGAAAGTCCGTATACATCACAGAAGCGAGTGTGCATAGGAAATACAAAACCTCGAGTTATATATTACTATACTTGGATGAGGACCTTCAAGGATTCTACAGTAGTAAATGTGACTCTCAAAAGCCAGAAAGGACATTTATGTCAGGGAAGCATTTAAAAATTTCAAAGGTTTCTACTCCCCCAACTTGAATTTGCTTCGAATATCACCAAAAGCTCATTTTTTAGGGAAAAAAACCCATTCATCCACCCCAACACCATTTACATTTCCAAACCGAAATTCCACATATGCTTTATCCACTTCATCCGATATGACTGCACACCATTTGTCATGCATGACAGTGCATTGAGCAAATATTTGAGGCGAGCAACGAAGGCACCTGCGAGTGAATTAGTTCATGCAAAAACCTGGCGAGAAGCATGCCAATGACCGACCACCGAATTGTGCACCTTGCGTCGTCTTCCACTCGTGACGAGCTCAGTGGATTTACTTGTAATGGCCACAGTGGCTATATTGCTTCACGCCAGCACTTTCCATGACATCATATTTAACCATTGACCGCATACCGTATGACTGCCAGTTTTCGTGGCAAGCAACTTCCGAGGCTAAAGGACGAGAGACAGTACCTCGAAGGTCCGGGAGCGAAGGCGACGACAACGGCACAGAATACCACCATCAGAGATCTAGTCCGGAATATGGCCACCAACAGCTGTGTGGGCTTCGCCGCATATCCATTTTCCAATTTGTCGAAATCATTCAACCGTACAATTGTAGTACCTTATGAAAGTATCCATAAAATTTGCATAGGACCCACTCTGCGCTCCGGGGCCGTTATCCAGGTTAAACAATATAAATGAAGACAGGGAGTCGTTCGTCACCGCCAGGGGCTTTGAAACGTTTACGGTTGCGGTAATGTTGGATATGAATCTCTCAGCTCCTCCATTCATATCTGCAGATACAATATGTGAACTGAAACATATGGAGCGAGGCATCGTAGCGCGCAAAAAAGGTCACAAGCTCCCGCTCCAGTTACAGATAAATGACGCTGCCAGACAGTGTTATGTTAATAGATCCATCTTGAACTCGAAATGTTACAGAAGCTTAACTATCGCAAACACCCATCTCCCCTGAAATCAGTTGTTCATCTTAGAACCTCTGATATGAAGAGAACCATAACATTTGAGGAAAATCTGGGACCGTTGTCCTTTCTTCACTCCGGCCCGGTTAAAAATAAACGGCAATGAAAGGGAGTATTATTTTTTCTCTCTCTGTACAGATTTTCCAACCGTGGAAATCGAAGATTTCCAAATGTTGTAAAAATACCGTGAGGTATCTGTTGAAAATTATTTGACCTGAACCTTCACCCAAGCTACGAGAACCGAATCCTAAACGCTTGAGTGAATTCAGAAGCGTCAGTACATTATCTCGATTCGGTCCAGATAACGATGTCTCCCAGCTTCAAGATGTACCTACGTTCTTACACGCCGAATGACTTCCATCGAAAACGATGTTATTTGAGGTTGAAAGAAAACAATGTGTACTTACGGGATAACGTCAGGCTTGTTGGGATATTCAGATGAAGTCGTAGATTGCGCCACTGATGGATTTTATATCAAATTTTCTAGGTATATCGGATATGATGTGGTATTTAGACCAGGGGACCTATGGAAATGTTGTAAAAATATTTTTGGTTGCTATTCTTGTTGAATTCGAATTGAGAACTTAATCCTCTTTCCATCACTTTTTGAGGGTTGATGGCTATCCTCGTTTTACCTGGGGAATCAGATTCTCTTTTTAAAGTTTACACTGGAAACGAATGAGAAGTATTTTCATGTCCATCACCTAATCTGATGAGAGCATGAGATTTATGTATTTTCGATGAAATTTAAGTGTTGAAAAGGGATGTCTCATTTGCTGGATGATATCCTCCGAACGGCCAACAACATGAAGATTGGTATTTGAGTATAGTCGTATTCTAAGAAAAATGGCTTGCGTGGTTGACATTCAATCAAATTCGAACTTAGCCAGCGTCATCGATGTCGAAAACCTTTTTATGCAGAGCAGATCCATTGTTAATAATCGACTTTACCTTTGAGTCAGATTGACGAACAATAGTACTTTGGGCCTGTACCTGATCGAAGGCTGCATACTACATGGGAAGATCCAAGCCAGAGTACATGTTCATCCAAGCCTTTTGGGCGACGTTTACGAGGAGTTAGGAAGAGTACAGAAGAAGGGCCCTAAAGTTAAGGTATCCACTTCTGGGGACTCTTAACCACCCACTTTCAACTTACTCACCTTTTACTTTTGACGCCTGTTCCATTTGGGGTGATAATCATCAATTAAACAATATGAAACTTGGTCCCTACTATAAGGTGATTAGAATAACAGAGGGTTTCATCGGAGAGCTCATTACTTGCAAGTTGTGCCTTTTAAATGTATTCTCAATGTGAATCCTCTCGCCGGACCTCAACGGACGTCTTTGTCTTTGGGGTGCAATGAGTTTTTTCTTTGGTTGAATTGTAAGAGCTCACCCCACCCAGAGAAAGAGTATCCTTCATATCCTCATTCTATCATTGACCGCTTAGAAATGAGGGTCTACATTCTCAATTTTGTTGTTAGAAAGAAATTGGAACACAGTTTGCGAGCTTATGTCATCACTGCTATGTCCAAACCACTTTGTGTATTGAACTGACAAGATGTTCGAGCTCTGGTTCTGTTTAGTGGAAGAGAGTTGCAATATCCAAAAGAGTGCACCATTTTCTGTTACCGTTGAGTCCTTCTGATCCGGGATTGTGTTTCTGTTTAGAGGATTTTGAGGAATTGTTGGGGGAGTAAGGTCTTTATAACAGCAGTCCATCTGAGAGTGCATTTGTTATTATGTAACATTTCTTTTTTTTGTAACATTTTAGCACCCCCTAGCTTCTCCACTACATTCCTTGTAATTCCCATCCCGACACCCACTTATATTAAAAGTGTAATATTTAAAATAGCTTTATTTTATTCACAAAAACCTTCCACCCAAAACCCGAAAATTTCCTAATATTGCAAAAGATCATTGACCTTTTGCTTGCACATAGATTTGCTCATGCAGAATCTTATTAGGTGCAATCCCAACGTTTGTTTCCGACTAAGTCCAGATGGAAGCAAATTTGGCTTGTTCGGAGCATACAAGCTGGGATCAATTCGGAACATCTTTTCCTATAATCCTAGCGACATGGAATTTGGAATTTGGAAGTCCAGCAGAATGTTCAAATTAGCGTCCGATCAGATTACCGGCCAATGCCATGAACCTTCTAGATAGCTCTATTCGCGAGATTGTTGCAATAATCGTAAATTAGACGGGGTTATTGACGCAATACACGCTGCGCAGTTACTCATTGGAATATTTCTTTTCAAAGCAAGAGTATTTTAAAAGTGACAACAATCACACAATCACAATGACATTTTTATAGAGAAGCGAAATTTATGTGCAATTAAGAGCAGAATGAGTGCTCTGCAGCCTGACGGCTTTTCGAAAGTGACGCTCGGCCGCTAAACTTCAGCTGGACGGCGGCGGTATCGCGTCCGAAACGACACTATCCAGCGACTGTGAGTCTGACTCGCAATATGGCTCTGACCATACTGTCAGGAGTACGGCGCGATCCGCGACTCGGTCGACCTCCAAAAAGAAAACAAAAGACTACTGAGGAAACTCGAGAACAACAGGCTTCAAGATGAAAGGATCACAGAGCCAACGGCCATGATCGTGTGCCCAGAAGACTACCAGCCTCATTCTCCGTCATGTAGAAGCGACGTTCTCCCCTCCGGAGATCGTCGACGAACTAAAAGCTCAAGCAGTCTTCAGTACCTTGAACGTAAAATCCTTCGCCAAGATCTGGGCTAGGAGCAGTAACATTAACCTCGTCCTGTGGCTGGTCATTTGGACGCTACGTTAAACGACGAGCAGTTGCATAATGTCAAATCCATCCAACACATGATCGTTCGCCTTGAATAAATCTAAAATAAACGGGTATTGCAATGTAAAAATTGCCAGCGTATAGGACACGCGGCAACGAACAATCTAGCTAGCGAGAATATTTCGAGCAAATTTCAAGTGAAGAATTTGTTCATCCTCCACTTCCACAATCATTGCCGACATTTGGAGCAGTTCCACCTCTCAGAGCAACTTCCCCACGTATTCGAGGATGGCGATCAGACTCGAGCTTGCAAGGGACTCATCTAAAGTGGCTCTTGCCACGAAGCCTCACCGGAGGTTATCTGGTACCATGGGAACTGGGATGACCCTCTCTGAGAGCATATGATCCAGGAGGATGTGCTCTCGGCTCGGTTATTTGTGGCTGGCCGCCTTGTGGGACTTTCATGATGGTTAGGTGGTGTGGTTATGCCTACATCGCGGGCAGAGCTGCTTGGAGCTCAAGCGTGTTGTCGCGCTGTACAACTCGGGTGCCCCTTAGTTACGACAGAGATTTTAAATATGCCTTGGGTGCTGAGCCTGTACTCAGTATTGTGGTCTCCAAATCAATCCGTGTCCGAAGAGCACCGTGGGGTCACGTTAAACTCTCAGGACCTTCCTGTCAGCGCAACTGAAATCGAGGAGGCAATAAAACAAATCAAATCGGGGAAACCGCAGGACCTGACGACATCGCGTCTGAGCTCTGAAAAGCAAAGAGCGGGGACCCAACACTGTGGCTCAGTGAATTCTTTAATCGGATTATTCAGTAAGGTAGAACACCAGCTGACTTGCAAAAAAGTACCACAGTTCCAATATGGAAAAAGAAAGATAGTCCAGCAGAATATTCAAATTACCGTCCGGTCCGGTTACTATCCCATACCATAAAGATTTTTGAACGGATTCTTGACAACCATATTCGCGAAATCATTGAAATAAACGTGAACCAAGTCGGATTTATCAAGAACTGCGGAACTACTCACGCAAGTTTGAAGTGTGGCGGGTGTATCACAACCGCTTCATGTTTGTGTTGGTGTTCACCAAGGAAGCGCCCTCTTAACACTCCTTTTTGTTGCTGTTATGAACACCGTCACACGGGACATTCACCGTTCAGCGCCCTACACACTGCTTTATACAGATGATGCTCTCCTAGCGCCTAATAGCAAAATTGATATCGCGCAACTTGTCCAAGAATGGAATGACCGCATGCAACACGGTCTCAGATTGAATCTGAATAAAACTAAATTTTTGACGACCGATTCCCATGAAACAGGCACAATCACTGTCAGCGGCAGTAACCCCAATGGAGAACTGTGTTATGAAATTGCTTCACGCATTAACGCAACCTGGATGAAGTCGCGTTCCAGAACTGTGCTTCTTTGTGATCGACGTGTCAACGAACGTCTCAAATCTAAAATTTACCGCAATGTCGTCCGTCCTGTCGCTCTCTATAGTTCTGAGTGTTGGCCGACTAAAAGACAATGAACGGCATCTTGCGGTAATGGAGACGAAGATGTTGCGTTGAACGAGTGGCGTGATACGTTTTGATCACATCCGAAATGAGGATATCCCTAATCGATATGGGGTTGAACCGATCGTGAAAAAATTACGAGAGAGGCGTCTTCGATACTATGGTTATGTAAATCGCACTAACGAGAATTCGCTTGGCAAGATTGGTCTGAACATCAAAGTCGATGTTAAACGACCAAAAGGCCGACCACATCAACAATGGGTTGATGAGGATGGCGATTTTAAAGCCTCGCGATTGCATCCAGTTCAGGTATTTGATAGAATCAAATGGCGAAATCGATCAGGACGAGCTGACCCCGCTTGTGAACGACATCGCATCTTTGAAGGAATTGTTCTATAATTAATTATGCAGTATAGTTGTATAATTTATTGAACAATAAAATTTTAGAACGGGTTTTTGTCTAGTGCTACGCAATCTATTGATACGAGGCTACGTAAGTAACGTAACAACACGGACCCTGAGAATGACCTCCTACGTCTTAGCACGCCATAAAATCACAAGAAAATGGCAACTTTAGCCTCTTGTAAACTTTGATAATAAAAGTGGCTTTCTTTCAAATTTCCTTTGTATTATAAATTAATTAATTAGTAGTAGTAGTAATTTGAAAATTAAAAAATCAGATATTGATATGATTCGTTAGAACTAAGCTTATTTTTTTCTTTTACAGGTGAGTGAACTCGAACTCAAATACAGAATATCGTCACTTAAGCTGGAACCGTAAGTAAACGCTATAGTATTCCTCAAGATCATTTCGGAAATATGTATATATTATCATCCTAAATGTGCCTTAAAAATTTCAAATTCAGTTCCTTTCTTTAGTAGAACATTCATCCCCACGCACTCAATTATTTCATACCGAAATCAATTCAAACGCTTGTCGCCACATTTCGTGTCCTTTTTATTATGTTTCCTTCTTCCGCCTCCTCCCATCCTCCTTTCTTCCTCACAAAACGTGAATAAAGTCATTTCTACCGCCAGGCAAAAAAAAATAGCAAATATTTACTAGGCCCAAAATCTCCCCACGTCTGGCTCCAAAAAAGTCTGCATACCTCTCCCCCACGTACGCTTACAGACATGCACCCTTTCCTTCTGTTGCTTAAATACTCTAAGAGACTCCCCATTAGAAACGTGGCGCATTCCCGGAGGGGTTAAGACGACGAAAAACAAAAAGAAACGCTAACATGGTGATACTCCAGTCGAAGAAAGGCCTTTGGAAAATTCAATTTTTCTTAAACATGAAAACTACTTGGCACGCTACGAGCCATTAACCCCCGCTCGCTGAGTTCTATTTGCGCGTCGTCCTTGTGATGTGAACGGAATTCGCTGTCGCCAATATGTCGGAAAAGGGGGGATTTTTTTCGATTTTCCACACAATGGGCTAGTGCAGAAAATGTACGAGAGCACGACTAAAAAACATGATGAAGGACGCAAGGGCGGAAGATAGCAGGATCCGAAAATCGATTCAACCTCACTTTGCCATTTAACGTTATTATAGTGTCTAAAGTTGTTTTCGTACTATGTCTTTCGGATATTATGGAGACGAATGACAGGCCGGAGCTGTATATAGTGGCTTTGCAGCTAGACATGAAGACGGAGCGGATGTGGCTCCCATGTTGGAATATCGAGTTACTGCAATATATTGTGTACAAGCTATTTGTTGCCACAACCGTATACATGCCAGCATAAACAACTACAGTACAGACAATCCTAGAAGGGATGTTGTTGATTATAAACTCCGGATCCATCGGGGGAACCTGCCTGGGTTCCATCTTTGGCACCAAATTTAATTTCCCTCTCCAATCGTTTGAATTCCCTAAAAATGCAATCCAAAAACGATTTTGGTTGGTTGCTACGATGCTCCCATGCTGAATTGCATTAGGCTCTGAGGCATGAGGACAAATCTCCGTTGAAAATGGCGAATATCCTTTTTTGCAAATAGATAGGTGTACGGTGTGGAGCATCTTCCTCTCATTTTCTGGTTTTCAATAGCTTGAAGGTATATGGTGATTGTCTTCTTCCCCCAGGTTGGGGTCTGTCCTTGATAAAATTCATTTGCTTGAATTTTTTTAAGTTAAACATGTTAACCATCGCATTAATCGATTTCAACCCAAATTAAATTTTAATTTGGTTTGGGATTAACGGATACAATCAAAAAAGGGATATGCACATAAAATACCAAGATATATAATCGTGGTATTTTCTCGTTGATTTTACACCATCAAAAGTTTGAAACCAGTAGCAATTGAAAACGAGAGCAATTAGCAGGTCTAATGGCTGATAAATTATGAACACAACCATTAGGCGTTATGAGAAAGTAATTAGGTAGCTTCATTCAGAAAGGTATTCGTTAACACACTCTTTTCCCATATTTCGAACTCCAACTGTCTGCCCCTAGGTTGGGAATGTGAGAAATCTATTTACTCTAATGCTCACCTTGTGGGGGGGTATCATCATGTAGGAGTTGACACATGTAAGGAAGCTCCGTGAAGTAAGAAAGTCATACCGACTCTGACCAAAACAAAATTCCAAGGACAAAATTTGGACCCAGCTTCACGGTCCACTATTGTCAGTCAAGACAGCGAGACATAGAAATTTAGGGGGTGAATAACAGGGCAGCGTTTTGGCTAGGAAAGATTCCATTTTTGGTGGCTCTGCGACGGATACAGCCTGCATCCCGGAGAGTAGAATCTACTCATACTACTAGTCAGCGCTGATTCCTGCTTCTAGTGTCTAAATTATAGCTAACTTTTCCTCCCACGTGTTAATTATCTGACATATCAAATGAGGTGTTTACCCCGAAGGCGTTTACCTCAACTGTCGACAGTATTACGACCCCGATGTGAGAGTTGTTTTCCCCCGTATCCTGGTAAAAGAAGCACTGTACAACCTCAGAGAAGGACTACTACAGGGGAGAAAAGACTCGACTGAGTGTAAGAAATTAGACTGCCACTACATGAGAAAAATCTTTTTCACTTTAGAAGAAGATTTGACAAGACAACCTCACGGGTAGTAACATGCAAGCAACTTCACCTCTACTTAGCGAAGTATTTATGAACAAAATATATGAGAGAGCAAATGAGAAAGGAGAGAATAAGCCCACCATTTTGGGTTAGATATGTAGATGATATCTCCATCATCATAAACGACGCAACAACCGGTATCTGGTCTAGGCCTGCCTTAATAAGGAACTCCAGACATCCCGGTTTTGCGCCGAGGTCCACCAATTTGATATCCCTAAAAGCTGTCTGGTGTCCTGACCTACGCGATCGTTCCATCTCAGGCCTAGTCTTCTTTTTCTACCAAAGATATTGCCCTTAAAAACTTTCCGGGCTGGATCATCCTCATCCATACGGATCAAATAACCCGCCCACCGTAACCTATTGAGCCGGATTTTGTCCACAATCTGATGGTCACGGTATCGCTCATAGATTTCGTCGTTATGTAGGATACGGAATCGTCCATCCTCATGTAGGGAGCCAAAAATTCTTCGAAGAATTCTTTTCTCGAACGCGCACAATACTTCTTGCTAAGAACCCAAGTCTCCGAGGAATACATGAGGACTGACAAGATCATTGTCTTGTACAGAAAGAGGTTTTGACCGTATGGTGAGACGTTTCGACCGGAACAGTATTTGTAAGCTGAAATGATATCTTGGTCACAGTTAAGAGGCAAACCGCAGACTTCATTTTGGCAACATTTAACAATCTCCACAGGAAATTATCATCACAATGGATCTGGAAATGGATCACAGCCTCCCTTTTCTAGACGATAAAACCATAAACAGGCATAAGACGGTAAAAATACGTACATTCAACGAACCATACCATCAACTTTCAGCCATGCGTGGAGTCAAAAGATGGCCACCTTCGACTCCATGTTTCGCCGACTGTTCATGGTCCTGTTAAATAAGAAAAAAATTAACAAGATGAAGGAAAACATTACCAGCACCATGGAGATGAATGTGTACAGTGCAAAAACATCTGATAAGACTTAAAGAGAGGCAAAGGGAAGGAACTTACACACCTATGCGAACGATCAGAAGACTTGAAAGGCAACAAAAGATTTCCCTGCGTCTACTCAAGGGCAACACCCACAGCACTGTAAAACTAATGCTAGAAAACAGCAGCGAAAGCAAAAACAGGTCGAGAATGTCACCAAGTGTACGTCAGACGAACGAAACGAAACGATTGTGCGACTACTTAAAGAATGCATAAGGAAAGTAAAAAAAGCGAACAGTAAATGAAATGAAACCATCGTTAGCCAAACATATGGTATCCAACAACCGCAACATCATCCTGAGGAAATATAAACTGCTACACGCAGTCCGAGGTACTCCTCAAAAGTTTAGAAATCTCCAGGTTATCGGAACAAATTAATAGGGACGTTGAGAACGCACCCTCATAGCATGAGAGCAGATTCAAGTTAAGTGGCCATCCCCAGCTACTTGAGGAAAAGTTTTTGACCCGAATCTGTAAAGGGCTCATCTAAAGTGTCTCCAATAAGAGTCTTGCTGGATGCCATCTGGTGCCAAAGGAACAGGTACATGGCTATGAGGGCCTGTTAAGCAAAGGAAATTTTGGCCTTTGTCCAAGTTATTTCAGACCCTCTTTGTAGTAGTTGTGCTTATGTCCTTGTTAGACTTCATTGCGGACTCAATGCGTGAAGTTCTGCCTTTCCACTCGACTGATGAGCAAGTCAAATGATCTACCTGCATTTAATATAGGTCGGTACCGGTTCGGAAAAATTATTTGAGTAGATATCGTAATGAGATATAGATTTTTTCACATTTTTCGGTTGTATAGGATTTGAGAATCTATTGCACTTTTTGGGCCACACATCTTGTGTCCTCAATCGCCTGTGTTTCATCCAAAGTCAGAAATTTTCGAAAACCACAAATTGACCCTTTCCATATAATACCCCTGTTCGAAAAACGCGTTCTTAGAAAATACTGGGACCGGATTTCTTTCGGCATTCAACCAAACTCACGGTTGGGTGAGAACGAAATGATATCAACAACAAAGCGAAAGATTGATTTTGAAAACGAAACGAAAAAGAGAAAAAGTAAACAGCGAATTGTGCGTCAAAATGATATGATAAACGTCAAGCGGAGATGTAGAAAGGGAACCGCTGTAAATTTAAACAAACAGTCAGCGCTGACGCAGAGATGAGATGAGAAGCGGGAGATTTGAACAACCCCACATGGCTGTATTCTGTGAGAAAAACTGTGCATCGCCTCCATTGAAAACCATGATGTTCCTTCGCTATGAGATATCCGAAACAAGATGAAAGACAGTCTTTGACATACTTCTGAAGAATTGTAGAGATAAAGCAAACAAATGATATAAAACGATGGTTTGCAGCCAATGAAGCTTCGCCTTTTTTGTATACGGGATGATACTAGCCTACTTTCAGGTGCCTGAAGAGGTTCTCTTGTTTACAGTTAAGGCAAGAAAAACGGAGATGTATTGCTTGCAACTTTTTAAAAGAAACTAGGAAAACCATCAGGACGATCCCATTTATCTCACTGCTGTGAGCTCATCACTTATTTGCACAGAGTTAAATGTGATGATAGTGAAACTGAAGCACAATCTGACTGGGTGGATGCCCTATACTCCACCAAGGACTGAACGGGAGAGACTATCAGAACAACAACAGCCACATATATCAGCACTTTTAATGAGAAATTTTGAAATAGCCTGGTTCAAGGGAAGAATGGTAGAAGCAGAGAGTGAAAAAGCGTCAGATATCCAGAAAAAGGATCGGAAGGGTGGTAGATGCTAAATCCGATGAGAAGCCATCTTGGAGAAGCGCTTTTCAAAACTACTGTAGTCCACTAAAATCTTGCAGCTATCAGCGCTCCACTTCCTAGCCGGAATCTTTGCTGAAAACAGTCCCCATATACCTAAAAGAGGTGTACACAATTTTTGTTCACCGAATACAGTCATGTAGGGTATCAAATAAAAGGTCTCGATTACTGCTTTTTGAGGCAGGTATTAGTTTTGACATTAGTTTCAAAGGCGTGGAGTGCACAAGTCCGAAGTGAGAAAATTACTTCAAGCACCCGTTCTCAGAAACTATGCCCCCGAAAAATTAAAAAAAAATATGGTGTCCGCGCACAACCTCAAAATACTCTCACGAAGAGCCATTAATCGCTGCGGGCGAAACGACGACTGTGGACGGCGCCCGCTACAGAGCCACGATTACCGAGTTTTTTCTTCCTCAATTAGAGGAATTGGGACTGGAGAACATGTGCTTCCAACAGAACAGTGCAAAGGCCCACACTGCTCAAGCCACAACCGATATTCTGAAGGAAGCAGTTCCAGGTCGTTTAATCTCTCATTTTAGTGATTGGTACTGTTAGCAGGCTATGTATCATTGAATGATATGCGGCTGCCTTATGTTGGTATGAGTGGTTCGAAGTACTTATGATAGTCCTTTGTGTCGAGCCATTTGTCTTAAACATATCAAATTCTATTTTGCTGTTGTTATAAATTACCTTGAGGTCGAGGCATGGGATTTCTCCTTCTTCATCTATCGTTTATATTCTGTAGAACTAGTCCTTTTCGCTATCTTAAACTATAGCAAGTATATCGTCCACATTTCGTATCCATGCCCTAGGCCTTATATTTTTGGCTGGCGTTTTTTTCTCTAGGTTAGCCATAAATATCTCACTTATCAGAGGTAACAGTGGGTTACCCATGGCTGTCCCTTTGGTTGTTTTGTAGAAGTGGCCCCTGAAGGTGAAGTGTGATAATTTTCTGTCATACACATAGTTGCCAGTTTCTTCAGTAATTTGGACTTTTTACCTCTTCCTGTGTTATGTCCAGTGAGACTAACCCATCTTCTAGATTGAAAATAGCTTTCTTTATAGGTATACAGGGGAATGGTGCCGTTATGTCGTACGAAACTATTACTTCTGTAATTCTATATTCTTAAATTTATTAACCGCTTTGTTAGAATTCTTCACTGATGTTTCACTATAGATGTTTCCTAGTTTGTTGATTTCTTCAATTACCCATTTGCCGGTCTTGTATGTGGTTTGTGGATTTTCGGTTGGCATCGAATTCGTGAAAATAGATATTAGATATTCTAGGTTTCCCAAGATTTGGAATAATGGGTTTACATTCTTTCAGCACCTTTTCTACGCGCTTAATGGATTCTGCAAGTGGATCATTCCTTAATTCGAAGCAGTTTCCCGATCTTAGCTTTCCTAATACAAGTTCATCGTAATCTCTTTTAGTCATGATTACTATTGCGTTGCCTTTATCAGCTTTTAGGTAGTAAGCATCCCTCTGTTGAGTTGTTTGATCGTGGTTAGCTCTCGGAGTGGAGTATTGCCGGTGGGGTATGTTGTACAGCTTAGCTAATGCTTTTATTCAGTAGTTTTAGTTCATTGATTGTGAATTTATTGATGGTGAGGAAACATCGGTCCTTGATTGCGGAAAGTTTTTTTTTATTGTGGATACTTCTCTTACAGGCTTTGTTATATTCTTCAGCTCTAGCTATTTTAGCAAACAGTTATTAATGCTCCTTTTGCTGTGAATTCCTTAACTAATTCTAAGTATGTCGCATATGCTTATAGCCTTATATGTACTGTCAAGTTTAGTGGATAATTTCTCTATATTTTCTTTTATTAAGTCGTATCCCCAGGTTTTCACTTAGACCTTATATCAGGGTACCTATTGATGGATTTCGTTCCTGCGGAACCACTCTATTTCTTAACATAATATGTTCAGTGGCTTCAGTATCATGGAATTTTGACGGTTTCTTGCAAGCTATCCGAGATAACTGAACCTTATGATAACCACTAATATCTTTTTCGGGAAGGCCAACTGCCCCCCTGATGCAATTTGTGAAGTATATAGTAGGTCAAAAAATTACCTAACAATTCCTTTGGAGACAAAGCCATTCTAACTCTCGGTTAGAACTGAATCAGAAAGGTCCTACCTCTCATTATAGGGGTTGCAAAACCTTATTAATATTTGGATAAAACGCGTTAGAAGTTGTCAATAATTTTTTTACCCTAGATGGAGCCAACCAGCAGGTTTAAATATATTAGGCGAAGACGGCTTTACGGTTTCTTACCAGGGCAGAGGCAAATCGTAAAGTTTGGGTCCACCAGTGGATACGAAGCTTAAACAAACAAAAAATCCAAACTTGATTAATAGTCTAGGGAATCACATAAGCATGGTGAGGTGCTAAGGACCAGATTTTTAAATCTAATTTGGTCTGCGGAAATCAGACATTTTTACTAAGATGGCATGGCCTTAATATCAAAAATTCTGTCCCAGATTTTAAAGCGTTCCTATTTTAGACAAAAATAGGTGATTAAACATTGCGACTACATCTTTCCAAGTAACTCTAAAACTTACCATGCTCATAACGTTTCTTAGCAATCTGAAAATTCTTCTCTCACTAATTAACTAATGCTGGAAAACTGTTTTCACTTATAAAAATAAACATTTTCGAAATGATAGTTTCCTTCTTTCTAAACAGAAGTGTTATTCCCTACGGAATGTCTATATTTCTTCATGAAATCAGGATAAATCTATTTACCCCGGCAACCTACCCTCTAATAGTTTGATATGATTAACTATGTGCGGACGTGCTAAGCATTCCGCACATATTGATTCCAGCGAACCTTTTAAACGAATTGAATTTTGTTTAGTGAGGGAAATCGGATCCATCGGTTCGTAGTTACGTGTTGCTATGTGCTGGGCTCATTTCCGTGAGTGCTCCAACGTGTTTGCATAATAAGAAAATCGAGTGCATGGAATAGTTACAATATTTTCAACGCAGAAGGTAGAAATGGGTGAAAAATTGGAGAATTTATCCTTGGAAAACTAACATGCTGCTCTGATTCTGGAATTTATTCAGAGAATTTAAAATACAAAATTATTCATCAAAATTGGTATTGTCGGTTTTAACTTACTTACCCCAGCCCCAGATCCAATCCTTAAAATTTTTTCATATTTGGTGTTCGATACGTCCATCAGAGTCATCTCCTGGACTTTGGCCTGATACGATGGATGGTGGTTTGAGAGCTCTGCAACTCCATCCAGATCAGGAATTTGTCCGAGCGAAAGATAAGCCAACCCCTCTCCTGAATGAAACAAATGCTGAAGAAGTAGAGAATTGAACTTGTACACAACTGCATTTTCCACTGAAGTCGAAAAATCACTAAGGGAAACGTATTTTGAGCTCAAGCCTCATCTTTTCTTCTACTCTTTCCTATCCTACGTTCGACTCCTCGTAAGCGCCCGAGCCTAAGAACTCAACTCACTTTTCTGAATTGGCGCTGGCGAAACTGATAGCTCTGCCTCAATGGGTTAGGCCCTAAAACAGGAAGCTTCACGAAAGTGCATTTCTTTTAAATAACTTGCAGAACTCCATCCCTACGGAGTAAGTCTTCTTCCGCCTCATTGCTATCCCGCCTTGCAAAGCATCAATTCGCGTTATTATACGGCAAGGATTTGTAATTTATACGCTTCTCTGAAGTGATTAAGCCTAAGATGTGATTGGGTTAAGGAAGTCTCTTGACTTACAGGACTTTGCAGCTATATACTGACAGGTATCTTCCCTGCGAGCTCCCTAGATATACCATTTCATGTTTGTATGTTCAACGATGATCCTCATTTTTAATTAAATTAAAAATTCCGATATCCTTTCTTATTCGTTAGACAGGGGGGTTTGTAATAGACACGGAGGCTTTCAATCACAACAGCTTATAGCTATCTCATTTACGATGGAGCACAGCGCGATCTGCTTAAATGTGTGTTCGCAAGAAGCCTACTCTCCCTGTACAATGTTGAAATATGTCAGTAATGCAATTGTACTCTCTCTTAGAGTGTGATCTACCTACTGCCATTTCCGCCGTACCATCTACCGGCACTAGCCCGTTCGTGATGTGATTTCGTAAGAGATTGTACCGGAGCACAGTACTCTAATGACAAGACGAAGGCTTGCGGTTTACGAGTAACACTAGCGGTCACTTGCCATGCAGCCGCTCTGAGAGAATACTGGCAAGGAATAAACTGACTTGGAGTTGGCGTCGAGGTAGTTGCGATTCCATATTTTAGACAAAGCAACAAACGCCAATTTAGCGCTGTTAATGCACATCAACTACATGCTTTCTATGAGCAATTTCACGCAGCTTACGAAGGGCTTCCTAAAGATGAAATTACAATCGTGATGGGTGACTTGAGACATGTGATAGAAACACTCCATAACCACAATGTGAGAGGTTTATGGATTTCTGCTGCCTCGTAATTCGTAGCACATTGTTCCACCACATAAGGTCAATTGGGTTTCAAATGACCGACACCGTACGAGTACAAAAAGTTATCTTTCTGATGTGCGTAACAAGGAAGGCACTGGCATTGTCCTCGAAAGATATTACCATCTGATGATGGCTTACATTCGCTTGCGGGTTGCGGCCACCACTTCACTCAGGGTTGGAGAACTGCAACCCCTTAAGTTCAAAATCGACCGCTTGTATTACCCAACTGTCGTTCACCAATGGGAGAGCTATTTTTCTGATCAGATGTCAGATACGCTGAATATTCCGCCTGAGAATATCGGTGAGTATTGGGGGCCATCAAAAATGTTCTTTTTTCGGGTGCTATGCATGTTGTTGGCCACGTCCCGAAAAGGTGTAACATGATCTGACTGACTGCAGAATCGTGGAAGCGGCGAAATGAATTGATGGGATTGATCGCTGCGAGTGCTGGCGGGCGTGACGTGCCCGAACTCTGATGTCCAGCGAAATCCCGGGAAGTCCAACATAATGTGCACCGTGACAAAAGAGAATTTCTAATTGCCCTGGTCAGGGAAGCGGCAGCTTTCACTGTGGATGTTCCTGTGAGGGACATTAACGGTCGACTACTCATCCGCAATGACGAGGAGCTGAAGGGGTGGAAAGAACACTTCACCATGGTTCTTAACCGTAGGACATCCAGTGAACTTCTGTCTTTTGTAGATGAAACAGCCAGACACTCTAACATGTAGATACGGACTGCTCCTCCAAACCGAAGAGAAATCGTCTCCGCCATCTGTGGAATAATCAGAGTAAAGTCGCTGGACTTGACGGTCTCCCCACAGAATTACTCATTGTTGCACCTGCAGTTTTTGCAAATCTGCTATTTTCATTCGTACGGATATCATGAGAATCCGAAACCTTTCCCAAGAAGCGGAAGAAAAGGATAGCTCTTTAAATTCCAAAGAAGGGTATCCGTCTCGACTAGAACAGTTGGAAAGGCATCTGCGTACTCCCTGCCGTCGCAAAGATAATAGCTAAGATAATCCTGGAGCAACATCTCAAAGCTGGATCGATAGAAAGCCAGCTGGTTTTCGCTCCAAGTTCTACTGCATTGATCACATCAACACTCAACGGATCATTTTCGAACAGTGCGCTCGGTTTAGATCTTCCCTTCACCAATCAATGAAGACTTCGAGAATACTTTCGTCAGTGTGAACAGGAAGTATATCTGGAGTTGTCAACGGAGGAGGGCATTCCAGAGATGATATTAGCTATTATCAGAGCGACATATGTTACGTGTTGCATTGAAATAAAATCATTTCAGTGCGCCGTGTACGTTGGTGCGTAGGTATGGTTGACGTGCTGTGCTCCAGTAGGGGGTGACTATTGACCACATGTCTTGAAAAAATTTAGCTTTAGCCGAGTCGCACTTAGTCTCTCGTCGATGGGTTTGAAATGAAAACTGAGATGTTTAAAAGAATTGTGTACAATAAAGTCCGCTTCAGACTCCCGAGTTTTCCGACTTGACAGGACAATGTGCGATCATATGTCATTTATCGGTTTTTCAAGCCGGACGGTCAGAATGATGATGTTACATACGCTAACTCCCTCAAGGATTTCTCTTAACGCACGTTTTTCTGTTGACTGTTTGAACTTTACAAAATCCAATAGATTACCCTATTTTTCTTAGCCGGGGTCGGTACCATTAACCCCTTCAATCCGTATTTTTAGTTTCGAAAGTGTAAGGTTTGTTTGCGGGGCAGGTATTCAGCCTCTCGCTAATTCGGGAGGGCTAGTCTGTTTTGGTCTCATCTCTTCCACTAGAGCATAATATCAGGGGATGAGACCTAACAAAGAACGGGAAAATGCGGTATACTAGGCAATACACCAATATCAAAGAACGCGGGCACGCACAAAGGCCTTCAAAAGCAGAAAAGCGCCGAGGAGAACAAATAGGTCCGTAAATTTGAGAAGTACAGAGAGCAACCACATCAATCGCAGAAGTTTCATCAATAAGTGAACAGGGCGAAGCCATATAAACTTCGATGCTCATACGCTGAGGCAACGAGGGAAATCGTATGGGAGTACCGGAGGGACGGATTGAGCATTATGATGAAGCGAACTAAAAAAGAATCATTTGAATTGAATGCTGCGACCAATTTTAGAAGGAGCCTCCATGCTATTCATTATCTTAAGAATCATAAGCTGCCAAGAACCCATGGAATTACAATCGAAGGTTGGTTGAAAGCTGGAGGTGACCAGCTACACCAAGCAGTTCATGAACTTATGCCCAAGAGGTGGGACAGCGTACATATAAGGGCAGAAAATCTGGCAAGCGATGGGAAATTATTAAAATATGGCGATCAATTGCACCATCTCTTCATCAACTTCAAGGCCGCCAATGATAGGGCAACTAGAGTAAAACTGTACACGGCCATGAGAGAATATGCTATCCCAACTTAATTAAAGGAACTGGCTAACGTACCCCGTCTGAAATGAAGCAATATTATAGGCCAGAACGCCAGGTAATTTGTGGTATTTTGTGTTTTTCTTTCATTGGAATTCTTATCTCCAGTAGCAGGGGTTAATTGGTCCGGGATCCGCAATGTTGCCAACGAAATTTTTCAAGTATACGTTTGCCATTCACCCCATAATGGGGCAGAGCCCGTCAACCACACCCGCGTCATCGTTCACGATTACCTGAGATACCCTTCAGTTCTTCCCACGACTTCCGAAGGCACTCGCACTCCTCCTCTACCGTTCTGCGCCAAGTGCCCTTGGACGACCCACTTGTCGGCCATCTTAGGACCGTAGATTCCACTGCATGGAGCAATTCTCGACCATCCTTAATGTGTGACCTATCCACTGCCACTTCCGCTTTCCGATTATAGTGCGTACGAGTACTATCCTTGTGCGCCGATCAAGTTCCCAATTTCAGATAGTGTTAGGCAAGCGTACTCCGGTGATAGAACGCATGCAGGTATTGACGAAGACCTGGAGATTTTGGGTAATAGTGACGTTCACTTTCCATGTGCCACTCCCATATAGCAATACAAAAGTAAGTCTAGCACAGAACAGTCTTAATTTGATCTTAGTGTTGAGAAAGCTGTTTTTCCAGAGATTAGACAAAACTGCGAAAGCGGATCTACTGCTATTTATGCATCGGACAATCTCCAGCTCGGTGCCGCCGTCAGCAGAAACCACGATTGCTAGATATACAAATTGGTCGACGCCTCCGATGCTGTGTCTGTTAACGCAGATAGGGAGAATGCGATAATCCGTCACACTGAGAACCTTGGTTTTGTTGGTATTTATCTTCACTCCGCTTCCGCTTGCCTCTCTCTCATTCTGGTCATAGCTATTCGTTCCTCCGGAATGCCCCTCCTGCGTAGAGTACTCCAGATACACTCTCTAATCACAGTAATGAAAGCTTTCTCGAAATCAATGAAGAGCAGGTACAGCGAAGAAGGAAGTTGCCGAGCGGAAACCAGCCTGCTCTCTGTCGATCAAGCCTTCAATATGTTCTTTGATGCATTCCAGGATTATAATAATAATAATCGTTGGCGCAACAATCCATGTTGAATCAAGGCCTTGAAGTGTGTTAGAGCACTTCATTCAAGACCGTAACGGTACACTAGGAGGCAATGTGGTCAGCATTGCGCTCGCCCGAGATTATTACCCTGATTTGACTCACGTACTCACTCACAGCTGAGTCGACTGGTATCCGACGTCAAATCACGATACAAATTCCACTGCCACCAGTGAGATTTGAACCGCGACAGCCTTGCGCTCTAACCACTCAGCTATCCGGACACATTCCAGGATTAGCTGAGCTGTTATCATTACGATGGCAGTGAGCCCGCAAATACCCCTCCAATCATCACACTCAACGCAGGTGCCCGTCTTTAGGATCTTGACAATCCTCCCTTCTTCCACTCTCTGAAAAATTTCGCGGATTCCCAGGATTCCCTACGAGTGGAAGCAGCAGATCAGGAGTAACTGCAGGTGCAGCGGTAAATGACTCTGCGGGGAGACCGTCAAACATAGTGGTTTCACTCCGTTTGAGCTAATGATGATAAATGATTTCTTTTCTACATATTACGGTGACTAGCCATTTCACCTACAAGAGGAGGAACCTCACTGGATGTGATACGGTTAAAAACCATGGTGAAGTGTTCTTTTCACCTCTTCAGTTGGTCGTCATCGTGGATGAGAAGTCGACCGTTGACGTCCCTTTGGGACGTGACCTGTGTAGCACCCGAGAAAAAAAAAATTTGATGGCGGTCTCATCGATATTTTCAGGCGGGTTACTCAGTACATCTGCCGTTCGACCAGCAAGATAGTTCTCTCACTGTCAATCGACAGCTGGGTCAGTTCCCCAAACCTGCGAGCAGTGGTGGACGCAATACGCTAGTGAACGTAATCGACCATCAGATGGTGATCTTTTTCGAGGTCGATATCAATGTCTCCCTTGTTGCGCACATCCCGACGTCAGCTCCTAAGTCTACTGCTGATCGCGAAGTTACCAATCTGACTGCTCATACGGCGTCGGCCAGCTGACACCTAACTGACCTTATGGTAGGCTCTATGCTCTGAAGAAATGCAGAAATCCACGAACCTCCCCCTATTACTACTGCGATCGCCGAGACCATGTTTCTCCGTGATATGTCCCAGCAAGGTATCGTCAGTTCCCACCTTATCATTCAGGTCACCCATGACGATTACAATGTCGGCTTTAGGAAGCCTCCGCTGAACTGCGTTTAACTACTCGTAGAAAGCACATTTTCCACTACATCGCAAGTCTCCGTTGGTGCGTAGCATTGTACAATTGTGATGTTCCCTAACTTTCACCAGAATTTTGCAGTTAGAAGTCTGTCAGAAACCGGCTTCCAGGTGAAGGGAGCGCGCCTTGCCAGCGGATTCCAGTCTACTATCAGACAAAAACACATTGCCATTAATGTGACAAGATGAGAGGAGTACTCTGCAGAGTCGCATCATCTTAATTAAGGGCCGTCCGTTTTCGATAACCAATATCAGTTGGTTGGCGTTTCGGTACCAATAAAGTTTTAAAATTTGCAGATTGCTAGCTCACAAATTTCTATTCCTTTTAGTCGCATCGTACAACAAGCAGGGTAGACTTTGAATGTATTCTTAACCCCCAACTTACAGGGCCAAGGAGAAATGTTTCAATCTCCAGTCATCAATTCACACTGAACAGGGTCTCAACCTATTGTATAGTCAGCCGTTTTGAGGACCACCCTCTCTTGTCTTTCACTCTCTTGCGCCTGCTGCTTGCCATTGCCCACGGAACTAACATTGGAATTTCCTAGCAAGCCCACATCTGCCATCCTGGCAATGTGATTCAACCACCACCACGATTTTCCGAAAAGCTTGTACATTTCCTGCGGTCCGTTCACTGGCAATCCTGGATTTCATTGCGGAGCATCTTGTGCAATCTAGTTGCCTTTTTTTCTTCACGTGTGACCTATTCACTGCCACTGCCGCCTTCTGATCAACACGCCCACGGGTATCATTTTTAAATCTAGAGAAATTTGGTCAAGGTTCATGACTGGGTGTAAGTAGATGCCATTAGCGCAGTCGAGAGGTTCATTGAACCCTTTTACGTACCCTAGTCAAGCCTGCACGAAAAATATTGGCGATAAGATGCAAAGCTGGCGGACTCCGGTTTCAATGTCTATAGCAGGTGGAGCGATGATATAATTTCCGCACAAAATGTCCTCGGTAGAGAAGGTTCCCATCAGAAACAGTTTACCTCTGTCGATCAAGCTGTGTTTCAGATTCCAAATTTTTGTAACAATAGGAAATCCTCAAAAATCCTCCAGTAATGGCGCTTAAGATGGGTGCTCTTCTTCGGAATAGTTCGGCAGGGAGAACATCTTTCCATTTGAGCGCATTGACGGCGAAGATAATTTTGCTCGGACTTCTCATTGGCTGATATAAATATCGATCGGATATTAAATATAACCTGAAGGCGGAAGAGGAATGCCTCCTTTTCCGTTCTTTTGGACAGTGAAATTATATCCTCAAACGTAGATGCTTACTGTAAGCTCCTTGAAAAGTTCCTTCACTTTTCGTTGATTGAAAACCAAAATAGGTCCCGCTACAATGCGTATTTGTATACGTGGTCGTTCGCTTCTGTCCACGTGGAAATCGAACGGGTTTTTCCCCTAAAACTTCTTTAATGCTTTTCCGTCCTTTGCTGTTCCCAAGCGGTTATTTTGGTGACTTGAAATCAATTTTTCAAAAGCTCCCCCAAAATAATATCTTCCAATCCGTTTCTCTAAATGCCTTTCTCCTTGAGTCAATCTATCTAAACTCCTGCAAAGATTTTCCGGGCGCATATCAACTCGGAACCAATATTGTGTTTACGTTCACCACATATCAAAGTGGAAATCCCAATTTATACGAGTACATACTTGACTGCGTTTCTCTTCCATTTTTCACTAAATCTTCTCATCTATCAATTATTCAATAGAACAAAAGATTTCCAAGATACCATCGTATCAGATATCGTATCTAAGATCCTTTTTCCCTTATGGCAGCAACCGGGGAATTTGAACAACAGACCAAACCAACATTTATGACTATTTTATGTGACGATGAAACTGAACCGCCCGTTATAATCCTCATCGGACGTGTCCCCAGAAAAAAAGATTAAAATGGTTGTCCCGGGTCTCCACGAGTTTTCGGTTCGAATTGCGGACGTTTTTTTACGTTGTCTATCATTTCAGGGGAGTAAAGTTCAGTAGTCGCTGATAAAATAGTTGAGATAACTTACAGTGTTGCGCCAGGATATGGGCCTGGGCGTGAATTCACTCTGCCTTGGGATAGTTGAAACTGAGAGCGAAATTTGCTGTTATTGTTATTAGGACTGGTCCAAAAACGATAGATTTATGGTAAAGTCTATGGCACCCCTCAGCTGGTTAAACATTCAAAGGAAATATTAGGAAAACAATCAAGTTTTTTCGAGGGATGAATTAGGAGGCTTTCATTTCCGGAGTATTGAATTGACCAGTTGAGTTTATCTAAGATAAAATCCGTCCTTCTTATATTCATTCAAAAGCTCGTGGTCACAGCGACCGATAACCTAACGTTGTTATCCTCGGACTAATTATTATCTTTAGTCACGGAAACAAATAGGGAGAGAAAATATTGTATGTTTATTACGGTGTCAGCGACCTTTGCAAGCCAGAGCTGCCGATTAATAAATGAGATACGAAGACCGAAATAGAGCCTTTACTGATAAGCTTAATTTAGAAGAACTGAAGTTGAGTCATTTACAGAACCATAAAGTCGTTGCCATCTCAGCACCAATACTTCCTCCTTGAACTGTATAGCCAAGAAGAAAACTTTTCCACTCCATTCTTCCTGCTTCCTTTCTTTCGTCCTAATAAAAGTCTTAACTTTCAACGATGCGTTCTCGATCTGACCGAAGGGAATATTGATTTCGTCATGCCGGATAATAGTGTCGTATTTCGTCTATTCTTTGCAATGACAAGGGGCGCACAAGGGCTGACTTCCAGTCAAGAAAGAATCATTTGAATTCCATCGGCAATTTTCACGTCGGAGAATGTCCTTTAATAGTCGTTCTAACACTTGAGGCGGCCACCGTCTTTCGTAGACGACGTCAGTTAATACCACCTGCAACTAACCATGAAAACCTGTCGTCAACGTGTCACCTATCAGCGTCAGTACCCAGTTGATATTTAGTATTGACTCTGAAAGGAAAAACTCACAATAGCCAGGATGCCGGCGACATTTATAATCGACGTCAGGACTCATGACTGGCGGAGTAACGAAGAGCAATCGACATACTGTGCACATTGGAAAAGCTCCTGACGACGTACTGGCTAGACTTAATTGCACTTTACGCTTGCTTCGGAACTGATATGCGGTGTCGGTTGCGTCCACTCTATGACGGAATCAATTACGTGGATCTAATGCTATGAATATAAAACTGATTGCTGCCGATGAAGTTGAAGGACTCTTTGATTCAAATTCCCTTTCCCATATGCTGAATTATTGTATGTATTGCAGACTTGGACGTACATTTATAAATCTGAGAAGCCCACTACAGTCCAGATACCCCTAACTATGTCATATTCCACAAAACTACACGCAAACCACTAGTAATTCCCCCCAACTAACCTCGACTTGTCGAAAGAATGTCACCTGGGATGCACTTGACAGACACTGGAAAGGAAAGCATTCGGTCACTGCGATATTTGAGAGGTCCATAGTCCATATCGGGCCACCCATTTACCCACATTCATCCCCTACACGCCGATTACGAGACATTATGATATTAGTGGCGAAGAATGGCTTCTTTTCCCTCGTGGACAACAACGAGAAGCCACTAAAATGACTAAGAAAATTACGCGATATTGTTGGCCTCCTGAACTTTACGCAAGCCATTTAGAATGCTACGGTGGAATGAGTTGGGAAAACAAAAAGTTCGGATAATAATCTAAAATCCTTTGTCGTTTCTTTTTTAGTGAATTATGTCCAGGTAATGGTGGGCTTTTTTGGGTGTTAGATTATGTAACCTTAGACGGTTGATAGGAGCTGAAACATATTGGGATTACTCGCACTTTTGGTAAAGAATGGAGTTTTTATCATTCCACTGTAAGGATAGGATTTTTATCATTCCGAAAGGAAGCGGAACAAATTCACCGATAATACATTTTCCATGAAGTACGATGATTGATTGATCGATAATTACGACGTTCTCATTAGGTAATTAGATCATAATTAGTGCTGGTAGAGCACTGTTTTAAATCTCATCTAGTAATATTCTCATATGAGATACGCGAGATTAAGTAATGGAAGAGGGAATATATTGTCCTTTGAGCGACGCAAATTTTCCTCCTTAGTACGCAAAGTTCAAACATCACCTCCGACGTACGTACAGGGACTCGATTTGAAGTAGATCCCTGTGAAGGCGTGATCAAAACGTGTCACGCCACTAGTTCAACGCAAAATCTCCATTACCGCAAGACGCCGTTCATTGTCTTTTATAGTCGACCAGCACTCAGAACATAGAGAGCGACAGGAAGGACGACATTGCGGTAAATTTTAGATTTGAGACGTTCGTTGATACGTTGATCATGAAGAACACCAGTTGTGAAACGCCACTTCATCCAGGTTGCATTAATGCGTAAAGTAATTCCATAACGCAGTTCTCCATTGGCTGATAACATTGACCCGAAATATATAAATCGCGCTCGTTCCATTTTTAAGGTTTTGTGTAAACACAAAACCTTATTAAAATCGGTTTACTGTCTGTCTGTCTGTCTGTCTGTCTGTCTTTTTTTTTTTTTTTTTTTTGTTGAGGAGGTGGAAATCTTCAAAAAGGCACTGGTCTGGACACACCAGCGTGTGGGATTTTTACCCACTAAAACCACCCCCGACTCCCTCCCTGCCCCGCGGAACCACCATAAGGTATTACATCACGGGACGAAGTCAGCTCACTCTAGCTTTGTCACCTTTCTTCTATACGCGGCGCACGTGACCGCGTTTTTCTCCTCTCCTCTGCTTTTCGCAGTTTATTTTGGATAGATGCGATCATGGAGTTTACCGCATCCCAATTCTCTTGATGTGCTAGCATTTTCGGCACCAGATTTTCTGGTACCAGCACCTCCCCTAGAGTCTCCTCTAGATTCCTCCTTTCTTCCACAAATCTCGGACAGTGGAAGAATACATGCTCTGGGTCCTCTGGGACTCCATTGCAATTTGGGCAATCGGGTGAGGTCTCCAATTTAAACCTGTGAAGGTATTGGAGATATCCTCCGTGTCCCGTGAGAAACTGGGTGAGATTATAATTAATCTCACCGTGTCGTCTCTCCAACCACTCCTTGATGGCACGAATGAGCCTGTGCGTCCACCGGCCTTTTCCCGAGCGTTCCCACCGCTCTTGCCATCTATTTATGGATCTCTCCCTTTCCGTCTTCCTCGTCCGTGATGAGGAAGAGGTTGGCTTTGCATTGTATATGTTCGCCATCTCATCTGCCAAGATGTCAATCGGCATCATTCCAGAGATGACGAATGCTGCATCATCTGAGACAGTCCTGAAGGCAGAGCATACCCTCAGGGCTGTCCTCCTGTAGACTGAACTCAGTTTGGTAGCGTTCCCTGACATCCACAACGCCTCCCTCCAAACTGGGGTTGCATAGAGCATGATCGAGGTCACCACCCTGGCTATAAGTAACCTAGAGGTATGCCGTGGCCCTCCAATGTTCGGCATCATCCTTGCCAGGGCCATACTTGCAGTGGATGATTTATCGCAAACATACCGCACATGTTGCTTATAGCTAAGCTTCCTGTCTATCACCACTCCCAAGTATTTGATGGTCGGCTTGGAAGTGACGATATGATTCCCGATTCTAATACAGGCGTAATTTCCCTTCCGGCGCTTAGTGATGAGGACCGCTTCCGTTTTTTCCTCCGCAAGTGTTAGACCAGAGCTCTTTAACCAACTTTTAACAGCACCGATTGCCTCACTTGAGTATAACTCAGCATCTTCGAGATGCTTTGCGACAACAACCAGCGCTATGTCGTTAGCGTAACCCACCACTGTGGCTTCCCCCGGAAGGGGAAGATTAAATACATCGTTGTACATGATGTTCCACAGTAGTGGGCCCAATACGGAACCCTGCGGGACACCCGCGGAAACAACGTACTCCTGCGGTCCGTCATCGGTGTTATACCAGAGCCTCCTTTCAGTTAAATAACTATCGACGATAGCAGCGAGATAGGCGGGAATACCAACCTTCGCTAAAGATTTCCGTATTAGATTCCAATTGGCCGAATTGAATGCATTTTTCACATTCAGGGTTACTACCACGCAATATTTGCTGGTATTACCCTTTCCGTGAATTGCATCTTCGGCCAAGCCAGTAACCAATTTGATGGCATCAATGGTTGATCTGGCTTTACGGAACCCATACTGCCGATCCGAAAGGCCGCCTTGGCTCTCAACAACCGGGAGTAATCTATTATAGATTACCCGCTCTAATATTTTCCCCACAGTGGCCAAAAGACATATGCGTCGGTATGAGGATGGTTCACCTGGAGGTTTACCAGGCTTAGGCAGAAGTACCAACTTCTGCCGCTTCCATGCCGCTGGAAATATTCCCTCGGACATGCACGCTTCGAACAACTCAGCGAACATGTCCGGTCTGGATTTCACGGCAAGCTTAAGGGCCTTATTCGGTACTCCGTCCAGGCCCGGCGCTTTGTTGTCTCCTATTCTACCGCAGATATCCAACAGCTCGTCTCTGGTGACTGGTGGAATTGCCGCCACATTCAGAGGTGGTTTGAATGTGTCGGTGCTCTCCTCTTGCTGGGGGAATAACCCCTGGATGATTTTTAGCAAGAGGGTGGGGCACGTGATCTGCGGAGATGAACGGCCTCTGAATCGTCCCATCACGATTCTGTAGGCATTCCCCCACGGGTTTATGTTCGCTTCTGAGCAGAGCTCCTTAAAGCACTCCCTCTTGCTTCGCTGGATGGCGAGCTTGAGGTTTTTGCGGGCTGCCTTATAGGCGAGCTCTTTTTGTCCCTGTTCGACTCTACCTATCGCCCTCTGAGCCACTCTTCTGGTTCGGTGGCAGGCTGATCGAAGGCCGATCAGTTCATCATTCCACCAGTAGTTTGGTCTTCTACTGGGGAATGAACACCTTCTAGGCATGGACGCGTCACACGCTTTGGCAATGCAGTGAGCCAGATGGACGGCTCTTTCCGTAGAGGTGCCTGCTTTATCAGGCTGATCTAACCACACCTCTATGAAGGTCTCCTCATCCAAAGATTTTGCAGACCAGCCTGAAATCTTTCTCGGTTTCGGGCATGATAGCTCTTTGGCCTGTGGCTCGACACATGTCTCAAAGAAGATTGCCTGGTGATCGCTGTAGGTGTAGCGTTCACTGACGCACCAGGACATACCACGCGCCAGCGAAGGGCTGACAAAGGTCAGGTCTACAACCGAGCCTGACCCCCCTTTCTGGAAGGTGTTTACAGCAGCTTCCTTGGCCAAAACCATGTCCATCTGCGCAAAAGCTTCTAATAAACTGCGCCCCCTAGCATTTGATTCCCTACTACCCCACTCTAGGGCCCAAGCATTGAAATCACCAGCAATCACCTTTGGACTACGTCCCCTCGCGTCGAGAACAAGATTATCAAGCATTTGCTCGAATTCAGACAGTGTCAAACTTGGCGGGGCGTAGCAACTGTATACATATACACCACTTATTTTCGCCCACACGAAGCCACTGCCTGCTTGACTTGCAGAACATTGTATGGCCTGTCGACCGCAAGCCCATATCGCCGCTCCACCAGTCGAATCTTTGACCCATATGCCACCGTGACGGTGTCTATACGGTTCGCTTATGATGGCAATTTCCATCTCAGATTCGGACGTGGCCTGCTCAAGTAAATCCTGAGCGACCCTGCAATGATTGAGGTTTATTTGGATAAACCTCATTTTCTCATTGCAGTGAGCGCCTTCCTAAATTCCGGACATTTACCACTTCCGGCAATATGCCGGTTATCCTGTCCCTCTTTTACTTCGCACAATAGGCATTTAGGGTCCCTATTGCACTCTCTGGCAATATGACCTTTCTCCCCACACCTTCTGCATCGATCGGATCGATCAATGCTGTTGGTGCATGCCTTCGTGAAGTGTCTGTCTGTCTGTCCGTCACACGCATTTTTCTCGGAGACGGTTATAGCGATTAACACCAAATTTGGTAGAAAGGTGGGAACTGTGAACGCTCACGCATACAGTGAATTACATCCTTTTACGTCGAATTTAAGGGGGGGTCCCCATACATGCAAAAGGGGGGTGTAAAATTTTTTTTCATCAAATATAGTCATGTGGGGTATCAAATCAAAGGTCTCGATCAGTACTTTTCAAAGCCGATCTTAGTTTTGACATTCGTTGGATGGGTGGGGAGCGCGGGGGGTTGAAAGTGATCTCTTCTTTAAGGGGGCCATTCTCAGAAACTACCAAACCGAAAAATTTAAAAAAAATCAGGAGGCTGCCACTATATGGTGCCTGGGCTCTGAAATACCTTCCCTGAAGATATCTTTTTAAATAAAGTTAATAATAGTATATTACTACAATTTTTTGTAATTGGTTAGAAACCCCCCCCCCCCCCCCCCCCATCCTAGTACCATGAGATTTTGCAATGATATAGGCTATAATATAGAGCATGACCTTACCAAGTTTGGTGGAAATCGCACTATTACTAACAAAGTTATAATACCTCAAATTTGTTGCTTCTTTGAAAATTCAAGACTATGAATGTCAATATCACCCGAAAGTGGATACTCTCACATAATATATGGATATATTACGTGCTACGCACTAAGAAATACACAAAACCTTTCGTACCTGAAGCGTCCAGCTTCCGGTTTCCCGACTTGTTGTGTAAATTGCTCGAGATCATTTTCGCTATTAGACGCTGGGAAAACATCATCTGCATAAAGCAGTGTATAGAGATTTGCGTTTTACTATTCCGTTTATAAAATGTAGGAAGATGAGACAATCGTTTGATGAATCATGTATTCATAAGTACAAGGTCATGGGCGTCCGCAAAATCGATTATACGCTCACCACCCTCATTGTACCCTCCAAACCCTTTTCCCCGATGGCGCCTGTTACCGTCTGCATTTTCGCCCACATGGACATTAAGATCGCCGGCAATGATGATGTAGTCATCAGTAGGCACGTGGCAAGTCTTTTCATCAAGAAGTTGCCAGAAGGCGTCTTTCTCGGCATCAGGCCGACCTGTCTGCGGTGCGTATGCGGTAAAGAAGTGAATAGTGCACTCAGCTGATATAATGGTGAGCTTCATCAGCCGATCATCAAATCTTCAACTTCGTCAGTGGCGTCACGGAAACCCCAGAGATGACAAATTCAACACCGTATTGAGTGTGTGTGCTACCAAAATAGAGAAGTTTATAGCCATTTTTACCACGTTCGCGTTCTATGGCGCAGCTTTTGGCATCAGACCATCGGATTTCTTGCAGAGGGCAGATATCAATGCGCCTTTTCTGAAGAGATCTTGCGAGTTGCTCGGTCTTTCCACGCAGACATGTATTTGTTTCGCTCGGACTAACATGCGTCAAGAACCTTTGCCCATTTCTCGACAGGACTGGCAACTATGGAACATAGTGACCTGGATTGTCCGCTGGTGTGTTTCCTGTAAATAGAAAAAGAAAGTTGTCCGTTGTGAGGTTCAATTAATATATCGAAGAATAGCGATTGGTGATTAACTTCAATTTCATGAGTGAAGGCTTTTTTGGGTGTAGCGTGTTGATATTATTGATACTTATTTCTGGGATCACTACCAAAATGTCATCCACTTACCTCGCATATTAGTTTGCCTTTTTTCTCCATTCTGATATCGAACCAAACCATAGTATCCACTCTTCGAATTTTATTATTGCCTCTTTTACAGGCGTGCTTGGAAATAAAGCTTTGTCAGCAAATGACACTAGGCGGTCATTATCCGCTAAATCCCCTGCTACACTCAATCTTTCAATCAATTCTTTCGAATTTTGGATAGATTGTTTCCCATTGGTAAACCCAATTTTTTGCCATTTCTTAGCCAAACACTTCGCAGTGTTGTAAGTAGGAGAGTTAGAATCAACAATAATCTCCTTCATCTGATTGCCTGCTTTGTGTATTTTTGGTTGGCATAGGATTCTGGGTAAAGAGGGGTTTGGCATCCGAAGTTGGGCTGAGTTATCAACCATTAGAGAGCATTCTCTACTCGTTTTATGGATGCTGGTGGCGGTTCATTCCTTAATTCAAAGCAGTTTCCTCCCGTCAACTGTTCCATTACTAAATTGTCGTAGTGTTGTTTAGCCATAATTACAATTGCATTAGCTTTGTCTGCTTTTAGGTAGTATACCGGCTTCTTCTGCAGCTTACGATATCAATTCATGGAAAATGAAACATTTCAAGAGAAACCGCAAGTTCGGCTCTTCAAGTACGACTTATTTGGTTGCCATTCACTTCTTAGTGGGGTACAACGCGTCAATCACAACTATGCGCCATCGTCCGCGGCTACCTGATATGCGCTTCAGCTCCCCCACGACTTCCCGAGGCACTCGCACTCAGACTCTACTGTTCTGCGCCAAGTGTCCTTGCGTCGATCTTCTCGTCAGCCATCTTGGGAGGATCGATTCCGCTGCAGATCGTAGCCCGCAATGCAATTGTTGCCCCTCCTTAATATCTCACCTAATCACTGCCACTTCCGTCTTACGATCGCAGTGCGTACGACTGCCAAGCCTGACGAAATTCTTGGTTTAAGATAGTGTCAGGCCAGCGTACTCCAATAATACGACGCAGATAGGTATTGACAAAAGCATGTGCTACTCCCATAAAGAGAACATTGGTATAGAACAATCTTAACTTAATCTTGATGTTGAGAAAACTCTATTTTAGATTTTAGACATGACAGCGAATGGGGATCTAGTGCTATTATTGCGCCGGGTAACATCTAATTCGGTGCCACCATCGGTAGAAACGACGCTTCCTAGATATACAAATTGACCGACGCCTTCGATGCTCTGCCCATTAATGCAGTAGAATGCGATGAAACGTCAGACTGAGAACCTGGGCTTTGTTGATGTTTATCTTCAGTCCAACTCTCTGTTTCCAAATCCGGACCCATTTGGCTAAATTCCATGACCCGGTAAAAGAGAAAATAGATGTCATGAGCGTCGTTCAGGTGCTCGGAGTCAGATGTCATAGTCTATTGAATTCCTCCACGTCCTCCGGACAAGGCAGCATGAGGAACGTCACCGTTAATAAGAAGAAATAATCGAAATAATATCGGTGGCAGGTTGACATTTGGGACCAATATATGTCGCTCTGATAATAGCTGTTAGTTTCTTTGGAATCCCCCTCCTGCGTAGAGCTCCCCAGGTACACTTCCTGTTGACGCTATCGAAAGCTCTCTCGAAATCGATGAAAAACAGGTGCAACGAAGATGTAAACTCTGCGCACTGTTCCAAAATGATGGGATGAGAAGAGAAAACCAGCTTGCTCTCCTGCTTCCTCCGCCTGCCCCTTCTTCCATTTTCGGATTCCCAATTTCCGTACGAGGCGAAGCAACATATCTCCAGAAATTGCAGGTGTAGCGATAAATAACTCTGCGGGGGGACCGTTAAGCCCAGCGGCTTTACTCCGTTTGAGTGTATTGATGACCGAAGTGGTTTATCTTCTGCCTGGTGGAACAGTCCGTAACCGCATCTTACGGTGACTAGGTGACTAGCCAATTCATCTAGAAGAGGAGGAACCTCACCGGATGTAATAGGGTTAGGAAGTGTTCTTTTCAATTCTTCAGTTGTTCATCATCGTGGATGAGAAGTCGACCGTTGACGTCCTTTACAGGACCATCAAACGATTTGCCACCACAGGCAAGCTCTTTCATGTATGCATTCCTGAAATCATTGCGATCTGCAGCACCTTCCGCTTCCCTGACCAGCGCAATAGCAAATTCTCTTTTGTCACGGAGGAGTGAGGACCTATCAGTTGTCTGAAGCCTGAAAGAAACCGCAATTTCATCTTGGAATAGGAATCGCTATTATGCACCAGTTCATTAGTTTTTAAAGATAGCCATTATGAGCATAATTACGGAAAGATGTTTGAACAAACTCCTTAGGAATTTCAAATTCAGGTTACGGTGTAGGGCTTCCTTACATGCGATTATCCACAGCGTAGCCATAAGTTCTGTCAGTATTTTGAAAATCTATTACAGCAAAACTAAAATAGATACAAAGTTGAAATTAGGCCAGAAGGCACAAAATATTTTAATATGTAAACGTACATAGTGGTTATTCGAAATGATCGCCACAGTTCTTCAAACAAAGCTTCAGACGCTCGGGCTACTCATTGATCGCTGCACGAGTTGTTTCCAGCGGTATCTTACGCGCGGCTATCACTTTATCAGCCTTCAAAGTTGACAAATTGGAGTGCGACGACGACAGGCGACCTCTTCAAGCTTATTCCACAGAGAATAATCCAATGGATTTAGGTATGGGCTTCTGGAAGGCCAGTCAGCCAATTTTATGAAATCTGGCATGTTAACTGATAACCAAATTTGAATTTTCTTGGTCTTGTTGTCTGGCACAGAATCCTGCTGAAAGCACCAATCATACCCCTCGAACAAGCTTTCATTCAGAGGCTCAACTATAGTCTCTAACATGTGCTCATACACCGCTGAGTTGGTCTTGGCACCGGTTTAAAAAAAATGAATGTTCGTCGCGCGGTGATATGAGGCTCCCCACTACACCATCACTGAAGGACAGTGGTGCTCCCTTTGAACGCGTGGTGTTCGATCCTTAGCCTCATAACATGACCTTCCATACACCCCATCATTTCGGCGATTAAATTTTTCTTTGATAGAAAAGATTTTTTCATCCGTAAAAAGGATTATGTGATGCTCATTTTTTACGAAGCGTTTTATCAGTTTTTTGCATCGCTTAAGACGGATTTCTTTGAATTTAGGCGTAAGTAAATGACTTTCGCAGCGTCTGTAAGCCCTAACTTGAGATCGTCGCGTACAGTCCGACTCATGGAACGCGTGAAAACGTTCATTTCACTCACTCAACGCTTCTGTTTGGGCAGCGGTTTCCGATAAACTCTTGCACGAACAGTTTGCTCCACATTTGGCTGTCATACAGACCTCGGAGGCCCCTGTCGACCGATCTTCAAGTAAGAAGGGATACTATATTATACGTTCATAGTGTTGCCACTCTTTTCGTTTCTCATTTTTCTCGCTACGCCATTTCGCGATTTACTGAAAGAGCTTATGGCTATTCTGTTTATACACGAAAAGCAAAGCTGAATTCTCAACATCGTCTCTATCAGATAAAAACCGAGCCAAAAGCACTAGACCTAATCTTACAACATAATTTTCCGCACGCTTTCCTCTATTTTTTTTATCACCGTATGACTCCCTTTTGACTGCGGTGTTCAACTGTACCCCAATTTTATCCAGATTGATCGAAGCATCCTGACTATTTAGTTCGCCCCTGTACTATCTTACCGGCTTAGAGGATGTCACCGCAGATTCTCAAGCTTCGATCGCGAGATGATTAGCCGAAATAGCTACATTTTGCTTAGATGACGGATAATGATCCACTGCAACCCATCAATCGACATCACACTCTACTCTCGCTGAGAATCCTATACCAAAGTTTCCCCTGAAGCCCAGCTTATATAGGGCAGTCCCTTGGATTTCCAAGAAATACCATCTATTGGATACCTTCGTCTATTGGCCGTGACTGTAAGGCGCCAGTGAAGCCACCGATGTGGGCATTTGATAACCTTGGTTCTATTGTACTCCCTGTTCAACGCAGAACCGTAGGTGAGGTTTGGAAGAACTCTAGATAAACGCATCCATAGAATCATTTTTGGATAAAGCCTCTTCTTCAACGTAGGACTTTTTGCAGATATGGAAAGTTATGCATTTTTTAACCCGCAGTTTTGCGTTCACATCCTACCGTCCGCAGGTTCACTTGTTTGGGCGCTCCCTCTAAAATCGGCCAATAAGTATGGGAAATATCCTTAATACCAACATTTGAGGCATCCTTGTGCCCATGGTCCTAGTGACTACCTCATCCGATTGGATTGATCAGATTTTTAGTATAAATACATACTATGCAATTTAGTACTATTATTAACAAACAACAAACAGAGTAAAATCCAGTTACTTTTGCCCTCAGAAGGAAGAGAAAGCAAGAACTGTTGTTGATAAAAAATAAGAAAGGACTCAGAATAGATTCCACTGGGACGGCAGAGGGGGGAGAAGGAATGGTATGTGCAGCCATCAAAAGGGACACGGCAGAATTGGTTAGAAAGGTTAGCGGCAAGCCTTAAAACAAGTGGTATGGGGACGCTTAAACGCGAAACTTGAAGGCTTAAGCAAAGTCAGTGTATACAGGATGCACTTCTTGCCCCGGATTTAGACAATTGACGACAAAGTTGGTAAAGTCCACCAAGTTTCATCCCTATTTTGCCTAGATCCTTCACACTATCATTGTTCAATTCCCTTTCCATGTACAGAAAAGTACATAACTAGGGTGTAAAGCTGGGGGTAGACTTTCTTTTTAGGTAGTCGTGTTGAGAGTTTGAAAAAGGTTATTTTTCCATAATCCTTAAATGGATAGATTACACATTATAGGATTTTTAACATAAACAAGAGAAGACCGGTTGGCTTTAAATCTTTCCTAGAATCATGGCCACGTCTACCTTTCTCTCTAGAAAACTACCCATATACGTTTCAAGTGGCTGATACATCTCTGTATACAATAAAACGGTAGATCTCTCTTAGCTACGAAAAATCATATCCTGCTGCTCCTTCAGCATATCTGTTGTTATCCCGCCCAAAAAAGGAGAGGGAGGTGAAAAAAGCTATTTGTTATCCAGTTAATTGTTCTGCTGGCGGTCGTGACAATATAGTGTTCCACAGTCGTCCTTGATTGCCAGGAAGTGTTTCTGAATAACCTGATGTTAGTGCTAATATATGAGATCTGTGTTTACCGCCAGTCCTTACTACAAACCGACTTCTTATTCTAGTTTGTCCGTCAGTATTAGGTAAGGAACACCACTTCAACCATATTTTCCGCAAAAGTACTACTGCACAAATTAAATCTACTTCTAAGAATTAAATTCAGTACTTTGTTGAAATCGCCAAACAATGTGCATTCTACATATGGTAACCGATGAGAGCAGTTATCTCCGTTTCCACTAGATCTTAGAACCTTGCATTCCTCAGCCCAAGGACCAACATTGGTCGCAAGGCACGATTGGTTAAACTGACTTCTTCTATTTCTTTCTATCAGTTATCTGACCTAATCTTTATTTAGATGGCTTGAAAAGTCTGTATACAGAGGGCTTCACGAGAAATTTTTCTGTGAACTTTCCAACCAGGGCACAGTGGAATATCGCGGCGTATTGCAAGTCTATGACACAGTATGCTTCACCGACGGATCAATGATTGTCTGTGAAGTCGGTGCGGAGGTTTTTTCGAATATACACAATGTATCCGAGTCGTATGGTCTCCCAGGTTTCGCCAGTGTATTCCAAGCGGAATTACTGGAGATACTGGAAGCCTGTCGATGGCTTGGCATCCCCAAGCGTAACATAGCCATTCTGACCGACAGACAGCCAAGCGGCCGTTCAATCCTTGTATTCAGCGACGGTATTCTCCAGGCTGGTGGGGCAATGCAGAAACGCGTTGAACAGTCTGGGCTCTGGCTCAAGGTCACCTTCCTCTGGGTTCCCGGTCGTAGAAACATAAAGAGGAATGAGGCTTGGGTTGACGGACTTGGTCAGGCAGGGCTCTACTCTTGGCAGTCCTTCGGCGGGTACAGTCGGTGTTTCACTGACAGCTGCCAAAGGTGGGATCTACTCGCACTACTTAGCAGCCACGGACTTTAGATGGCGAAAGCTCACCATATGTGCCAAGTCATGGAGGATTTGGCTCGCTTATAAGAAAACCCGATCACGAGAGCTCTTGTGCCAGACGCGTGCAAATCCATATAAGATTACCGGGGTCTGCGCGGGATACTGGCTTATAGGGGACCATGCCGCTATGCTCGGCATACCCTACAATTCGCATTACCGAAGCTGCAGAGAAGAGGGGAAAACTCTCAAGGGCTTCCTTTGCGATTACTCAGCTCTAGCTAGAGTCAGGCTACGGACACAAGGTTAACCACAAATCGGCCTGCTGTACTGCAATTGTATTATACCAAAACCTTTAGTTAGCCGTCCTCACTTAGATTGAGCGGAAAGGAAAGATTTCTTGGCTCTTTGTTAAACTTAGTTCAGTGAAACAAATCTGCGGAGATACAGTGCGGTGACAGACTGCAGACGATTCTAGGAGGTTCCACAACAATCAGAGGACAAGACCCTCATCTATTCCCAACAGCAAGTGACATGAATCAGACCACATCCAAATTACCATATAAATAAGCTAATTTTTTAAGTTGTGGCGTTTTTATTGCTTGCGCTTTATAAATTATTTGAATTCCCTGGGAAAGCCCGCACGAGTGGCAGAAAGACAAACATTACATTCACTCTTTGCCATGTATCACCCACCGACGATTATTTCCTTGTTTGAATTGAATGTACAACATCTGATATACATACGTGAGCATGTACGTGGTCCATACACATTTCAGCTTGATGAGCAGAACATGTGGAGAAAGATTACACCAACAGCTTTTCCGACTTTCTCATCCATGAACAGTGTCAAGGTTGAATAATTGCCACTGCAGTGCCGTTGCCTTTTGTATTCCCAGAGAAAAATGTTTCATGAAAAATGTTCCGGTACTTCCTCCCTACGTGCTCCTCCATGGACGGTCTTATAGTGGAAGCTGTAGCACATCCACATATGCAGAGCACGAGTATGTACTTCATTCTTCATAGTTTCAATTTTCATCTCCTTGACCGCTGAAAAACTTGATTGCTCTTGGGGTCTTGTACGGCACATTCACATGCGATGGTGCAAAAATTGTGTAATCTAAAAAGCTTCCCATTGTCCTGGGAAGTGGATATATATCAACAAATATTGCACTTTGTTAAGTTTATTTGACTTTTCGATGGGGCTAGTGCTCGTTTTAATTAATTTTATTTTTTCTATTTCAGTTTTACGCGTACCTGGAAGTGAACGAAGTCGCAAAGTCAGCGCTCCAGTTTCGCTCGGTAACATTGTTCGTGCCAACGAATCAGGCTTTCCAGAGATTCATGCCTAATAAAACATACGTGCAATATCATATGTGTAAGTTGATTAAAATTATTACATGTTTATTATAGGTTTAAGGATAGCTAGGATTCGCTAGTTTGGAAGATACCCAGAATATTGGCTGGGAAACATCAGTCAGCAGATCCGCAGTACCAGAGTCTTATCCCAAGGCAAATGATCAGTGATAATACCCCATCCCCTCCTTCTCCACTTTATAAAGGACTCTCAAAAAAAGAGAGAGAGGTCTCTCATTACGACTGCAGCGTTTATTGTTGCCTGCCTCAATTTTTGGTCTTGTACATAGGAATATCTCGAAAGTTGTAATAATTCAGCAATCTATTTCTTGCCCTGGTAACCTGTCTCACTGACTGATAGATTTAATGGAAGTATCCCTGCTATTAAGCTTATGGTCAAATCTACTTCCCTCAGTTACCGGCTATCATTCAGGAATGCACCCTCCTAGATCCTAATAATAATAATAATCGTTGGCGCAACAATCTATGTTGGATCAGGGCCTTGAAGTGTGTTAGAGCACTTCATTCAAGACCGTAACGGTACACTAGGAGGCAATGTGGTCAGCATTGCGCTCGCCCGAGATTATTACCCTGATTTGACTCAGGTACTCATTCACAGCTGAGTCGACTGGTATCCGACGTCAAATCACAATACAAATTCCACTGCCACCAGTGAGATTTGAACCGCGACCTTCCGTACGACAGCCTTGCGCTCTAACCACTCAGCTATCCGGACACCTAGATCCTAACCGCGCGTATATGGGTGGAAAGAATCAATCCGATGGAGAGTCATCTACATCTACATCTAAGGTAATCAATATTAGGTGTCTTTCACAATAGTCATGCACTGCTAACAATTTTCTAGTGGACATAATACTGTTGCCCCCTAAAAAAGAGCTCCGTCTCGGCCAAGTGTCCCAGTCTAGTACTCCCAGATATGGAGGCTTTATAAAAATGTGGCGATTGACCATTAACCCGAGTACTAATTATATTCTTATTTCTACACTTTGTGATGAAGGCCGCTTCCTTTTTATTCCGCTTGGTCAAGTTCAACCGTTTACATCTATGATGACTAGTATCCCTTAGATAGAGCATATCGCGTGCAGCACACCTAGGCGCCATCGTTCCCGGTTTGACGACATACGCTTTAACTCGCTCCATATCTACTATACATTTCTGAATTTTGAACAGTAAAGGCGGATCGAATTATATCAACCCTGAAGTCAAATTGATAAACTGGTGACCCCAAGTATAATTTAAAAGAAAATATAAGGCAACTGAACTGAACTTCAACCGATAAATTGAACCGGTCGAAATTCTTCAGAAGTTTCAATTTTGAATGAACTTCTACAAAAACTCAATGAACATCGAATTTCGGTTTGCCAACTTTTTCCCAAGTACTTCCGCAAGTTTTTCTCCGGTCTCATCCGATCTCAATCAGTGAAGCTAATGCATCGTAGTAACAATTCAGGCTTTGCCAGTAGAGACTTCAACAGTTTCGAGTGGGACGGGTTTCAGTTTAAGCTTTGGTACAATGACAGCACCGTCAACAGCTTCAGCTTAGAGTTTTACGTCACTTGTAAGAGCAGCTTATCCAACATATTCACTTTGTGTTCAATTGCTTTGTAAATACAGCATCAGCATCCAGCAGGTTGGTGCAACAACTGGAAGTTAACAATGTCCTCCGGAATAGAGAGTCCTTCGGTAACTACCGTTGCCGTATAGGTGCCGCCGTCTGGCAGCATGGGTCCTCCAACTCGAGGCCCAATTCGCTTTGGCCGGCATCGAGGCGGATTCCGTTCGCTTCGCGCTGGTCGGGCTGGACGAGGAGGCAGTTGAGCTTGATAAAATCCACGATGTCCTCGTGCGGCCCATGGTTGGTGAGGTGTCTCGCGAAAACTCAAGCCAGGTGACTCAGCTGCACCAAATGATGGCAGCATTAACAGCCAGCGTCTCTAAATTGGCAGAGGCCGTCGGTGTCTTGCGTTCGGAGAGTAGGACTAGATAAAGGTCTACATCCGCCTTCCGAAATGGGCGATCAATTAGTAGGTCGTTGGGACCTTCTGCAAGTACCGGCGCATGCTGGTATCATCGTAGGTACGCGGAAAAGACTAAAAAATGTACCAGCCCCTGCAATTTCTCACCAAACAAATCGGACTTCGGAAATTCTGGCGACTTCTACCCGAAATGTGGATGTACATAATAGGTCCCTCATTGACCCCACAACTTTCCTTAATGAAAATAATAATCGTTGGCGCAACAATCCATATTGGATTAGGGCCTTGAAGTGTGTTAGAACACTTCATTCAAGACCGTAACGGTACAGGTACACCACAGTACAGTGTGGGAGGCAATGTGGTCAGCATTGCGATCGCCCGAGATTATTACCCTGATTTGACTCATTCACAGCTGAGTCGACTGGTATCCGACGTCAAATCACGATACAAATTCCACTGCCACCAGTGAAATTTGAACCGTGACCTTCCGTATAACAGCCTAGTGCTTTAACCACTTGAGCCATCCGGACACTTCCCTTAGATCATCAGAAGAAATCTCATCCAGCACTCTTTCTATTGTTTTTGACGACGTTGTCGACGCACATATTCCCCATTTTTCTCTAAGGTGCTTCCAAAGATTACAGGCTGAAGAAAAAGAAGGAGACTGCGAGACCTCAGACAAGAAGCCCAGGCCATATATTCCGGCCGATTTCCGAAAGGAGCCATTCCACCTCATTCACGCTATGACGAACCCAGACATTCGGACAGCGAATCGGTTAGTCACCGCGAAGTATTTCTGGCCGTCTATGAACAAGAACCTACATTCTTGGACCAAACAGTGTATCGCATACCAGAAGTGCAAAACTACAAAGCATGTGAGGAGAGAGCAGTGTTAAATCGGTCCACACAATCCACCTCGACGTCACTGGCCTTTTGCAAGACTCGCACGGTGGCCTGAGACGGTACCTCTGAAAGACATCACTGGACAAATTTGTACAGAGGCCCTCTGTCGAGAATGGATTCCATCCATCAGGGAATGCAGTTTGAATCCACCCCCTTTTCTCAAAATTGGGTAAACTCCTCGGCTTTAAACGCCACCAGACAACCGCGTGCCGCCCGCAGTGTAGTGGGATGTTCGAAGTTGGTACAGGATGTTGAAGGCCGCTATAATGACCCAAGATCACTCTTTTTGGTCGCAGGTCGTGCCACTTGTTCTACTTGGGTTCCGGACAGCCAATCGTGAAGAATTTGCTGCCAGTCGCCCAGAGCTGGTATACGGGGAGAATCTGAGACTCCTCACCAACCTTGTCCTGATATCAGGCCGAGGACTCAACATTACGAGTCTGTTGTGTCTGCTCAAGGTCGCAAAGCCGAACCTGAAGCCGCCACCACCACGCAAAAACGGTGGCTGACGTGCTCAGGGATCTCGAATTTTGTACACATGTCCTTATTGGGACGAACGCTCCCCCGAAAGCCGCTGCAGTCAGTTTATGATGGCCCCTTCGAAGTCCTCGAGCGAGGTCGACATGATTAACGTCCAATGTCAGGAGCAAGGTCGAACGGGTCCAACTCCATTGTTACCAAAACGATTATTATTATTTCCGAGTTATCACAATCTCGGCAGATGCCGAATTTTACCTAATAATAGCACTAATTGCCAAGCATTTATGCGGGGACGATCCTACCTAATTAGGTAGATCACTGGGAGAATCTCCCCGCAAAATCGAGCACGTTTACAGAATGGTGGACCCCTGCATGCCTTGATCCAGACTGTGTGAGACTCCCAGGGCATCAAAGGCAGCCGTGAGGAATTTAGGTACAACACCTGTAGCTGACAATATTATGGGAACTACAAACACCCGCTCGAGACGCCAAATTTCTTTGATTTCTCCAGTCAGTGGCTCATAGTTCACCTTCTTCTCCACGTATTTCCGTTCGACGTTGCTATTATGGGGGGTAGCAACATCAATAATATAGGTGGAGCGACCCGTCTTGTCAACTAACAGTACGTCAGGCTTGATGTGCGGAATATGGCTATCAATTAGAACTTGTCGGTCCCAATACATGCTGTAAGCAGAACTATCAAGTACCGCTTGCGGACATGTTCCCGTGATCAGTCCTTGCTTGTATGCAAGGTTTTGATGGATTACCTTATATACAGCAGTATGCCTGGTAATGTATTGCACCGATGTCATAACAGTGCATTAGTCGTTTTCCACCCGTTCTTTCATGATTCTTTTTATAGGCTCAGGTGGCGACCACGTCGTCCTGAATGGCACCCCTCCGTTTCAGCAAAGAGCTCCCCAGCACACAGCCATCTGTTCGACAAATGGCTGCCAAAGACAATTCACGTGTTTACCGTACATTGCCTTCGACTGATATTCATCGATCCGCTCTTGGTCTGACTTCACCACACTCAGAAGATTGAAAGGTGGGTCTTTGAAGTTAAGTGCAGTTAGCCCGCAGTCTGCCAGGTGCATGCAAGGGACTCGCCTGCTCTTTGCTGATGGCCAGGATTATATCGCTGCGAGTAATAAAGCAGTACTGGTCTACGACGCGCTGCAAAGTCACGTGCGCGAATTCCGGGAAAGGCTCGACGAATCTCTGGTGAAAGAAGGGGCGAAAAAGTGTTCTGCCCGCCTCCGCCGTTATTTCGTAGTTGAAGCGGATGATGCAGAGGTTCATTTCTTCAGTCCACTTCATCCGCTGCCAACGCGAACCTGCTGAAGTGATCACCACAGATTGTGGCGAAACGACTGCAGCTGGCAGGGCAATACTCCTGGTCGTCGTGGCGCCTAGACGTGGAACCGCCCCACGACCAGCGGTTTCGACGAAGTGCTATCCATTACGGGAACCCGACCCATTTACCAAATCAGACGACTCCCGCCGGTTATGCGTATTGAACCTCAAATTTCTCCTTGTCATTTTCGGGTTTGCATTTTATACCTAACTGCCAGCTTCCTCAGTGAGTAATCTGCAAGACTGCAAAGTTCCTGCACTTTCCTCACCTACCTCCTGAGACGCTGCGGAGACGTACAGCCATTCAGACTGAAGCTGAATTCTCTAATCTGCTGAGTGGGTATATGTAGTTTACAGATAATAATAAGTTTATGACTGCGTAGAATGTGCACTGAGTTGTGGTAATTGGAATAATTGAAATTCACAGATTAGGCTTCAGCTTTTGCTGTGAATTTACTACATTCATCATAGATTGTTGCTATGTGAATAGAATGGAAATAAATTTCAAACCTCAATCAACTCCAACTATTATATATGGAGGGGTGTAAAGAAAAAACAATCCGTTTATTAAAGTTAAGAGTTATTGGATGTAGCAAATAATTGGATAGGGAACCATTTTTTTTCTTTTAATTTACGCAAAAAAAAAATATATTACATCAGGGCGAAATATACGTGCTGGAGTGAAAACTCTACTGGCCTGGGGTCAAAATGATACTTTTTTTTATTGAAATTTATATTCTGGGCCCTCGAAAAAACTCCTGCGGCCTTTTCCTCGCCTTCTTATCGTCAGGCTACATTATATCCATAATTATTGAAAAAAACTTTCCCTAAGTGAGCTAAAAGGGCAAACAAAGCCCCTAATTACGGAAGTTATTCGAAGCTCTTAGCGCTTACATGGGGACACTTGGGAATACGTTATTCTTACTTTTTAGATTATTAGGAAACTATAAAACAGATTCAATTACTGAAGAATAAATGAAACTAGATAAATTATCCATAAAATTACTTACAAACGAAACAGTCGCGCACTTAAAACTTCCGTGAAAAACCAAATCAGTTTCGTGATTCCGACTTGTCTTTTCAGTTAGTGTAGTGTGTTACATGCTGATGTCGGGCCCACTATGCAGAGTAGCTGCTATTTTATGGAGCTGATGGAGGGGTTCCCCCGAACTATGTTAATCGATTTAGGAATTATCAGTAGGTTGTAATGAAGGTGGTAATTAGCTTCTTTGTTAACTAAAGCTCGAGAAGCTTTCAGAGAAATCAAAATAATTTGTTGGCCCCAACAGGGCGCATGTCCATCTTACAATCTTATCATTTTTTAAGATGTTGCACCTGAAACCTAGCCTTCCCTTCTCTTAGAACTCCTTTCCTTTTGCTAAGCAATTTTCTTTCCTTCTCATTGATCATTCGAATGAACATTCAGTGATTCAACTGTATCTTAATTTATTGTCTTCTGTCCTTTCTCTTCTGGAGCAGGGGGTTTTGTTTATTTCTGAAACTGGCCTATTTTCAAAAAAGATTTTACAGTAGAATCCTGTTCATCATTTTCTCCTATTTTAAATATATGTTCAGCAGCTTCGAGCAATTTTCTAATCCTGTTGAAATCTCATGGCCGCGTTCGAGAGAAGAATCCTCCGAAGAATTTTTGCCCCCTACATGAGGATGGACGATTCCGTAGCCTACATAACGACGAAATCTATGAGCGATACCATGACCGTCAGGTTGTGGATGAAGATGATCCCACCTGGAAAGTCTATAAGGACAATATCTATGCTACAAAAAGAAAACGAGGCAGACCCTGCCTAAGATGGAGCGATGGCGTGGGTCAGGACGCCAGACAGCTTTTAGGGATATCGAATTGGTGGACCTCTGCGCAAAACCGGGATGTCTGGAGTTCCTTATTAAGGCAGACCTGGATCGGATACCGGTTGTTGCGCCGTTGATGATGATGTTGAAATCTTTAAAGGTTTTTGTATTATATATGTTACTATTAACTTGTATACATATTATTATGATGCATATTATTATATCTGACAGTGTGATGAATATTTAAAAAACCTTCCGAGATGGTTTCAGATAGGATCCGTTAAACATCATCCCGATATGTTCCAATTGGACCTATGTCAACATTATTCTGTAACGCATATATCGGCTTATATGTGCGTGCATTTTGTGTTTCTTTCTGATAAGCTATTAATGCCCATATTGCATTGATTCCCTCTCAGTTGATTAATTATTAGTTATTCGTGTTTCCCTCAAACTTGTAAGTTTATAGCATTCCATTTCGACAAAAGTCAATAACCGACGCTACCTACGTGTCTCTTAGAAACTTCCACATTGTGAAGAAAGGAAATACTAAACAGTTCGAAATTGCACCTGAATTTTTAAAGGTATTTGCTGGCGCCACCCCAGCTCGATATAAACTCCACTAATGACTGGCTCCCAATTACATTGACGAACCAGGCCCAAAGCAACTTTCATATATGAATATGGCAAATTACATTTACTTGTATTATTCAAGGAATTTTAATTAGGTAAGGCGATGTTTTCACTCCACTCAACACATCAGTTGCAGCTACAATCCACGGAGCAAAGTTGTAATTAATGGCGGAATGATGTTAGCCACTCTTTGGCGACTGCATAAATATTTCATGAGTAACAGCAGGAATCAAGGAAAGGGAAATTTTAATGACAGCAAAATTAATAATTTAATGTACTACTCCCGGAACTTTGCCTTGTTGCAACAACCAACGTGTATTATTCGGAAAAGGACATTGAACTTTTACTGGAAGGGTTCTCTCGCGGAAAATACGCCTCTAAAAACTCTGCGGAGGGATTGGTTAGCATTGATGATAAGAAACTTAAGCGCATATCCTTGTCAGCTGCGTTTTTCGATGATATTTCCCATATTGTAAAACTTTAAGGCGGCTGAAATGCAAGTTGCATATTGTCAGTCTTGCTTTTCAAATGTTGCTTCATATATTCAAGATCAACACTTTGAACTGGATGTCCTCAATGTTTGCCAACAAACTTGAGTCCTAATCATTTTCTGTCTGACAGTCACGCAGGATTAAGAATTATCACAACATCCCAAACCAGATCTATTCTGGTATTCAAAGCAATGACATTCGAGGACGCGGCACACAAAGGCTAGAATCTAACATAAGATGAAGGCCCAAAGTGCAGACTTTGCAATGAAGAGAACAAGGCAGCCTCTCACATCTTAGAAGAGCACTTTGCGGTATCGCGATGAATATCTGGGGGATAACAAACCCTAAAGAGTTCAATTACGTGAATCTACTAGATTATTTCTTAAGCCAACACTTTGCACATGAACAAACATTGATAGGACATACAATAAGCCATACGGATGCAGCATGGAGCAACAAGATCCAATCTTAAATAATACAATCAGCTAAGGTTCAGTAAATATAATACTTCCCATATATGGTGCGACCCAATGTCATGGTCGTCCGCTGGTGTTACCTTAAAGCCTTGCCGTGGAAACAGCTTCAGGGGCGGATGGCACGGAAGCTGCTGTCCGTTCTTCCAGAGGAGAGCTAGCCTGCGCGGAATCGTAGGAACGGACAGCTTGTAAGCCTTTTTCCGTATACGTAGAGGAGCTCAAAAACTATACTGCCCTATAGGCAGGCAGGGTTTTATGAAGTGTGCTTTAATGTTTTGTGTAGAATTACTTTTAAGTTTGGTTTTGTATATTTATTTCATGTATTCTACAATGTCAAAACCGATTCCTTAAGTGTTAGCGTCGAAATGCCTAACTAAATGTATACATGGTTTCATAAACCCTATGTATTGCTGTCGCCTCCGTGTAATGTGCTTCAGCTCCTATCAGGCATGGCACGGTTGCAATGGAACTTTTGATGTGTAACCTGTGTAACCTGTCTAGTGCCAATTTCGCCTTCTAGTCAATAAGTATCTACATTTGCTCCGGCGCCGATGTTGTTTTTCTTTCGACATGGTGTTGGTCAAGAATACACCGTTCAAACGGCGCAGACGAGTGCTAATGATAACTTGTACTGCTTTCATTTGCATTTCTATACCCAGCGTTACTAATGCATCGAGCAACAACTGTCAACTAAAACAGAACTACCAAGATAAACAGCCGGTTAGAATGCGATTACCAGTCAATCTAAGAAGTTTATTGGTATTTATTTTTAGTTCAGTTCCCCTTACTCTCCAAGCCAAGGGTCATTTGACCAAAAATCCGTCGTTTGGTGAGAGGCCAAGCAAATGTCACCAGCATAGATGAAGTGTCTGACAAAAGATGATATAGTCCATTGAAGTCCTCCTGGGGACAAGGCAGGATGAAGAACGTCACCGATAATGGGGTGAAAAAAAATCGGTAAAGAAATACAACCTTGGTGGACTTTGGTCTTCTCGGAAGATTTAACCTTAATGCAACTCGTAACATTTTTGACCATCATATGTCGCTCTGATAATAGCTACCAGTTTCTCTAAAATCGTCTCCTTTGTAAAGCAGCCCAAATATGCTCCTCATTGATACTATCGAGAAACTTCTTGAAATTGATGAAAACCAGATGGAACGGTTCGCTTTTTTCAGTCCATTGACTTCAGGATTATTTTTGCGAAGACATAAATTACACAACCAACCACAACCACAAAATATGCTAATATTCTATTATTAACTTTATTTGTGCATATATCGAAACGGGATGTATTTTGAGGCCTAGATTTCGGTTAGATACACCACTGTGATTTTTTGGTTGGATAGGTTCTGAGAACGAGAACTGTTACACTTTTTTAGGGTCATATTTTGAGCCATCACTCTCCGACTTTTGACCCGATATCAAATATGGAACCAGTTTAAAAAAGTACTAATTGAGCCCTTTCATTTGATACCCCACATGGTCACATTTTGTGAAAATTGTACCCTCCATTCACAAGTATGAAGAGCCCCCCCCCCCTTAAACTTGACACAAAATGGCGCCACTTAATGTACAAGAGGGGGAACAACAGACCATATGCTCTCACCAATTTTCGTGATAATCGGTGTAGTCGTTCCCGAATAAATCGGGTATGACAGACAGACAGACATCGAACCGATTCTAATGAGGTTTTGTTTCACACAAACCTTAAAAATTAGGTTTATTCAATTAAACCTCAATCATCAGGATTCACTTCAGCAGACCACCCACGAGGCTAAGATGGAAGATGCCATCGTAAGTGAACCATACAGGATAGAGGAGCCATCCCGGGGGCATATGAGTCAAAGGCTCAGCTGGTGGAACGGCGATATGGGCATGCGATAGCAGGCTATACAATACACCATGAGTCAGTCAGCCAGTGGCTTTGTGTGGGCAAAAATAAGCGGCGTGTACAGGTGGTATGTCCCACCCAGTCTCACATTGCCTGAGTTGGAGGACGCGTTGACACGTTGACAACAAGTGATTGCCGGTTATTTTAATGCTTGACCCCTGGAATAGGGTAGTAGGGACAATAACGCAAAAGGCCGAAGTTGATCAGAGGCTTTTGCCAACGAAAGTAACTAAGTACCTTTCGGTAAGGAGTGTCTGCTTTCATCGTAGATCTGACCTTCGTTAGCCCTACCCTGACGCGTTGTATGACCTGGCACGTGAACGAGGACTTCACCCACCGTGGTCACCAGGCAGTTCTCTTTGAATTAAGGAGACAGCCACACGGTGTGGAAAGTGACATACCCAAGGCAGGCTGGTCCGCAAAAACATTGGGCGGGCAGACCTTCATGGAAGTGTGGCTGGATCAACCCACTAAACAATGCATCCCTGAGGCATGTGACGCCGAGGAGGTGCACATTTCCCAGAATAAAACCCAAATACTGGTGGAATTGTGGATCAGCCCATCGAAAAGAGAATGCGTTCAAGGAAACGTACAAGCTGGCCATCCAACCGACCAAAAGCGAATGCTTCAAGGAGCTCTGACGCGAATGTAAACCCGTAGGGGAGCGCTTACAGAGTTGTGGTGGGGCAATTTAGAGCCCGGTCATCTTCACAGATACGTGTCCTACTCTCATGGTGAAAATCATCCAAGGGTTATTCCCCCAGAAAGAGAGGGGCGCTCATACGATTCAGATAACTCTGAATGTGACGGCAATTCCCGCAGTAACCACAGACAAGCTATTCGAGATCTGCAGCAGAATAGGTGGCAACAAAGTTCCAGACCTGGGCGGAATACCAAATAGGAATTGTTCGAAACGTGCATGTCCGAGGAGATATTTCCTACAGCATGGAAGCGGCAGAGATTAGTATTCTTGCCAAAAGCAAGAGGTGAGCTCTCCTCCTGCAGGCCCATATGTTTTGTAAACACTGTGAGAAAAATGCTGGAGCAAGCAATCTATAATAGATTGCTCCCTGTCGTTGAGAGCCAAGGCTTCTTAGGTCGACAGTATGGGTTCCGTAAAGCCAAATCAACCATTGGTGCCATCAAATTGGTTACTGAGTTGCCCGAAAGTGCAATTCGCGGAAAAGGTAGTATGAGCAAATATTGCGTGGTAGTAAACCTGGATGTAAAAAATGCATTCCATTCGGCCAAGTGGGGCCGTATATACAAGTCTCTTGGACGATTGGTGTTCCCACCTATCTCGCTGTCATTGTGGACAATTACTTGCGAGAACGGACACTCTGGTATAGCACTGATAATGGACCTCAGGAGTACTTTGTCTCTACTGAATACTCTACAGAATACACTACTGTATAACGACGTTCTCCATCTTTCGGTTCCAGAGGCACAGTGGTGGGCTATACCGACGACATTGCACTGGTTGTGGCTGCAAAGGATCTCGCAGATGCTGAGTTCTACTCATGCAAAGCAATCAGTGCTGCTAAGACTTGGTTGGCTAGTGCTGAGCTGGCACTTACGGAGGAAAAGACCGAAGCGGTCCTCATCACTAAGCGCCGCAAGAGAAATTACGCCTGCATTAGAATTGGGAATTGTATCATCACTTCCGGGTCTGCATCAAATACTTGGGAGTGATGATAGACGGAAAACTCAATTTTAAGCAGTACATAGAGCTTACTCGCGAAAAAGCATCCACCACGAGTATGGCTCTGTCAAGGATGATGCCGAACGTAAGAGGAATGCATACTTGCAGACTGCTCATAGCCAGGGTGGTGAGTTCTATATTGCTGGATGCAGTCCCAGTTTGAGAAAAAGCGTTGCATGTTTTAGGCAATGCACATAAACTGAGTGCGCTCTACCGAAGAACAGCTTTAAGGGTGTGTTCTGCCTTCAGGACCGTTTCAGATGATGCTGGTTACAAAAACCGAAAGAGAGAGATTCATAAGCAGATATCAACAGCGATGGGACCAGTCAGAGAAGTGACGTTGGACTTACAGGTTGATCTCTTCCACCGGAGAGAAGCTGGAGAGAGAGCATGGGGAAATCAATTATAATCTCACCCAGGTTCTCACCGGCCATGGAGGATACTGTCAGTACATGTACAGGTTTAAATTGGACACCTCACCTGATTGTCCAAACTGCGATGGGGTTCCGGAAGACCCAGCGCACGTATGCTACAAATGCCCTAAGTTCGAGGAAGAATGGAGGATCTGAGGCGAAATTCTCAGTAAAACGCTATCACCGGTAATTAGTAGTTTGCCAGGAGAATTGGGATACGATCAAGTTGCGAAAAGCAGAAAAGTTGAAGAAGGCACACTTACCATTGCCACGGGTGGACAGAAGGAGATCTAGTTAAATTAAGCTAGCTTCGCCCCGTGATGTAATACCTGGAGGTGGTTCCACGCGGTAGGAGGAGAGCGGAGTGCGTTACTTCAAATGAAGCAAGGGGGACTGTACATCTCAGAAGCTCAACAAAATATGCTTTTTCGTCAAGCTTGAGAAAATTTGCAGGAGCGAATATTTTCTCTTCCCGGCCGGTATTTACTGCCGGTACTCCTTTGTCAGACTATTGTCACGTACGTTAATTCAGTCCTTGGTTGGATTTATCAGGGACGAAGACCATAATATCTTTCATTGGTAAGAGGGGATAAAAGTTTGTGGCTTGCCACACGCCGTTCCGATATAGTCCCACTGAGAGAATATAGGTGGGTGCAATGGGACTTAGATTTTTGGTTAAAGGCCATATAGCCACACGTGCAGTTTTTAGACAGAATAACAAACAGTTCTCAAATAGCTTTTCTCAGAATGGTTACTTTGTCCCAGATTTGAACAACTTTCCATCTATTGGGAAGTCATGCTTAAGCAGTCGTCCACTTGCATCCTTGGTAGGATTATGGTACGATTTACGCCCACCTGCATGTATAAGTTCTTCTGAGATTCTTCGTATTTTTTATATCTTTTAGTTCCTTCGTCTGCAAGATATATTCATTTTTGTCATGGCGTCTCCCTTCTCCATCTTTTCTCATAAAACAGGAAAATAATTTTCATTTTTAGCTCTTCCACAGTGACACGTTTTCATATTGCTCATTCAATCGAATCCTATTTTATCCTGTCTCAACAAAGCACATACGACGTACAACATCTAGATCTTATCCGATTGAATCCTTATTAATTTCCTGACTTAAAACTTATAATCGTCGATCAAATCTAAAACTTTCAATCTTGTCCCCATTATACTGTCGCCCACCCCATTTATAAAATCTTTATTAAATTTTTAATCTTTTACCGATTTCTGAAACATGTTTCCTCGAGTGGTAAAAGTTTAAAATCTACTCAAGTTGAGACCAGAACTCAATAATTACTCCAGCAGATGGTCGCACTCTTACGGACAAGTATCTCCCCATAACTATCCCTTAGATGACATGGCTCGAACGTCGCGATGACTCCAACTACTTCAAGACATTCCATCTATTCCCTATAATGTCTTCGTCAACATTATCCTCCCTTTTGACCTATCTTTTATGGGCTCCTTTTTCTTGCGGCAAACCCACCTCCTTTGCAACATATTTTCTCTGGAGTCGACACCATTGAAACTTCATAGAAGTCGGAAAGACATTAAAGTGGCGCCAAATACAAGTTTTAATGTCGAAAATTTGAGATTGTCTGCAACAATATAATCCCGGGGATTGGTGAGGTTTGAAAATGGGGGTTGCCTGTTACTGAGTCTTATGGGTGCACCGGATATGCACATTAATATTTTGCGGCAACCGGATGCATAAAAGTTGTTTGTCTTTAGCTGGAAGAGTCGAAACTTGGAATACAACCCCTCTCATCATTTTGCAGTTTCCTTAAGGTGGAGGAAGCTTATATCCTTGAATAATACAAACTCAGTTCGGTAAAAGGACGTGATTAAGTGAGAATATAACAAAGAAGACTTTCCTTGTTCCTATTCAGCTTTCCGGTAGAATTGTTCACACAAACTCTACCTCTTTCATGGCAGGCAGACAACACTAAATAAATGAAGTTGTAAAAACTGTTTTTGATCTTGAATGCGACCCTAACTGGAGACAAAGATGTGGCTTACGGGATGAGAAGGAGTCCAGCAAATAAACAAGTTTGCTTCATTACAACGGCATCCAAATTTCAGTCACGTCCAACGTCTTACGTTTGTGCTTTCCTTCCTTCCTCTTCTTTTTATTTGTTAAGAATTGCTCCAAAGCCAACATTAGCAGGAAATTAGAAAAAGGACGAAGAAAGTTACCCTTCGGGGTAGCTTCAAACAATAAAAAGTGAATTAAAACTGCTTCTGGGGAGGGTCTGACCTTTCATTACATTCCATTGATGGATTCATAATTCCCGGAATTACCTATTTTTGGTCTCAACCTTTCTCACCCCCAGCCAAAATGTTTCCAGAAGGAATTATTCATTAGCATCTTTCATGGTGGCGAGGGCACCTGAAAAAACAACAGGTGAAAAAAGTATGCACGGAAGCACGCGGAGAACATGCTTGGAATTTCCAAATTTCGAGTATTTAACGAGGGGATGAAAAGCCATGGCTCAGGGAGAAATGGGACTATATTAACGGGGCCCGGCGGAGGGCAAATTACATTCTGTCCTCTTTACCCCATTTGAGTGGGTACCAATTGAAAGGGGTTTTCAGAAAGTACCAGAGATATAAAATGAAATGCTAATTGCGAGCAAAGTCAAGTAACATTCAGGACTATTTTTGGTGATTTTCAAGGTTTTTCTTGTCTGCTAAAGTTAAGAATATTTCAATAAATATTTACATTTCCAAAAAGTGCTCCAATGTACTTCCAAGACTCTCCTCTTTCTACCACTCCGACCATCAAAAATCAAAGAAGATATTAAAATCCACCGGATAACGACGGTCATGAATTGGCAATTTCCCCCAAAGTGTGATTTTCACATTTATATCTGGACCACCCGCCATGTATTGCAATTTGATCACAGAAAATTGGCAAAGAGAATGCTCTCCAGGTGACCATTTCGAAGCAACAACAAAGCTGATATCGAAAAGATGACGGTCAGGACAGGACAAAACGAAGTATCAATAATTCGGGATGACGGTCATTAAGTGTTAACACATTGTAAAAAATTTTCTTTATATTGGCAACATTCGAAGAGGATGAAAGAAAATTGATATCATGATGAGGGTGGGATTCTTGGTATTGGGAAAACGAGCTTTTTAAATATTTCAGATATTTAGGTTTGAATATACAAAGTAGCCGCGAATCCGTCAAGTTCAAGATATTTGGGGACGAATGTGAGAAAAAAGATGGAGAGATTTTTGTGGTATTGACAAAAGAAAATAATTTATGTTAAGAGGGGATATTTGAATTTAAATTTACTTGAATTATTTTGCTAGCCAAGAGAATATGTTAATGGGGAAGTCCCTTCATGAAACTCTTAGAATCAATAAGAAATGCGAATTAAAAATTCTTCTCATTCAATACGCCATTTGGAGCTGGTCCAGCTCAAGATATCGGTCAACATGATAAATGAAAGACGCATTGAAACTACAACTTTATTATGTATATCAATAACAATTACGCTCCATCCAGCATTCCTGGCGATAAGCATGATATAGCTCGTCATTCTTTTTCAATCAGTGACCACTTCGGTACGTTCACATGGTTCTGCCTTTGATATTATCCCAGGTTAGAGTATCCCTATGATGCAGTGGAACATGAAGGAATGAAAACTTAGAACTTTCAAATGTTAGTGAAGGTCACAGTTTATGTCCTGCTCCGACCTAGCCGCTTAGACAGAACCCGGCCACTAAGAAGCCTCCAATTGATGATGAAATATATTTTTTTTTTTTTTGGGGTAGGGTAGGCGAATGCATTTACGCACACAGTGTTGGACTCCCATTACGTCGTCGGACTACCAACTAAACACCTCCCCATCGTCAGAGAGCTAGCCTGGAATCGTTTGTCACATTACTTCGGGCTAGTCCCTGAAGTCTCCCGCCTTGCGGAGCCTTCAAATCAGGCAATTCCTTTCACCAGCAGGAGGGGAGAGGAGGAAGGGAACTGTCAGTTCAAGGAACCCCCTGCCATCCGGCTCCTCCACGGGTCGAGTTCTCTCTTCTTAGCAACGAGAAGGGCCCGAACGTAATGGGCAACACGGTTCCACCTGTCAGCAGTCCTCAGCATCTCTTCGACAATGTTGTCTGGAGAGAGATCCCCTGTGTTTAAATAGAGCTGCTGACGAACCCCATCCCACCTTCCACAAGAAAAAAAAGTGTGGTGGGCGTCGTCCACAACTCCATTACAAAACACACAATCCGGAGAACGCGCCTTTCCAATCTTGTGCAGGTAAGACTGAAAACCTCCATGTCTACTTAAAAATTGAGTAAGGAAATAGTCAATCTCACCATGCTTCCGATTCAGCGACGCACCTAAGTTGCCGATGAGCCGCGCAGTCCATCTGCCTCTAATTTGATTTTGCCAAGAGAGCTGCCACTCGTCTAGAGTGTGTTGTCGTTCTTCGCGAGCAACCACCTCCCTTGCGCTTGTATATGGCCTGACGCTCCCTAGCAAGAACGGCAACGGGGATAACTCCCGCGATCACCATCACGGCCGGTTCAGAGACAGTGCGGTACGCAGACGCCACCCGTAAAACTCCCCGTCTCTGTACTTGCGCGATGCGTTTACGATATACCTCCTTGTTAAGAGCGCCAGCCCATACCTCTGCGCCGTAGAGCAGGACAGACTGCGTTGAGCTCATCAGGAGACGTCGCCTACTAGACGTAGGACCCCCAATGTTTGCCATTAGCCTACTTAACGCCGAAACTCCATCCGCAGCCTTGTTCGCTGCTGCTTGGATTTGCTCAGAAAAGCTCATCTTTGAGGCAAGAGTCAACCCGAGATACTTTACTGCTGATTTTGACTCGAACATCGACTCGCCGAACGATATGGGACGCAATTCTCTTTTTAGTCAGGATGACTACTTCGGTTTTTTCCAGTGCAAGGTTGAAACCATGGGTAGTCATCCATCCGCTTACCCGTCGCATCAATATGCCGAGTCTGCTTTGCGCCTGTTCGACAGTGCGTCCAGCAACAAGCGCTGCGACATCATCTGCGTAGCCGACTAGGCGCGACCCTTCTGGCATGTCGAGTTTAAGCAGACTGTCATAGGTAGCGTTCCAGAGGTCCGGCCCTAGGATGGATCCCTGTGCTACCCCCGACGTGACCTCCATCCACCTTTGACCCTCTAGTGTTTCATAGAGCAGGGAGTGGTTCCTCAGATAGTCCCTCAAAATCCGTAAGAGATAGTTCGGCACGTTGAAGGTATTGTCTAGTGTGCCTAGAATGTCTTTCCATCTTACGGAATTGAAGGCGTTTCTGACGTCAAGCGTTACGAGGAGCACCACCCGTCGAGTTTGGCGGCTATGTGCCTCTGCTCGTCGAACGGCGTCCACGACCTGCATGAAAACATCAATTGTCGATCTCCCTGCCCTAAAACCAAACTGCCGGGGAAATAAATCTCCGGTAGCGCGTATCGCTTCTACGAGTCTACTTCTGATGAGCTTTTCGAACACTTTCCCAGCAGTATCAAGCATACATAGTGGGCGGTATGAAGACGGCAATTCGGAATCGCCTTTCCCTTTAGGGATCAGCGCAAGCCTCGCAACTTTCCAACCAGCAGGGAAAATGCCCTCTTTCAGGCAAGCATTGAATGCACCGAGCAGTAGGTCTGGCCGGTGTTGGAATACCAGTTTGTATACCTCTGCTGGAATACCATCGGGTCCTGGCGTCTTCTTGTTTTTCATGGAGAGGACTGCCTTTTCCAGCTCTTTTATAGAGAAAAGTGGACAGTCCTCTGCGCTCTCCGCGCCGACGTCACCATCCCATACGGGGTGTGCAGGGAAGAGTGCCCTCACAATGCGGTCCATCTGCTCGGCCTTAAGTGAATAGGGTTTCCGCAGAGCCCCGATTTTTCGGGTTACAAGTTTGTAACCGAGTCCCAACGTATCGCCTGAATACGGGCTCCATCCCTACTTGGCTGTTAAAATCGCCAAGTATGATGGAGATATCATACCTGAGGCAGGCTTCAAGGGTTCGTTCTACTGTCTCGTAGAAGGTCTCCTTCTCCGACTCTGCAGTCTCCTCTGTATGGGCGTGAACGTTAATGAGGCTTATATTTCTAAATTTGTCTCGCAAGCGCAGAGTGCGTAGCCGTTCGCTTATGTTTTCAAAGCCGATAACAGCAGGTTTCATTTTTTAGTTGACTAAGAAACCTACTCCGAGCACACTATAATATATGGTGTAGTGGCTCTTCTCCAGGAAACCGGTCCCTGTCCAACGCCTCTCCTGTAACGCTGTTACATCAGCCCTATATTGGAACATGGTATCGGTTAGCTGCTTGCCAGCTTCATCTCTGTATAGGGAGCGCACGTTTCATGAGAAAATGTTGTGTAATCCGTCCAGTCCGAGGCTCCTGTTGTGGCTTCGTAACAAGTTGTTTTCCGTATAGGGTTGTCAGCCCTACACAACCCCCAACCTGGAGGACCAGTGGGTACAATTTATTCCGTTTTTAGGCGCGGGAAACTCGCCTTCATTCTTCTCTCTCTGCAGCCTTTCGTTAAGAAAGTGCTCCCAGCGGTTACCACGTGAAGGTGGAAATAGGGTTTGATAGTAGAGCTGTTAGTGTTGGTTCAGCAGGCGTTTCTCAGGTTTTATGCTCCATCGTAGATACCGACCCACGTTTCGCCCTAGGATCTATACTACCCTTGGAAGAAACACTTCACCGTACCGCATTTAGTGAAGTTCTTCCTCTTGTAGATGAAATGATTAGTATTAGTGAAAGAAGGGTATGATTGTCAAGATCCAAAAGAAGGGGACCCATTTTGAGTGTGACATTTGGAGGGGTATCTGCGTACTCTCTGTCGTTGTAAAGGTAATAGCTAGAATAATTCTGGAACGCATCACATAACATCTCCAAAGTTTTAATCGACATTCACCACATCAACACCGCACAGATCATCTTAGAACAGTACCCGGAGTTTAGATCTTCCCTTCACCTACTCTTCACCGATTTCGTGAAAGCTTTCAATAGTGTGAACTATGTATTTTTTCTTCGTGTTATCGATGGCTTTCTGCGGAGGGTCGCAACCTCCCTACTTGCATTCATAGGCAGAGCATCCAAATCAATGAACAATTTGTATATCCGGGAAACGTGGTTTCTGCCGACAATGACACCGAAGTGGATATTTCCCGATGTATCCGATGGATCCGCTTTTGCTGCCTTGTCTAAAATCTGGAAATGCAGTTATCTCAACACCAAGTGTGGCATGAGGATAGGTCACGTAGTAAGGGAGGACGACAATTGTGGGCTACGCCATGCAGTTGAATCCACTCTCCCAAGATGACCGACGAGTGGGTCACCCCAAAGGCACGCAGAGCAGTAGAGAAGGAGTGCCGAGATCTCGGGAAATCATGGGGGAGCTGAAACACATTTCAGATAACCGCGAACAATGGCGCATAAAAATGGTTAACGTACTATACCCCACCATGTCAGCCATATATGTATATAAAGTACCCTCCAAAAACGCTGAGATTATTACAATTTCGTTGCCTACCTCAAACTACCGCGGGTACCGGAGATTGCCCATCATGCAGTCTATTCAGAACTTCATTAGTACCCTAATGTATCATAATACGTCCTCGGTTTGAAAAGTGTGTCGATTCTTTTAGTAGTTTTCCTTTTATTTTTTTTTTCGATAAAATGCAACTTTAAATCACTTTCAAGGGAATAGGACCATTTCGGTGCATCGTTCCATGGATTCCCTGAGTAATATTCAACCATAAAATTGCAATTAAATTGACCTGGTAACTTGACGTCTATCAAATTATGAATTTCAAGGATTTGCTACAAGTTTCCATTCAACTTTCTGTAAAATTTGTTTCAATTTTTTTTTAAGTTTGAACTGATTTTTCCAGTTAAATGCATTCATCTGAACTTTTATGAAAACCTAGAAAGCAGTTACACCGTTTTATCGATAGCTTGCAGATTCCGTCGTTCTTTCATTAATGTTCAATTAGGGTATCACCTTTTTCTCGGTCTGAATCCTCCCTTCATTCCGCTCAGCGTAAGGAAGCATTTAATGGTATCCAATTATACAGCAATTTTCGTGTCAATTCACATCAAGTGTCTCAGACGGTAGCACCGTAAGGACGACTAATTGATGAAATCCTCGCAATTCTAAAAGCTTTATGTGCTTGAAAATTTCATCAGGAAATTCGAAACCTCAGTTCTAGGACAACGTTCGGGTCGTTATTAAGTTGCATCTCTCCAGCGTGTTTAAATCGAATCGCGAGCCTTTGCAATGCAGTTGATTGTGTACATGCACATATGTATGTATGTGCAAGTTGTTCATTTCACTGGTTGAGCATTTCCACAACGTCCTTGCAACATATGTTCGTCCGCAATGTACATATATATACGATGGCATCCCCAGAAAACTGAGATGGACTCCTGGAGGACGGGTTTTAATTACCTCATCAAGGCTTTTTTTGCTTTCTGGAATGTTGCACTCGAGCGAATACCACCCCCAAATTTCTCCAGAGCATGAGTATATGATCCAAATACACTTCTTTGATGTTTGTCGTGTTCATATGTTGCAGATAATTGCATGTTTAACTAGATCTCCAAAACAAAATGGTAATTTTCATCATGGATCATCATAGCAACTATGAAATTGACAAAATTTTCCTGGTTTTAAAATATAATTTATTCTGGGATTGTCAGATATCTGTGAAAGAAGCGAAAGAGATTTGCTCTTCATATTCACATAGCCATTTAAGGTAAAAGAGGGGATTGTTGTCTTCGAAACGCTGTAAACCTAGAGGGTACCACAATGCCCGGTCAGAAATTGCGTCAAGTGGTAATAGACATCTTCATGTACGCACATAATCCTTAGAATCCTGCTACATACTAATTTTCCGCGTTCTCTTCTCAGTCGCTGCTTATCGGCATTATCTCCACCGACAAAGTAGGTACCTAGTCGTATAATTTTCATATCTCCTCAACCGTCAATAGGTATTGCCCCCAACCGCGAATGCCACTTCTTTTGACACGCGGAACGCGGCCAACAATACTGCCGCCATACCTAACTCGCCCCAGTCGACTAATTCTCTGCCTCTATCTGCCACGCACTATTCCAGTGCGTCTATAAAAGATTGTATCAACCCGGCAACGTTCGCTAGCCAACTGAAAAATCGTCCTCCATCCGATTCTGACGATTGTCCGACTGTCGCTGCATTGGCACCACCACACGCTTCCTCCTGTGCATCATCGACGCCCGCCACCGCTGAACCGCAGGGCTTTCCGACGTCATGTCGCCGGAGTCGGCCCCAATTGAACATCGCTTCGCAGCTGAAACAGCTGTTCGTGCCAAAGCTAGCGTACTCCACCACGTCCGACGAAATTCTGGCCTATCTCAGCAGCAAAGCCAACCCAACTTTGTCACCTCTTTCATGTGTGAAGCTGACTCTCCTGACCGAGTGATAACTTCAAGTGGCATATCCCCACGACTTCGATGCTATCGTCCAATCTTCCTTTTGGCCACAGGCGTTCTTCATCAAGCGTTATCAGAGGATTAAGCTTCATGAAAGTTGCCGCCCGCCTGCCTCGCCAAACTCAAATAATTCCGACAACTATATCCTTTATCAAAGTGCAAGATGTCTAAAGACCAAGCTGTCGGATATCAAACTATCTGCCTTAGGATTCCAACATCATGTCATCTGCATTTCTGAAACCTGACTGGATGATAGGATTTTAGGTTCCGAGCTCCTCGAAGGTTACTCTGTCTGTCTTTCGTTGTGACGGAGACTGCGCTGCGCTTGGCAAGGCAACTGGCGGAGGTGCCCTAACGGCTGTTAAGTCCCCAGTCCGTGCCGAAATATTATTTTCCTCCTTCTCTACCTACGATTCTGTCACCATACGAGTCATTTCGCCAAACGTATGCCCTTTATCATACCGTGTGTATATTTTCCCTGCTTAAGCCCGCCTTCTCTGTACGAGGATTTCTTCGATAGATCATTAGAGGTCCTAATCGTTTTATTTCCCTCACTTGCTTTGATCCTCAGTGGCGACTTTAATCTTCCCATGCTCTCCTGTCCCATTACTCTTGGCCTTCGCTCCCTAATAACTCCACCCACCCTTCCCTTCCTCTATCCACTTTCATATATATCTGTGGCGCCCTCCAGTTTAACCTTTCTCTCCTCCTCTCTAACCTTCCTGTGCGTTCTCAATCCTTTCATGCCCCGTCTTACGTTGTCCCTGACGCCCATCATCCTGCTCTCGAGTTTGATGCTCAAATATCCCGACTCCACTCTCCTGTCGCTGGCAAACCTTCAAAGATCAACTTTCATAAGGCGAACTTCGAAGGTCTGAACTCCGCCCTGGCGGCAATCAACTGGGTCCTCCTCTCTCCATTTACGTGTGACCAAGCACTCAACTTATACCATTTTATCTAATCTTCTTCCTTGTTACGTTCCCTCCTCTCCTAAGTGCTTACGCACTTACCACGTCTGGTTCACCACTGAAGTCCACAAAAAACTAAGTTAAAAACAGACTGCGAAGAAGAAGTTCCTGTCTTCTAGAACCTATGCTGACTTAGTTTTTTTTTTCAAATCTCTACGTTCCTTAGTTAATCCTTAATACGTAAGTCCGGAAACGAATATTTGACCAGTCTTGGAGACTTACTAAAACGCGGAAACCTCAAACCTTTCTGCTCCCACATTCGCAACTCCCGCTGTCCTGCCCAGTTTTCATTTTCCCGGCTTGTGGAAAGAGGCTCTCATCATCCCCATACACAAAAGTGGCGCTTGCCGAGAATTACCGTCCCACTTCCCTCCTCTCCTCCTGTTCCAAAATTCTGGAAAGATATGTCAGCGACTGGTTATCCGCCCACTTTGGCCACCATATAGTGAAAGAGCAACACGGCTTCGTTAAGCATAGGTCGACTGCCTCCAACCTGCTTGACTTTGTCGCCAAATGTCTTAATTTACTGCAAGAAGTACATACCATTTACACTAATTTCCCTAAAGCCTTCGACACTGTAAATCACAAGATACCTCGCAGATGAAATTGCATTTTCATAGTTCTTAGTGTGGATATTATCCAATACGTAAGACACCTCCCCAATTTTATTCAAGCCAGAGCCTCCTTGAGGGCTTTGTTACTAACGCTCCTCCCAACCACCAAAGTTCTCCGACCTGGGGACATGGGGTACTGCCTCTGTTAAGTACCCATAAGTTTCTGTTGATTATAAAGTCAAAGAGAGAGTCACTTCTTTCGTTGACTTCGGAGTTATCCCAAAACGTATACATTGTATTTGCTTTGCAACCCCTCAGTAGGTTGACCTTCTTTGCTGCGATGGTTAGCATCAAATGTTGTAGTTCTTCAAGTGGGGATAAGCAATCGTAAGGCGTGTAACCTCGACTTACAGATGTAGCCAGTTTGATCGCGGTTAGGCTGCTGAATGCAGGTTCAGACATCAAAAAGCAGGCTGACGCTTTCCGGCGAAGATACATGGTCTATGTCTGGCTGTTAATGCCCCTTGTGCTGTAGAATGTATGGTAATATTTACTTTGGCGCCCTTTGATGTTTCGGCCTCCTCCATTTAATGCTGTATTAATGCAACGTCGATGTCTTCCTTTCGCAGTTTTGGAAACACCAACATTGGAAGAGCTTTTCCTAATTCATGTGGATTTTCGATAACCAGATACGAGCAACCCGTCTACTAAGGATCTCAACGTATGGGACAACCTTGAGCTTTACGGGGTCACTGATTTTAGCAATGCACCAACCTAGAAAATTCCTAGAGAATTGGTCCTCGCATGCTATCACTTGGAAGCGTTTCCGTCTAGGGGATGAGTGATAACCATCTCCGATAGTCAGTCATCCGTAAGTAAACGCAAAACTCGTTGCTAAAAGATTTCGAAGTGCGAACCTATTCGGCCGGCGTTGCTCCTTTACTGTTTTCTGAGGTTGCATCGACTAGAAGCCCTTGTACACTCTACTTCTTTCGCTTTGTTGTTCGGCCTTATCTTAAAATCGACTGCGCGGAAGTTTTCGCCATCTATTGGTCTCTCAGGCGTTTGTTGTGGTATTCCTTTACAATCGTCTGGTATCCCACTCGTCGACAGTACCAACCTTTTTATTCTTCGGAATTTTGCCCAGAATATGTATGACTTTCTATACTGACTCCTGAACAGGATTCCAGTGGACCTCCGTCCCTTCGCTTCGGGCTGCTAGCATCCTTGTCGGGCTTTGTTTCTTGGGAGACCCCCGATGTCAACTTTGTCGGGGTAGGATTACTATGGCTGGTACTCGCTAGATCCAGTTCGACAATAGTGGGTTGCTCGCGAAGATGGTGTTGGTTTCAGCGCAACGGTGCTACAGCTGGTACCAACTGTACTGTCCTCACCAGCTATTATCTCCTGGTTGGATGCTAGCAGCTCTTCCTCGGATTATGCGCCTGAATCAACATCTTTCTTCATCGTCGTCCATTTTTTATTTTTGTTAATTGAGTCCATTTCGTGGCCTCACGAACTATCCAGCAAAAGTCCCCACCCTGACTAGCCCTAGCCACCAAAGTAAGTGACTTATTTAAAACTGAAGGTGTCCAAGATATCCAGGGCCTTCATACTAGAGATCAGGCTCCCAACTGGATACGCTACTTCCCGCGTATGATGTCCTACCTTCGCTTGAGGCGCTATTAGTACTTTTCTCAGCGTCTCGGTTCATTTCCTGTCAGATCCGCTTGGCTGGTCATGTGTTAAACCAGCATACACGTGGATTCTCGCCAGTTGGACACCTTTTATAATTTTGGGCTTCCCTAGAGTGGTAAAGGCAATGATATAGCTTCAGGCTAGATGTCTAGTTGAGTCATTACCTGGTGATACTTGATTATGTCCCAAGTAGGGTGTTACACTTGAAAGGTGCCAAATTTAGGAAATTTAGTTGACTCAAGGATAGGGAGGGCCGATGTCAGGTTCCTTAATCGGTGTGCTGCGAGACACTAGTTAGAAGGTAAATTATCTTAAATCTGGAGTCGAAATTACTACAAACTAATAGCAACAATAGCTGGTGTGAGGGCGCTTCCCGAAGAGATAAACTGAAGCAATCATTAGTATCTTTCTAACTTTTAAACAAAACAGAAGGTAGGTTTTCTGGAACTCCCCTTTCACTTAAACACAGTCGGAAATTAGAAAGAATCGGGTAAAAGACTTAAAAATTAATGACAAAGTCACCGAATTACAACTCCCTTGTGAACAGGCTGTTTACAATTTCATGAGTTTCCAACTGGAAACGTATCCTTTCGCTGAATACGAGCTCATGTTCTTTTTAGGTCCTCCTCCAACCGACACCATTAACGAAGCTGTCACTCTTCCACATCAATGTTTACTATCTCTCGGTCATTTCAGTGAAACTTTCCATGCATACATGGCGACATCAAAAGCACATATCGACCGCAACCTAAAATGTTGCAGTTTTTCCTCCTTTTCCCTTTTCACGTTGTAAAACTTTCTTTATTTTCGTTTCAGCAACCGTGGCAACAACCCTCGAGCAGCTGGGACCGACCATCCTTTCTGACTTGGATGGAAACCCGCCTTTGTATGTAACGAAAAAACGGGACCAAAGCGGTGAACATATTTACATCAATGACGCTCTCATCCTGAAATCGCGTTCAAATATTCAAACGGTCAACCAGAACGGCAAAAAACAGGTGAGTGAATTGTTAAAGTTCTTTCGTTTATTTTACTCGTGGCGGAAGGAACTGGAGATTGTGACTGGAAGACAGAGAGTCGTTTTATTGACAAAGATATTCCGGAATAGTGCCTGGTTGAGAAAAAGTTAGAATACGTTTTGCAAGGTTCCACATCCGAAGAACACATTTGGAGGAAGGATAAAAAAAGACATTTGGAAAAAGATGCTGTAAAACAAAACGAGATATCCAAATAATCTGAAAGTTTTTATTAACTTTTACCAGAGGAAGCTGCTTAGGAATATAAACCTTTAATACATATTAGACAGGATACGAAACTCGTTTATTGCCGCAAGTAAACTCAGCAATTTCACAAACTGAAGTTTAGGAACAAATTCCTAGAATATCAGATTGAATATCTCGTTCGAAAAGTTTAACTAATCTTTCCGCTACCATTGACTAACCTAACACCATCATTCTCTTCTTTTCACAGGTCATGCATGTAATAGACGGGATACTAGTGCCACTTACCCTCAATCCTTCATCGTCATTGGATATTTACAATCCAGACGCTTTCCAATTTCTTACACATTCTGACAGCTTGGAAATTGGACCACATCGGGTCAGGTGAGTTGATTCAAAATATGCAAATTTATGGGTATGCGATTCGTCAGTAGGTGGATGCATAGGTTCAGTCTTCTCTGTTTGAAGCAGGTCCTGTATTCTAGCAATTTGGGGATATCGGGTCGGTACATATGACAAAATCAATCTTAATTGTTTAAAAAGTTTTGAAATGTATCTTTGCATCTATTTCACGCTGACATCAATCCTTGCCAAACTTTCTGAATTTCATATATAACCATTCAAACAAGCACTTATTCGGCCCTAACACAGTCTCTCCTCCATCAACTTTTTTTTCTATTTTTATGCTATTTGAATTGTGGACTGTATTTTGGGAGTGACGAAGTCTAGGCAATAAATAGGGTCTTCAGATAAGCTTAGCTGAGAAACTCATCCCTGCTATGCAAATATCTGCTACAACCACATGACCTTGTTATGACTTCTATTTGATAATATCTGACTGCTCTCGGTTTTCGGTTCTTGATGCCTCTTCAGGCTCATTCCTAAATCAATTTTATCCTATCACATTTCAGAAATATGCACTCACTACAGTTCGGCTGATTCTCCCTCTCCCGTGTTTATACAGTCCTTTTGTTCTGCCCAGGTTGCATCTTTGTGTAGGATTTGCACTCACGAAAAACCATCCCCACTTCCTGTCCCTATCCCTATTCGAAATCATTATGAAATACTACTTTACGAGGGGCCTCTTTTTTACCGCTTGCCTCAATTTCCGAATGCGATCTAATTCAGAAACTTTTTGTCTTTTACTATAATCTGCTCATCCTACACAAACCTCGAACAACCAGAAAATGATGTAGATAGCTGCTGTAGCCACCATATCCTGTAAGGAATTGTGGTGGTATGGTGGTGATAACTTCGGCTCGAATCATTTTTCAATACAGTGTATAGACCCAGCGACCGTCTACATCTAAAATTTGCAATCACATCGGATGAATTTGTTCTCCTTTTCTCAGGCACGTTATTCCCTAGAAATTAGGGATCATTCCTGCCACTGCCTGATCAGATCTTTTCCTAAATGTTCCCCCCTCCCTTCGTTGTTTTTGGCGATTTTAGTCTTTTTTTGTTCACTTGGCCTAACATCTCTGAATCTCCACCCCTCCTTAATAACTACTTTTACCCTCCCCTTTTTTTTGTTCATTTTCATGAACACTTGTGTCGTCCTCTAGTTCAACCACACCAAAAATCATTTAAAGTTTTCTTAATCTTGTCCTCTCCAACCTGCCGACAAGTCACTTCTCTCAATCTCCGCATGCTCTTCATTAAGTCGCTCGGAAAACCCATGATCATCTAATAGAATTCGACGCCCAAATCGCTCATCGCAACTCTCATATTGTGCGCAAACACGGTAAGTTCAGAATTCGAAAAAAAAATCGAGCTCACTACTCGAGTATTCTATAAGCAGCCTGCTGATGTATCACAACCTTCCTACATTCCTCATCATTTTTGCCAGAGCCATGGTTGCTGTGTTAGACTCCAACTGGCCAAATTCACTCCATTTTTCACTGCCAAGATCATAACCGTGCAATATTTGGTGGCACTACCCTCCCAATGAATTTAATTTCCGGCCAAGCACAAATGTGACACTTATGTGGCTTTACGAAACCTATATTGCCGATTTGAAAGGGCTAACAGCAGAAAAAAATCCGCCCCAACATTTTCACCCCTGATTCGAAGAGACAAATAACTCTACTGAACGATAGCGTCTAGAGGCTTAACAGCCTTACGCAGCAGCTAACACTTCAATGATTCAGGAAATGTGTCCTCCGACATGCACGCTTCAAACTATTTATCGACCATTTCCGGCCTATACTGCATCGCGAGCTTAAGCTCTTTATTCACTATGCCATCTAACCCGGAAGCTCTGCTGTCGTCTATTTTACTCCGAATTTCCTGCAGATCTCGCTACGGTTACTACAAGTATTGCTGGCGTATACAAAAGTCCCCAGAAACCCATCTCTTTTTCTAGGGGAACAACCCTTGGATAATTTTTAGCAAGAGTAGGTCACGTGCTCTGTAAAGATGAATGGCGCTTGAGACGTTTCAATTCGATAACCCTAAAAGTTGTCTGGCGTCCTGACCTACACCATCGTTCCATCTCAGGCAGGGTCTGCCTCGCCTCGTCCTCTTTTCCTACCATAGATATTGCCCTTATAGCCTTTCCGGGCTGGATCATCCTCATCCATACGGATTAAGTGAATCGCCCACCGTAACTTATTGAGCCAGATTTTATCCACAACCGTCAGGGTCATGGTATCGCTCATAGATTTCGTCATTATCTAGGCTACGGAATCGTCCATCCTCATGTAAGGGGCCAAAAATTCGTCGGAGGATTCTTCTCTTGAACGCGGCCAAGTGTTCACAATTTTTTTTGCTAAGAACCCAAGTTTCCAAGGAATACATGAAAACTGGTAAAATCATTATCTTGTGCAGTAACAGCGTTGACCTTATGGCGAGACGTTTCAAGTGAAACAGTATTTGTAAGCTAAAATGGCTCACTTGGCAGCCAACTTTGCTTTTTGACGTTGACGTTGCCACGATGTACTCCGTCTTGCCTTCATTGTTATGCAGCCCGAGATCTCGTGCCGTCTCTTGGATCTGGATGAAGGTAGACTGTACATCTCGGGTCGTTCTTCCAAAGATGTCAATATCGTCAGCGTAGGCCAGTAGTTGGGTGAACTTCAAGAGGATGGTGCTTCTCGCATTTACATTTGCATCACGAATCACTTTCTCCAGGACTAGGTTAAAGCGGGCAGACGACAGAGCATCCCCTTTTCTTAGACCGTTGTTGATGTCAAATGGTCTCGAGAGTGATACTGCTGCTTATCTGGCCTTGCACATTGGTCAGGATCAGCCTAGTCAGTCTTATCAATTACGTCGGGATACTGAATTCTCCCATGGCCGTGTATAGTTTTACCCTGGGTATGCAGCCATAGGCGGCTTTAAGGTCGATGAAAAGATGGTGCAGATGGTGTCCATATTCCAACAGTTTTTCAATCGCTTGCCGCACATAGAAAATCTGATCTATTGCTGATTTGCCTGGAGTGAAGCCTCTTTAGTATGGGCCAATTATGTTCTGAGCGTATAGGACTATCCGGCCTAGCAAGATAGCGGAGAATATCTTATAGATGGTACTCAGCAACGTGGTACCTCTATAATTGCTGCACTGCGTGAATTTCCCTTTTTATGTATGAGGCGGATAATCTCTTTGCCAGTCGTCAGGCATTGATTCACTGTCCCACATCTTGAGCACAAGTTAATGAACCACTTGATGTAATTGGTCGCTTCCATATGCGCTCCTGGCGACTTATGATTTAAGCCAATGAATTCCACGGACTGTTTCTTCCATACTTGGTGGTGGCAGTATTTGTCCATCGTCTTCAGTTGGCGGGACCTCCAACTCGCCGATGTTCTGGTTGTTCAGTAGAAATCACATTTCCCTCTTTGTCTCGGCAGGATGAACATCGAGATGTGTAGGGCTTCATCCTGCTGACTTGTTGGTAAAACTTCCGCACCTGGTGCGGTTGCTAATGTACTTTTCGAGTTCACAGACCTGTTGGTTCTTCCAGGGTTCCTTCTTCCGTCTGTGAGATGGCTTCTCCGCTCGCCAGAGTTCTTCGTAGGGCTCATCCTGTATCATCGAGATTCTCTTTCGCATTGAAAAAACGGGTCCACTTGGAACCCTCAATATCGTTCAGGAGGAGCGGGCATGCATTCCGGAAAATAGTGACAAAATGTTTGTGTGGGTCTATCTCTAACGAGGACTCTCATAACATTCCGCTATGGTCGGGCTTACAACCCGTCATCCACCAAAACATCTAAACAACATTTGTAGAGACTACGCTCTTGGATCCTGGAACGTTAGATCACTAAATATATCTGGTGCTCTCAAAAACCTACTTCATTATCATCATCTCATTGAATTTCCAAGCAGCAGACTATGTTCTCATCACCAAGAGATGGTCATCCAACATCCTTCACATGAGATCATATTGCAAATTATGACTTCGTCCATTACATGGTAAAAAGCGTTTGCAGGTGCCAAATCTCGAAGACCCACGGAATAAAATTGAGGTTGGAAAATTAAAAACAGATTCAATAGCCGAAGTGTATGTTACAAGGCAAACCTGGAGGAGGGATTATGCCCTATTCTCCAGAATTTTATTAGAAAGCTTATAGATGGCACCTGGTATGACCTAAAACGCCCCATCAAAGCAACAGCGGGAAAGTATTTGGATATGAATCCCGTCATAGGAATGGTTCGACGATGAATGTCGGGAAGCGCTTGGCCGACGTAAAATAGCGACGCATACAGACAACATATAGAGCAAAACACAAGGACGAAAGAAGGCTCAACTGAAGAAGCAATTAATAACACGCTTGTCTGTGAGTGAGAGAGCAAAACTGAATCACTTGCTGACAGACGCTTAGAGACCGCACCCCCAATCAACTAATACAGTAAATGGAGCAATTGTGTGGAAACGGGAAGGCAAATGGCAGCCAATATGGCCATTCTGACAAAGTTGGTTAATGCTATGCGTTCGCAAAGGCGGCTAGAATACGTTCGACATCCGCCTCATGAAGTGAGCGGTCGGCTAATCGTGCGCTGCGGTCCGCTACCAACTCGGTCATGTGTTAGTACTATCGCGGATTTGTAGGGAAAGATATTAAATGGACCAGTCCATGCACGTTTACCTCGACGCAATTAAAAAACTGAGTTCGCTGGGGAACGCAAGGACATTTATCCATCGCCTAACAGATTACAATTTTCTGGTAAACACCGTCGTATAGGTCTGGGTCCAAAACACGTGAAATTAGCGGCGGCAAACTGTACGCCCATAATGACCTACGGCTACAGACAAGTAAACGTAAGTCCTGGGGTGCGTAGAACATTTTCGTAGCGAACATCGGTATCCCCAGATTAGGGTCTTTGTCACTTTGGACTGAGATGGTTGGTGGACATGCGGCATATGTCCCGGATAGACTCCACAACTTCTTTTAGGTTGTCAAGGAAAATTTCAACCTGGCAAAACAAAACTCTTCCGCCTATTTTTGAGAACATTGCTGATCCACTTATTCGGGTATTCTTCCGAAAATACCGAAAATATATTACTACCAGTCAGCCAATTAAGCGCGGTGTCCACTGGCTCCTCCATCTTTTCGAGTGTGTCCTTTACCATCCCAGGAGCTCGCTATTGCACAGAAGGAGGTGAACAAAGTACTTAAGCCGCCGCCGCCCATCTCCCCTCTAACTGGCTTGCAAGCTTAACATAATCCGAATGGCAACTTTGTGAAAATTATAGATGCCTGATTACTTAGATGATGCCACACTGATATTCCATTTCTATCATGTTGGCCTTTGTGCATTACTTCGCAAATTGGCATATTTTCCCAGCACTGGATCTCGCCAAGGCATATCACCATATCCCTGAAACTCCCGAAGATATTCCAAAGAGAACAATTTGCTCACCTTTCGAACTCTTGAAGTTCACACAAATGACTTTTGGCCTGGCAGAATGCTCCCAATCCTTCCAAAAAATCATCCACGAAACTTGGACTTACGTTTCGTCTATTTGGACGATATTTTGATCGCCTCCTCCACCGAATTGAAAAGTTAGCACATCTAGAGCGCAATTTTCAATCCTTTCTTGACCATGGCCTAGTTTTCAATGTTAAGAAATGCAAACTCCTTCAACCTCAGGTGAAATTTCAGACAAAACAAGCGATCGCGAGCCTTCCGTGACCCAAAACGATAAAAGACATCAGAAGGTTCTTAAGCATAGTAGACTGCTACCATCGTTTCCTATCCAAAGCCGTTCACCACCAGTCCCTCCTTAACGCTTTCCTGTCTGGGCCCAAAACCAATGAATCGCGGGAGGTTCTGGGATATCCAAAAGCTATGCAGGAATTTGAGGCCACCAAGCAGCAGCTGGTAAATGCTATACTTTGGGCATCCCCTCAACGAGATGCACTCCTAGCCATGTCCAACCAGGCGTTGTCCTTCACCAAAAGGTGAGCTAAAGCTGGCTACTGGTTAGGTATCTTCTCGAAGCAGTTAAATCCCGTTCAAAATAATTGCGGCACCCACGACGGTGGGCTATTAGCCGCGTATATGAGGATCAAATACTTTCGTTTTTATCTTGAAGACTCAATCTCTTAGTGTTACTTCTTGGGCCAAAAAGTGTGTCAGAAGTTCAAGGTGAGGTGCATTCCATAGGTCAATAAAGCGCTTCCACAATATTGCATCTCGATACTGCAGGTCCTTTGTTAGACTCTGACGGCAACAAGTATCGCCTCACGATCATTGATCGGTCTACGCGATAGTCTGAGTCAATACCTTTGATGGACATTACAGCACAGTTCTGTGTTAGGGTCTTCTCTGCGCTTCAGGGATGTTTCTGTCCATTATCATGGAAGGAGCGTTGCGAAAGGTGTGCCTGTGGGCCGCAAGATGCGGACTCAGCATAAACCCAAGCAAAAATCAACTGCTGCTATTCACCACCAAGACAAGGATACCTGAATTCCATCTACCACGGCTGAATGAACAAAGATGGGTTCTTTCCTCTAATGTAAAGTATCTGGGTGTAATCCTGGATCCTAAGCTAAATTGGAGGTTGAACATTGAACTGAGGGTTAAGAAGGCCTGTATAGCCTTCTATGCCTGTAAGAGAACCTTTGCAAAGAAATGGGTCTCCGGCCGAGGATGGTTCTCTGGATGTACACTGCTGTGGTGCGTCCGATCCTGACTTGGCTTTGAAGAAGAAATACAATAGAACGAAGCTTAATAGGATTCAAAGAACCGCGTGTGCAGGTGCTACGGGGGCTCTGTAATCCTGCCCGGCAGATGCTCTCAATGTACTCCTGCATCTCCTCCCCCTAGACCTCCACATCAAATATGTTGCAGCGTGCAGTGCCGTCAGACTACGTGAGTCCGGATGCTGGGCAGCGAAATCCTACGGCCACAGTAACATCCTAGATGAAATACCTCGAGAAATCTGGGCATCCCCCACGGACTATGTCACACGCAAGCTGAACTTTACGAGAAACTTTGCTGTGGACAAAGTGGAAGGCCAGCGCCGTGTTGCAAGACTATGACACGGTATTCTTTACGGACGGATCAAAGATGGCCTATGAAGTCGGCGCGGGGGTTTTCTCGAATACACACGGTAAATCCAAGTCGTATGGTCTCCCAGGTTTCAGCAGTGTATTCCAGGCGGAAGTATTGGCGATATTGGAAGTCTGTCGATGGCTGGAGTGTGATTCGAGCCCCAAGCGTAACATAGCCATTCTGACCGACAGCCAAGCAGCTATCAAGGCCTTGTACTCAACGACGACATCTTCCCGGCTGGTAAGGCAGTGCAGAGATGCGCTCAACCATCTGGGTGGCACGCTCAAGGTCACTCTCCTCTGGGTTCCCGAGCATAGGAACATAGAGGGGAATGAGCGGACTGACGGATTGGCCAGGCAAGGCTCTGCTCTTGGCAGTCCCTCGACGAATATAGTCGGTGTTCCGCTGGCGGCTGTCGGGGGACGAGTCTACTCGCACTACCTAGCAGCCGCGGGCCTGAGATGACGAAGGCTATCAAGCTGTGCCAAGCCAAGGAGAATTTGGCCCGCTTATAACATAACCCGATCACGAGAGCTCCTGTGCCAGACGCGTGCAAATGCCTTCAAGATTACGGCGGTCTGCACGGGGCACTGGCCCATAGGGGACCATGCCACCAGGCTCGGCTTACCCTACAACTCGCATTGCCGAAGCTGCGGAGAAGGAAGGGAAACCCTCATGCACTTTCTCTGCGATTGCCCAGCTCTGGCTCGAGTCAGGCTGCGGACACTGGGTAAGCCATTCTTTGGGGACCTCAGCGAGATTTCTAGCTGCAGGGTCGGAGAGCTGCTTTCCTTCGTGAATGCTACGGGCTGGCTCTGAAAATCCGAGCCGGCTGGACTCTGCTTCCCTGTTCCCATCACAACAGTCACGGTTTTAGGAGTTTGTGGCCATCAAAACGGCGCACCAAAGCGCTAATTGGGCTCCTAGGAGCGGCCACTGGTACCTACCTACCTACCTGCGCTTTAGTTTCCCAGCCGCAAAAGTCACAGACCAGGAAATGTAGCTTGGAAAGCTCATCAGTTTCAAACGTCATCAGACAACGGACAACGTTGTAATGGCACGGGACGATTGTCCTAGTCTTAGGTTTTGTTATTCGTTTTGCTTAGCCACCATACAGTCGCCGCGAGGACTTTGGTGCCAGCCCTGCTGATTCGCTGTATGGGGAGAACCGATGACGTCCCAGCGATCTGCTCCTGGATTAGAGAGAGCTGGTCTTAGAGAGACTGTTTTATTGCGCCTGCTGCGGGAGCCCATAGCCAAATTGAAATGGTCTCCGCCATGTTGTCATGCACAACCAGTGGTCAGCACCGCTATAGCTTGGTGAGCTCTGATACCACCCGGAGACGCTGCAGCCACTATACAATACCACAAACCCACAGCTGGCGTCACGATGCCGCTTGCTGAATCATCGTAATGTCAGAACTTCCCGTGAACATTCGATACATCTATTCCTGGTGTGTCCTGGCTAGTCATCATTTCAGCGAGGTTTAATTGACATCACAAATATTTTTTCAAGATAAGTTTCGTCACAATACTTTCCTCTGGAAAGAAGACGATTCATTAAATTCGAGATTTCGGGCTCAAGAAAGGCAATAATGAATTTTGACCCCCAGAATGGTAACCAAGGCCAGTGTGTTCCCCTGTTGCGGAAAACTAGCCTAAAGGTTATCTCCGAAGGAAAAACAAACTGTGTCTGAATACACATCTATCCTATAACCAACCATGCAGGCTTATCTACTATATTCTGGAAATGAGCTCCAATTTCCCTTCCTTGAATCAAATACGAGTACTTCTTTCCTGAATCTGACACAAATCTGCCTTTCTTGAAATAATTGAATCTACCATCTTTCATTTTCTCCCATATTACGACCGGTAAGCTACCCCCATTTAAGTCCCTGCAAATATTTACCGTAGGCAATCTATTCCGTCAACCTTAAATTAAGCTCGGCTCCCCTTTTCCATGCACCGGATCGCACCAAAGGTGTGAATAATCAATGAGGGTCTTATCATTTTCTGCCGGTCTCTAAAGGGTTATTCATGTGAAATCCTTCACAAGCCGAACGTGAGTGTAGAATGCACAGGAAAGGATATTCACAAAGTATGGAGTCGTTAAAAAAGTTCCATCTAGCACTTTGAGCAACAGTGAAGGACTGGAAATGTTTTCAAAGGACACATCTGAGCAAAGTAATCCTGGATAACTGGAATGGCGTCGCAAGACGAATGGGCTTTGAAACAGACGAAAGATAAACAGGAAAGCCATTAAATTTTTCTATGTATTTAATTAAAATGAGTTTTATAGGAATTGCCTGTGGATTCTGTGTATAATTTCCGCACTCGATGTATTTTTTTCCTGAAGGACAATTTAATGGTTCAGAGGGATTAGGACGCAATCGTTGATCAAAAGAAGTTTTTTCTTTCCACCTGCTTCCTAATCTCGAAGTCCGGAAAATGCAATTCACGGAATGGACTACGACAACTTAGTCGCAGGATTGAGGATGCTATAAAAGTTCTGCGAATCAATACAAGTGAGGAATTTATGTAGGATAACTCAAAAAAGTTCTCCATCTAATTTCCATCTGCTGACTTTATCCCTCGTGACGGAATAAATAATAACGAGGATACGATTAGGATGAAGGGCCCCACTTCTAACTTGAGCTCCCCACAGACTGTTGTTAATCATAAAATCCTCGCCGGCTTCCAGAAGTCCTATCTCATCATTCCAACAACGGCCATTCACTAATTGTTATCCTCGTACTCCAAGTAAATTGCTATCATCAATATCGCAAGCAGAACAAGTTAAAAAGAACCAAGCCCATATCCTCGCAAGCTAACAAGCAATTTCTCCACGAATATAATAAAGATAGCTTTATTAACCGAGGAAGTAGGAAACGTTTCAGACAATAGGACTAGAAGCAAGTCGGCATGAAGGCCTAAGAAAGATAAGATTTCACCTGATTAACTCTGGAATATGGAGAGCTGCCAAGCCCTCATCCTTGAACTCGCTCCTTCGCAAAGAAACTTTGGATTTCAGCTTAATTCACTCTCCTGTGACCTATCTGTGACTTTGTTTATAGCTCTTGGATTTTTCGTCAGAATCATTGGATATGCTCGGGGAAATAGACAGTACACGTTCCTAGATCCTTGCCCGTGACCTCCCCGAAGTTCGTCGTATCTTTTAATGTGAACTTAATGAATTTCCATTTTTTTTTATCTTTTACGACATTCTTTGTTTTTATCTATTGCAGGTCGTATCGCCAGCGTGTAATCATGATGAAAAAGGAGTACGTTTACCAAGCCGTAGGTGGGCATACGTTCCTGATACCAGTCGAGGAAGGATTCAAAGTAAACTAATGCCGTTCCATTAAGTATCAAATAAATAGTAACAAACGCGACTATATACAGCCGCAGAGGAAATAGATGTTTGGCCGTTAATTCTGATCAAATCGTTTTGTTTTTTCTCTCTCCCTTTTTCCGTTTCGCCCTTTCCATGTAGCCATCACCACGTCCTGACCTCATCGATAGGAAAGTGATTGACGGTCACGTTATTCCCAATCGTGTCATCTTTACAACTTCAGCGCCATTGGAAACACCACAAACGACTTTGGCATTCGAGGATAACATAAAAGTTTCTGTGAGTTTCTTCTCGCAGAAGGAGGGACCAAATGCTCCAGCAAAAAGTGAGTGATTTGTTTTTTATTGTATGTAGTTACTTTCCGGGCGAAAGTTCTCGGAAATAAGGACAAGGATTAGAAAGTAATTATGCACATGTAGGAGGCTTCTGGGCCTATTCACCTATTCTAGTCGTTGTTCAACTTTTCCAGTTCGGTTCTTCTTTTGAATGAATTCCGGCTCCACCGACCTTTAGTATCTTTTGTTCCGTTTCGGGTCCTTTGTATCTTCTGATGCCCGGAATAATTCCCCACTCCAACAAGAAGGTTTTTCATTTTTCAGGATGCTTCCACCTCTTTGTCCGCTCATGCCGAAATTTAATATTTACCTAATATAACAGAAATTTGAAGAGATTGCTGTGAATGGTGAAGTTTTCTCGTTGCCTCAAGCCAATTTTTTTTTCGCTAAATTGAGCTAATTGCCACGTTCAGTTTTTTTCGTCGATGTCACAAAAAATAAGGCTTTGGTATTTCACTTCAGAATTCTTTGTCAGGAATTCGCTTCCGACATCATTTTGATAAAAATCAAGAGCATTTGTGGAAAATTTTAACAGATTACAACCACTAACTTCAAAGGAATTCAAATCTCAACCATCCACATTTTTATATAAACAAGCACTTTATAAAATTCGGATACAAAAAATGATTGGAGAAAAATCCGGTTAATAAATATTCCTTGTGCAGTTTCACATTGCATGAATATTTCATTCATTTCAGCATTTTTTAGAAAAAGGATGTGGATCCTGCAATCGAGAGATGGAAGAGTTCGTGGCAATGCATTCCAACCAGGCTTCCTCGAAGCATGCTAGGAATCAAGAGTTGAAATTCAATATAATGGACGCATTTTTCTGCATATTGCATTTTATGGGATTGTGAGAAGTTCTTCGATAATATTTGGAGAAATTTGGTTATTGATCCTGTGCGGAGAAATTCGATAAGCTGTTATTGAAAAGTGGGAAACCAGCAGTATATACTATAATGAGTGGAAGCACCAATTGTCTTGTTCCGGTTGTACTTCCCTAAATTGGTGCTATAGCCCGATGTATGTCCTTAGCTTCCCGAAGTCTTGGACCTCATTTTTCTCGGTCCAAGAACGTTGCCTTGTGCACTAAATCCTCCCAGCTATATTGAGGATTTCTAAATAGTCGTTTGCAATCACCCTTTTGCCACGCGCACACTATGCAGAACTTCTCGAAATTTCGCTCAGTATCGGAATTCGAGCGCGTCACGCCCACCCATCACTTCACTCGCAGCGGTTAACGGAGTCTTCAATCCCTTCCGTACATCGAGGCTTCCACGATTCTTCGGTTAGTCAAATCTTATGACACCCCATCGGGAAGGGCCTTATGTAGCACTCGAGTAAAGATTTTTGATGCCAGCCAATCATTGGTATTCTCAGACGAGTTACTCGGTATGTCCGATCAGTAAGAGTGCTCTACCACTGTCGTGCGACAGCTAGATGATACAAGCGATCAATGTTGAACCTGGGGTTGGAGAACTGCGATCCTCAGCTCTCCGACCCTGCGAGAAATGGTGATTGCTTTCGAGGCCGATGTGAGCGCCTCTCTTACTGATTGCAAAGTAGTCAATCTGAGTGCTTGTACGGTGTCGATCAATTCAAACACAACTAAACTTATGGCAAGCTCCGTGCTTGAACAATGTGCCACCAACAACGAAGCGATAGAAGTTCCAGAAATCCACAAGCTTCCTACTATCCCACTATCGTAAATCCACATGCTTCCCACCATTATCGTTACGGCCGCCAGGGCCGTGTTTCTCCATCACAAGTCCCTGCAGATGTCAGAGCTCACATTGGCATTCAAATCGCGCAATTGCTCGGAAATCTCAATTTGTGTATAACACTGTGAAATTGTGATGCTCCTTAGCCTGGTCCGGAAACTTATAGTCGGAAACTGCCTACCAGATTAAGAGAGCTCGTCTTGCGGTCACCATCTGAAACAACGTGCAGAGTCCTACCATCTGATTTCGATTCGGCCCAGAATGCCAGAATGCAGCTTACATTGTTGGAATTCCCGCTCAAGTTGAAGAAAGCGAAAATTATGTGGACATTCGCTACCGTAATAGAGAAGCGTGCACACTTTACGAAAACCAATCTTTGTCTGTTTTCGATAGCCAAGGCTTGCCCATAAATTTCTCTCCCTTTAGTCACCACTTAAGGCAAGCAGGAAAGGTTTCGAGTGTATTCTTAAGCCCCCACTCACAGGGCACCAAGCAGCTCCTTATTTTTGCTCAAGGTTTGAGATGATCGTCAAGATCTCAAAGAAGGTGACACGTTTTGAGTGTGACAATTGGAGGGATATCTGCGTGCTACCTGCCGTCGCAAGGATAATAGCTGAAATAATTGTAGAAGCAGAGCAGACCCACTACATCAATACTCTGCGGATCATTTTAGGCCAGTGCGCAGAATTTAGATCTTCGCTGCACTTGCTCTTCATCGATTTCAGGACTACTTGCGATAGTGTGAATAGGGAGTGTATTTGGAGTATGCTACGCAGGAGAGCATTCCATCGAAACTAATAGCTATTATGAGAGCGACATATGATGGCGCAAAATGTCACATGCTTCATCGAGGTAAAATCTCGGAGGATTTTGAGGACCAAAACGAAGTCCGCCACGGGTGCATCCTATCAACGATATTATTTCCTCTTTTTATCGGTGACGTTCTTCATGCTGCCTTGTCCGGAGGCTCCCTCACGTCCTCCGGGATGGGTATGACCTCTTTCCCCAATCGCTTCAACTACGCTCATGACATCTGTCTCTTGTCAACACATGTACCTTGGCCAGATTGCTCTGAATTTGGAAAGAGAGGCAAGTAGAATCGGTGTGAAAATAAACACCTACGAAACCTGGGTTCTCAGTCTGACAAATCATCGCACTTTTCTTATCTGCTTTGATGGGTAGAGCGTCGAATAAACTTGTATTCTAGGAAGCACCGAATCAGATGTTGCCCCACGCCTTAACACAACTAAATCTGCTTTCGCTGCCCTGTCTAAAATCTGCAAATGCAGGTATCTCAACACCAAGATCAAGTTGAGTGTGTGTGTGTGTTCTTTCTGTGTTGCTATATGGGACCCGCGCATGGAAAATTAACTCCACTGTTACCCCCTGCGTCGTATCATCGGAGTACGCTGGCCTGACATTATCTCAAACCAAGAACTTGATCGGCGTACAGGATTGGCGTTTGCGATGCCATAGAAAGACGGAAGTGACAGTAGATAATAATAATCGTTAGCGCAACAATCCATATTGGATCAGGGCCTTGAAGTGTGTTAGGGCACTTCATTCAAGACCGCAACGGTACACTGTAGAAGGCAATGTGGTCAGCATTGCGCTCGCTCGAGATTATTACCCTGATTTGACTCAGGTACTCATTCAAAGCTGAGTCGACTGGTATCCGACGCCAAATCACGATACAAATTCCATTGCCACCAGTGAGATTTGAACCACGAGCTTCCATACGACAGTCTTGTGCTCTAACCACCCAGCTATCCGGACACGACAGTAGATAGGTCACACTTTAAGGAAGGGTGACAATTACATTGCGGGCTGCGCCATGCAGGGTCGTCCACTTTCCCAAAATGGCCGACAAACAGGTTGCCCCAAGGGCACTTGGCGCAGAACAGTAGAGGAGGAATGCGGACGTCTCGGGAAGTCGTGGGGGGTGCTTAAGAGTATTTCACTTAACTGCTAGCGATGGCGCGTAGGTGTGGTTGACGCTATACCCCGCCAAGAGGTGAGGGGCAACTATATAAAGATTTGGGAGAAGGAATGTGGTTGGGAAGGATATCACGCAGTGCAACAATTATAACGGCATAACGTTGCTGAGCACCAACTATAAAGTATTCTCCGCTGTTTTGCTAGGCCTGATAGTACCAGAAGCCGAGAGGATCATCGGCTCGCAAAGAAGCATCTCTCCAAGCAAATCAGCAACAGATCGGATTTTCTGTTTGTGGCAAACAAAGAAAGAATTCTTGGGATATGACCACCATCAGTTGCATCATTGCTTCTTCGACTTCTAGGCCTCCTATGATAGGGCAGCCAATTTGAAACTGTACACCGGCATTATATAATTTCGTATCCCCACTAAATTTAAAAGACTTAAAGGATCAGTCTTGCAATATTTTTCCGTTAACAACGGCCTAAGACAAACGGATGCTCTATCGTACATTCTTACTAACCTGCTACCCAAAGGCTGGCCTATGCCTAGAATGTTCACAGAAAAGGATGAAAAACCATTGTTGCGCCGTTGACGGTGTTGCATGCTTTACATCGAACAAGCTTTCGAAGTGTTTCGTGACGCGTTCCAAGATTGTTTTAGCGATAGCATAAACAGGAGGTACACAAATACCCTTCTAATTGTTATACTCAGGACTGCTGAATCTTACCGATCATCCCCTGCTTCCACTCATTGAGAAAAATTTCAAGTTTCTCAACATTTGCGATTGAGTACTGGTAACCATTCTGCGGGAGCTGCACAGAAATGCTCCGTAGAGAGACTTTCTGAATATCTGATATTTCCTCTAACATATCCTCCTTGCAGCGACGTGGAAAACACCCCCAAATAAACAAAAGTACCGCGAATTTATAAATAAAATAAAAACCACAACCACAAACAACCAAACTATTTTATCTCCTTCAAAATAATAACCATAAAGTATTGTGTAGAACAAAACATTATTAAAATTAGTTTACTCTGTCTGCCTGCCATTTTCGTTTTCATTTAGCCCTTGGAAGATGAAAAATCTTAAGAACCTGTTTCATGATTTGAACTATCTCAATTTCATATTCTTCGAACGCGAAACCTGTGTTTTTAAGGGGGAATTAATTTCCCAGACTGTCTCGTTTGCGAGGATCTTGATCTCCTTAAGTTGTTATGCAATGATAGTCACTCCTGCATCTTGTTCCTCTTGTAAGCAGCTGTATGTCGCCCTGATGGTTTTCACTATATTCATTCAATTCAATTCTTGGTGTCCATCTCACAACTATCATACTTTGGCCAAGCACAAGGTATATATATTCGCCTGTCGATGCACAGTTCTTTTGTTTAGGCCGTGAGGTGTCAGCTCCTATGAAAACTGGTGCATGAAGGAGGGGTCGATCGAAAATCCAATCCGTCAGGAATTCTCCCGTTCAACATGTATATCCGAGTTGACGAGATGTTATTTTACGATATAGTCGTTGTAATGACCAATTGAAACTGCGATGGTCAACGACCACCCTGAGTGGCCAGAGAAAACCAAGAGGGGAGAGCTAATCAAAAAACCTAAAAAGATGACGAAATTGATCGTGAAGGTCCGCCCGCGAATTTTGAAGCTCCATCGAAGTGCTTCATTGATACGCGTCGATGCACGCGTCTGCACTAGCCAGGTTCGCGAAGGGGGGGAGGGCCCTTTGAGCACTTCGATCCCTTACGTGTCATTTTCACAAAAATTCACGTGTCCATTCAAGTGCCGGCCCACGCATAGGGATTCTCGTGCACCTAACGAAATGAACAGCACGCGAGCTAAATCTGGAACAAAAATACGAAAAAAGACGACTCGACAGCACGCGTGGAGCCGTAAAACTTCGGACCCGAGTACCGCGATCGAAAAAGAAGGAGCCACGACAGATCATATCCTCGACCAATGTTTCCCCTGCTTCAGATGTTTTGTGAGGCGCTACTTGTGGCTGTGAAAAGTAAATACGCGCAATTTATGAAATTGAAGATACGCTTCTATCGGACACATACCTGTCCTGGTCCTGGACGGAGCCGAGAGTGAATTGTCCTGGGCACGGAGCAGCACAGCAAACACAATTCACGCATAAGCAGGCGAAGGCTCAACTTTTCCTGCTGCACACTCTCGTGTGTGGAGAACTACCCGAATTTATACTTTCACTTTCCAGTAAATTCCCTGCGCGGAGCCCTTTCTGTTATCAGAAAAATCCGAAAAAGTCAATACCAACGCCTCAAGTCGCAGCATACCCAAATCCCCTTCAAATGGGCTTCCCTCGGATCACATTTGATATTCTCTAATCACCGTAAGAAAAATGAAACCAAAATGCAACCCAGCCAATTAAAAATTATTTTACAAAATTCACGATTCTGCAACTTTTCTTCATTAATAAAGCATCTAATTCAGCCTTTCTGTGTAGTGTCCTTTAAATCAGTTATTGTCAGCCCCGGATTGTCCAAATACGAAATTATGTGGCAAGAAGATATGCCCTAATGGCCCGCTGTGTACTGAATCCATGGCGCCGGGTTCTAAATCGACGAATGCGGCACGTTCACCGCCGAATGCATGTCCACCGTAGATAATTTACCAGAATTTTGGCTACAATCTGTTTTCCGCATTGACCGCTGGGATATGAAAAATTTCAGTTCTCTTAATTTATTTTCACACGACACTCACCAGATTCACCGATTAGATAGTCCAGCTCATCACCTGTTCATCGATCAGCCGGTCTCGGCCCCATTAATTTCATTCCTAGTCCATGGCCTTGAAATTAAAACTCCATGCAGGCTCAGCGGCAACAGCAACATACACGGTTGCTGAACTATGCGGCAGGTCATTCCCCTCAGCCACGAACAATCGCCTGCCTACATCCAATAATGTGCAATTCGAGCAATTTTATAAAAAAAATTGAATTTGAAAAGATTTCAGTGAAATTGAATGAATGAATTTTAAGGGAAAGGGACCAGTTGTTGGGTGGTTTAAAATACTAGAAAATTTAATTAGTTGATTGTTTTTAAATGAGGGAAGGAATGGGAATGGTAAAATAAAGAGGGATAATTGAAAAAACTAAAGGGTAGAAAAAAATGTGGGGATAAATCGAATATTACACATTATTGAATGCATTATTTGATCAGATTGGCCCCGGGAAAGGCGAATGGAATTCCGCTCCTTTCGCTAAGCCGCGGACCCTACACCATCGATATTTAGTGTGTGAAGCTACACTTCCGTGCGAACGAGCTGCAAATCTGAAATCTGGTATACATAGCAATGTCCTTGCAGTTACCAAGAATCAACTTGGACGATCATTGAAGTACACCTATCTTGCTCAGTGCATTTGCGGCTTCTGACTCGTATTCTATGTGATAACATTACGATATTATGTTTTAGCACCAAATCTGGTATTAAGCCTTCCCCCCCCCCCCCCTCAGATCGTCTATTGCGAACTAAAAAACATCCTGGTATGTTTTATTTGTTATCCACTTTCGTATATAAGAAGAAAAAATTGATTTAAAAATGTATAGCAGACTCTCGGGAATTTTCTCTACATGCAGTTGTGTTTTGCAGTGTCCTTTCACTTTTCCATTGAAAAAAGGATATGAAAGTTATTCCATCCACTAATTGAGTTCTTTATCCTTTTCCTCATCTACTAAAATAAAAGCATTATAAAATCATCCCTCTAAAGATAGCAAAAATGCATCGCTCCGGCTACTTTCAGGTTGAATTGGTTCAAACGTGATACAGGGCTGTCCGCAAGGAGACATCCTTTTGTCAATTTTCCTCTTTCAAAAGGAAATTAAATACGGAAAGACATCCAACTGCTGTTCCATTATCTGATTAAAGTTCGAGTTCTTTTTTTCGTCATTCATACTTTCTAGTGATTCGTTTTTGAAGCGCAGCAAAAACTCTTACAAAGAAAACCTACTCTGGTCCCTGCATCAAAGGGGAGAATACAGAATCACAGCTACTTTCGCCTTTCACTTGAGCTTTCGCCATAAGTAACTGAAAAATATAACAAAAAAAATATCGCGTGTGTGTGGGTGTATATAATTTGGTTTTTTGCTCACTTATTGATTTTCATTTTTCATCCCTTTTTCAGTGTACGTAAAATCAAATACAATTCTTGGCGATTCGAAGCATTCGACAGGAGTTGTACTCGCTGAAATTGTTAAGGCAAATATTCCCGTGAAAAATGGAGTTGTACATTTAATACATCGTCCTTTGATGGTTGTCGATACAACCGTTACACAATTTCTTAAGGTAAGTAATAAAATTTGCTCGGCAGCAGCTGAAGCTTTTGCCAATTTTTTTATAATTTTTTTTTTCAATGTTTGATAATTTTATTATTTTCAAAATGAAGATTCTCCATTTATGATTTTTTTTTTCTTAAGATACTTTGAATTTTATTTAATCTTTTTTGAATGGAAATATGCAAAAATATTTCCACTCTTCTCTTGAAATTTTTTTTGAAATTTTCTTTCGACTTTTAGTTGTTTCTTTTATATCATGAAATAAGAGATAGCATTCCCTCTATATTTTCCTGGAGTTAATTGGCAGACAAGAGTTGATTCCATCATCCGGGATTTCTCTGTAATATTTTCCCCTGCTTGGGAAACCTATACATTTATTGCTTCAACTAGTGGATTGACATCTTCTTTCCGTCTCAGCTTGACCTTGATCCAAAACTGTTCACGTTCTTTGCTAACTAAAGAGTGCAAAATAAAAGGACATGGGTTCACTTAGTTTAACGTTTAGATCAATACGCTCTCTGTAGAATGCAATTACTCCTGAATATTGCAGGGGAGCCTTGCCCAGAATAATTACTCTGATTTGTATCCGACTTGAAGGTGGTATGATACGCTTAAATAAATGATTTCGGATTATAATATATTTGGCACACTGTATTACTTTTGAGGAGCCTAAATTTAGACTCAGATTTTCCATTAGTTAACTCAGGGTATACCTTTCGCCCAGCATGGTGTGTTTAGCCCTCTACTGTTTTTCTTTAAAGCTTTATTGTCGCTTTTCATGACCTTAGTTTTACCGATGAAAGTAAATGCATCTACCTCGGTAGTGCCTCATTCAGTCCTCAGAGACTTGGCCTTGGTATTTTATTACGGGAACTCACAATAAAACTCTTTTAGAACATGGTGTGAAGAACTGGAAAAGAAAGATAGACTTCAACATTATGCAGCACTAAGCGTAATGAGTCAATTAAATTAGAGTTTCTTCAAAAACTGGAGTTTCACAAAATCCAGAATTGGGGTCAGTTCAGATTCTTTCGAAGTACACATTCCTGGAGAAAGTAGACATTGTAAGAGTAGTGCTTATCAGTGAGAGCTAAAGTAACAGCAGCTATACTAACCTTTGAATATTTCCAAGCACTTTGGATGCTTGGTGCGCTTCACCCCCAGCGTGCCGGATCAAAAGGTAATTGAGTATTGCGCTGGTCAGGAAAGCAGATGCTGCCGCAAAGAGCAGTCATTTTAGAATCATGTGCCGCATAACGAGAGAATTTGCAGGCGGTCACAAGTCTTTCAATGGTCCTGTGCGAAACGTCAACGGTCGATTTCTCACCCACGACGACGTATAGCTTAGGAAGCGGCCAGAAGACTTTACCACGGTTCTTAATCATACCACATACCGTGAAATTCTACCAGTCATGATGAAGTAATGTCTGGTTCTGAATACATGAGGTATTCCTCGGAGACTTGGATTCTTAGCAAGACGAATTACCAACTCTTGGCCGCGTTCGAGAGAAGAATCCTCCGAAGAATTTTTGGCTGCCTAGATGAGGATGGACGATTCCGTAGCCTACATAACGACGAAATTTACGAGCGATACCATGACCGTCAGGTTGTGGATAAAATCCGGCTCAATAGGTTACGGTAGGCGGGTCGCTTAATTCGTATGGATGAGCTCGGAAAGTCTATAAGGGCAATATCTGCCTGAGATGGAGCGATGGCGTAGGCCAGAACGCCAGACAGCTTTTACGGATATCGAATTGGTGGACCTCGGCGCAGAACCGGGATGTCTGCAGTGCCTTATTTAGACCGGATACGATGATGATGATGAAGTAGGCAGTCACCATAACATGACATAGACAGGGTATAGTGAGGTCCTCTACACTGATGACCAAGGTTCTGAAGCAAGTGTCGACCTCTCAAATAAAAATGAGAGTTGGGCTTTTTTTTCAGAACATATGCGATGGTCCCTCGATCCTGAAAGTGACGATCGCTATGCTTTCAGGGCATTAAGCAATCCCTTGACCACTTGCATAATCATTTAAGAATGTAGAACTGTATTATGTATTTGATATCCACATCGATCCAACATGGTGGAACTTACTCTAGGGACCTGGTCACTGTGGCGTTGAAGGAAATTGAATCTCGAATGCCCCAGCAAAAGAGGTTTCAATCTCTCCCATGTCAGAAACATAATAAAAAATTTGTTCTGTCGAAAAGCAGAACGACATGCAAAGCATTGTAGACTTTTTGAGCTGTTAAGAACGGTGTTAAATGATGATAAATGTCCATCTTTTTGGTTTTTTGTGGTCTACAAATCCTCCCGCGCATGATTTTCACTATCGAGAGGTCGGTCAAAGTTTACCCTTATCTGACTCTCCTTTTCAAATACCATCCTTTCTTCCTTAACTTAAGTATAATCTATTATACAACTTAGTTTCGCCACAATTTTGATGGCCGCATGCAAATTATGTCGCCTGATAGTTCAGCCGCATTTTTTCTTAGTGGTATGTTTCCCTAACTCCGTTTTCGGATGTCCTTCAAAGTGAGATACTGGAAAACTTTTTCATTAAGATCTCTTGGTCAGAACATTATATACTTATCATACTTGTAGAATCATCCTCAACCAATGCGTCGATTAAGGAATACTAACGATCAAAAGCCCCTTTGTCACTAATGCAAATCGATGACACTTTTATGCCAATCACTAAGCTCTAAATTTGCAACTTCCAATGATCAGCAATTTGGTTTTCATGTTGTGGGAAACGCGATGCCTTTGAAAATACTGGTATGAACTTTCGCCACACTCAGCTACTAAGAAATTGGTTTCTCAGTAAAAAAGAAGGATCTGTGTACTGCTAATGAGAAGGTATACTATGTACTTATATATAATTGTTACTAGATTTGATTCTCAACGAGAAGTTCTTGTGCCAGAAAGAGGAAAATTCCTTCTTGGAAATAATTACAGACACAGGACTGATTCATAAAAGTCAAACTCATAAGTGTACCAAATTCCGTGAATCCCCATTGTCGACACTCTTTTATGAGAATTTGCTTTTCTATGGAATGCTATCTCTTAGTTCATAATTTTGAAGTTTTGATTTCAGTTATAGCTCCTACTAACATATGTATGTTCTTGATAAAAATATATACATATGTAACCAACCCTAAAATATTTCTCAAAATATATCTAAGCAATAAACCAAACTCACCCTAGAATTTTAGCGAGAACTGTTAGCACGCTGCTATTCTGTATTTCATTTTCTTTTCTGTTCGATTATTTAATTTCTTCGAAAAAAATGTTAATCAAAATTTGATGGGCAAATTTTGAAAACAATCTTAATCTAAAAAATTTACGAAATCTTCGGCACAAAGCTTCGCAATTGCAGCATTGAGTATGTTGAAACACCTAACAGTCGAGTGCAAGTGCAATTCACCATAGTCTATACAAGAACCTATTGTAAGTTTATGATCGACCAAAAAACGCATGAACAAAATTTTGAATCTTTCGAGAATAATTTAAAGAACTTGAAGAGTACAAACTTGCAACTTGCCTTGCTTTCTCATTTTAGCCAACTGGAATTGGATTTGAACTCAAAACAAAAGAGGATCAATCTATTTTTTTTTAATTTAGAAAACAGTCATATCTATATCTTTAATGTGCAAGTGTGCAGTGTGAAAACAGTAGTGGAACGCGCATATTGAAATGAGAAAAATATAAATCACGCAAATTTTATATCATTTTTTATAAATTTTCCTTTTACTTTTCGGTAATTGTTTTGAATATACTATCCGAATACTTACAATAATAGCAACAGAAGTAGAACTACGAAAAGATACACTTCCCTACAACTCAAATCACCTGCATAGACCGGGATTACCAAAAATCTAACTTTAACATGGCGTCGAAAATCAGTTTCAATGTTTTGCATCCCACCTTCTTCAAAATGATGCATACTATGATACGCACTTGAAATTTTATAGATCTGAATAATTCAAATCTATGGACGACTTAACTTGCGATTGTAATCATTTCGATCAATCTATTATTATCAATCTTTGGATATATGTGAACATCTTTGTTAACACTCTTAGTTATACCCACTAACCCAATCAACTCACATTTTGAACTCTTATTGTTACAATATCAGCAGCCCTTTAGGCTTGCAACGAGAGCACTCATAACACAGGATATCCTGGCTTTTTGAGCAACCTCGCTCGGCTTCTCGTTGCGAATACGCAGGAAATCTGGGTAGCTTTCTTGTAAGTAATATAATTTCAAAGCCCAAATTAGAGTAAAATCAGAATGAATTCGCCTGCCAGTCGATTCCCGAACGTGACGTTTGAACTATGGATAGAGCACCGGCCCAACCCCGTTTTGGTGACAAATATCGTGGTGGAACCAAATGGGAATTCACTCCCAACACAAACAAAACTCTTTCCTAAGTAACTGATTGTCAGATGAGCTTACTGTTCCAGAAAAAAGGTGGTTTGAGCTAAGAATCACGGAGGCAAGTAGGTCTCCTGAACTTTCTATCTATCATGGGGGCTTAACTACAACTCATACGTGGTGAATTGGTGGAAGGATGAGTAATTGTGCTTAGGTATCACTTTGCTAAACATTTCCAGATCATGTTGGGTCACCAAAGAACGCTTCCACAGCGGTCATTACCATATTATTATCACCAAAGTTCGAGAAAAATAGATAAAACCGCTGAGGAATCAATCTGGTATATGACATGAAGCCTGATTTACAAAAGACGACTTCAGTTTTGTATAGTGGTATATGTCTGTTAAAAAAGCATCCGAGCCCCAAATTCATCTGGGCTCTTCTCCTTAACAATTTTCCTTAATTTTGATATTCGCTCTGCACAGAGGAAAGTCGCTTCCTGCACTCTATGTAATGGAGAGAATGGCTGATAGTGAAAGCTTACAAACCATCGACTGATGCTTAGTGTCTGGATCAAAGTGATAGATCCAAGCCTTGCCAATGATCATGAACCGAGACGAAAATCAGGTCTCGACAAATATCACATCGGAACGGTCAAGCCACTTTTTCTTTTGTTTTTCATGTGAAGCTGATTGGTAATAATTCTTTGAATGATAAATAAAATAAAATAAAATCTGGTGAGCTCCGAATCTTAGAACTAGCCCCTGGAATCCACCAAAGACAATAACTTGTTTACTCTACAGTTAAAAAATTATTTCAGGTCGCCAAAACGTGGTTTACCTAGTGTTTATTGCCTGGTTCTAGCTTCCTAATTTCGGTTTTGTCGTGGGACAACTAAATCTTTCTTGATTTAGCACAGATAGTGCGCGTGCATAATCTAGAGTAAGCAACTGACAACTAGTGCGAGAAGATCCCGCTCCTTAACACACCCAAACAGACGGCGACTGCGTCCGCTGACAATGAGTGACGATCGGAACTCCACAGACTCACTTTACTCAGAGCTTCTTCAAAATCTTATTGATAATGATAGGAAATTGGCCCGATACCAATACGCTACCACCATCATTCCGACGCTGTCGAATTTGCAAAAAATGTCATTGACGACTATTAGACAGAGGATTTGAAAGATGGCTCCGATCTTGGGAGTTCCTTTGCTCACGGTCCTGGTTAGGAGATTGTCTCTCAAATCTGATTTTGGCAGAAATACTATCCATAGCGTAAAATACTCTTACTTTATTCTGAAAACGGCCTCTTTGATCGTTTTCGTACGAACTTTGTTCAATAGTCCTACGTTCAGTGACGCAGCTAAGATATATGTATCACTTGTGGTTGAATCACACTGATTGCTTTTAGACATGTTCAAAGCTATGTAGAAGCGATATTTCCATAATCTCCTAAAGTAGATGTCTGGGATACGCTCCGACACAAAGGAAGTAATACTGATTGGCTTCAAAAGGAGGATTACGTTCATGACCACGTCTACTGGTCTTCGGTTTGAAAATTACCTGTTTACGTTTTCAGGTGTGTTATATATGCCTTTTTAGATCTCTCTAGATCTTCTTCAACCGCGTACGAACTCTATATTACTACTTTTGCAAGTTAACTGGTATTATGCCGTTCTGACCGAAAGGTATGTATGATGACAAGCTGCTTATTGTCCAGTTCATTTTTGACTTCGGATGAACCATCCGACATTTTCTGGTAGCCACTTGCAAAAAAATGTGCCTTAATTGTTAGCTCCAGACTCTAGCCAGAAAATTCCCTTCAAGAATCATTCGATTTTTTAAGAAAGAATGGGTTCCTATATTCTTCTGGCAGAGTGGCCCAAAAGTGGCAGTGGATAGGTCACACTATAAGAAAAGGCGACGAATCGTTCGTTCCCAGAGTGGTAGACCAGTGGGTCAATCTAGAATCACATAGCGCTGAACAGTATAGAAGGATTTTAGAGCCCTTGGGAAGATCTGAAGAGAAACAAAACGAAGCGGCAAAGCTGGCTTTTAGAAGATATTAGCCACCAGATATGTATACATACTCATAAATGTGATCAGTTAGCGTCTTTCTTTTTATGACGCATCACCCTTTCTTGAGGTTCAGTCATGTAAGGCGACCTGCTACAATAGCGAAGCTGCCAAATTCCAAGATTTCCTCTTTGCTTAGATTTTTCAGCAGGTTATTTGCCAAGAGCAGCAAGACACGTAATCAAGCAATTCTAGAATCACCAAGGCTTTAATAACACGGTAGATTCCCCTTATCTTGGCTGCGAATCTTGATAGTACGTTGGGAAAGTTCGACCCAACTGCAGTAGACTAAATTTCGCACTCGTATCCGTAAGAGGAGAACTCTCTTTACATCTATGACATTTACTTTTGAAATTAGTTCTAAAGATCAAGAAAGGTTCACATTTTTCTGCCAGAACCTTCAAAAAGTAACCCATACGTACAACATGATCATGACGTCCACATAAATTCCATCGAATCCTCCTCTTGAACGACTTAATAGTGTAGTAAACCAACATCAATGGTTGCACTATATACACAAAATCACGATAAAGTCTAATTCGCATACATCCAGAAAGTTTTCCTCAATAGTAACCAAATCGGCCTCAGGCCTCCAGGCTACGTCGTCGTCGACGCCAGTTGAGTCCTTCATTGATCTTCCCTAGCTTCCCCGACGGTGATCCTAAATGAAATTCACCTTCCAGCATGCTTTTGGGAGCCCTGCTGTCATCTATGCGCTGCCCTTTCCAAGTTTGAGTAACTCCATAAAAACGAATGATGTCCCGTAACAAAGAAACTCTTTCGCCAGTCGAGCTCAATCTTCTTCGCAACAAGAAGAACCCAAACGTTATCCGCAACTTCATTTGCCAGTGCTCCTCAGCATCTCTCTGACAACTGCAACTAGTTTGGAAGGATTTCTCCTGCGTCTGTTTAAAGCTGCTGATGAAACCTATTCCACCTTCCAAAAGAGAAAAGGTGTGATCAGCGTCGGCTGCCACTCCATTGCAAACAATACAATCAGGAGATCTTGGCTTTGAACTCTTGTGCAAGTAAGACTAAAAACCTCCAATTGGGATATATAACTTGCGGTTTTATCCAGGGCAGAGGCAACTTATCAGACCACCCTGCCTGTCGGCAATTTCCGCCGTTCCGGCATGGAAGCTTCACAAGCCGTTGTTTTCAGGTTCATCATTGAATTTACAGCAGTATCATCTACAACATCATCAACTCCCCTCCCCCCAACTTCCGATGCTCGTCCTCGTGACGTTCCACGCACAAGGAGAACGCCAGGCTGGTGCGCGACAACAAATAGAGTTAACCAATTCGAACGCTATGAACTGATGGCCATTTACCGAGAAGTCACCCGAAATCCGTCCAAAGACTGTGTTTTCAATGCCAAGAGTACGTCAGGGATGCTTCCTTCGCAGTCTGTGCGCCGAAATATTGGCATGGATCCCGGTTTAAAACTACGAGCCCGGTTCTAGCCGCCATTTCCAGCATACCTTTCTCTCCGGAATGAATCACGTCCCATTCAAGGGGGGAATCCAGACAGAGCCTTGAGCAAGAGCACGAAGTCAAATGCCGTCCCAAATACAGATGGTAGCGGAATAGGATAAGTCGAGATGCCATGTAGCCGGCTCTTTATTCCTCTCACTATAAGCACTAGATCAGCTTTAACCTCCGTAGCGAACTGTGCGTACAACTCGTTAACGCCCCGAACCCGCAGTGTCTACAACGATTTCAACAGACCCACCAGTATTCCTGCAGAGACCACAATTTCGTTGCAAGTCTTCATTTGATGATCAACCTGTGTCGCATCTGCGGCATACTGTCCTCCTGTCGGGTCCCCGGCAAGTTGTGGAAGTGTGTTCATAGTCCAAGTACCTATAACGCTTGCTGAGGGGTATCCGGATTCGTACCCAACATACTGACAATCCAATTTTGATTTTTCCGCTGTTAAGGTGTCTCCTCACATATTGCTCGGCAACGTCCACCACAGCGAGTTCTTGTCTTCCATCGGTTTGATGAACCTATCCGGCGGTCTAGTCCTTCTTCATTTCTTCGTCTTTTCCGTTGTTGATTTACCTTTTATGTCCGCCTTGACTTTGGGAAGACGGTTTTCTAGTGGTATTGTTTAACTTTATCTTTCTTTGGCTGTTTTTTGGGCCCTGAAGACTACTTGGGTGAAGTCTTCTTCAAACGGGCTTGCCTATTTCCGCGTTTTGCTGGGGGATATCTGCAATCCGTTTGAAGCTTACAATGTGCTCAGCGGAAAGCGCGGCTGTTCCCGCTTTTACCGCGTCTTCCGCTGCTGTCCATGTTCAACTGTAGAAGAAAATGTGGTCTAGAATTTCTTCCAGTTCCATCAGTGGGTTTCTCACGTCTTTGCTGACGTTCTTCTGGAGGAGCATTGCCGAACGCGTGCGCATCATCATTGTCGCACATCTTCTGTAAGCTTTCCTCTTCGTCTTTAGCAAGGACAAGCGACTGCCCTCCCAATCGGTTTCTGTCCGAATCTAATTGCTCATGTCTAGCGATTTTCTGTGCGCCTTTTTTCAGAACAGGAACACTGCACGGTACTGGAGTTGCGGTCACCGCACCGGCAGCTTTGCAAGTTTTTCTTCTTGGGCGTCCAGGACTTTCGTCGGTGTTTCAGCCCTTGTTGCTTCTTTCGTTGGACACTGCAGTGAGCGACGCATTTTCGTATTGCATTCAAACGCAGTTAACTCTCCCTCTTTCCCTTCTATTTCATCGATTCTGTGAACTGTGTTGCTTTTGCAATGCGGGCCGCAATAGTCAACAACGGGTGTACCCTCGAAGACAAATCTCCTTCTCCCTGAGGCCTGACCTATGCTTACCTGACCCTGGAACTCATGGTCGAATCAGTTCAGTTCAATGCTTACTACCCGACCAGGGTCCCAAAGGAACCGGCTCCTTATACACTACCTATTACCTTGGCAGATCTAGGATCACATCACCCCATCGACGTCCACCTAGGCCGCAAGTACACTGTCAGCTAGGGGGTTACTTACTCGGGTACGTCACTCCCCATATTGTCAGTGATCCGTTAAAGATCTTGCAATTTTAGAGTTATTCTAGGAGGATCTGTTCTGTACAGGTAACGTTCCAAGTCCCGGGTCTGTATTTCATTCTCTGATGCCGTGGTTATAGTTGTGAATCCTATGCATTATAAGGCTCAACTGTAAATTCCATAACAATATGATTGTGAGCCTAATACACAGTCCCCAATCTGGGGGACTTGCCCGCGTAACTCTGTTTCTCAATGCAGAGTGCCCACCATTCGTCCTCTCTCATCAACTATTACTAGAAGTTACCAAGGTCAGGATATGAGGCTTATATTGTGGAGTACGGGACCTGTTTCGGCCAATTGCCTTGAGAGACATATTACCCTTTGATCCCCCATGCCTGAGAACCTTGAACCCTTGGTTTTCATTGAACATTTCGGAACAGTGAGTAATTAATTTTTTGAATAAATTAGAACCCATTCGACCCTCAACTGTCCTACCTACAAGTACTCTCATATTTTTGTTTACCTTACTTATGAAAACAAAAAGGGAATGTATCCCTATATAAATTAAGTTAATTCTAGAGACTCTCAGACTACAATTCCCAAAGGATGAAATGGGAAACTGGTAACTTCTGCGAATACATTTTGGGTCCTCCTCCTTCCCAGCAATCAAAATTGCATAAAATTTACTTTGCATACAAATCAGTGTCGATTCCCAATAAATATTTCAAATATTTAAACAATCTCGGAAGCTACAGGATTCCTTACGCTTTTAAATCAGAAATCTCATCTGGACGTAACGAAATTATAAATACCGAATATCTCCCAAGGATTCACGGAAGCCCTACAGAAATATATAATTCAGGAAATACCCCAAGTCGGATAATGTGTATGAGCCAATTCCACTGAAATTTGACTTTCAATCTATTATTCATTAAAAATGCTCCTCCGAAGAATAGAAGCAAGGACATGGGTGGATCTTTTGAGTGAATTCATTATTCGCTCAGGAAAGTTACATATTTAGTCAGCCTATGATTAGTAAATTGAAATTTAGAAGGAATGAGGTTTTTCCTGGCTTCATTCCATTTTGATGGAGTCAAGTTTAGAATTAAAGGAAATTTTTCCTTCTGCAACAGATGATTTGTGCCGATAATTATAGAAGGTCTCTAGTGGATTCCGGACTAATTGGATTTGATCCAACGCTACGATGAAGCTCGAGGAATTAAAAACAAAAGAGAAAGTTACTTTAGGGTGAGATTTTAGGAATGTTTTGGTTGAAAGATGAAGTCAATAATTTTTCATTAAGGGGGTCATCCCGTGTGTCGGATTCGCGGAATCGAATATTTTTTTTTTGGCATCAATTATATCTAGATATAGTTTAGAATATATGGGCAAAGTGATTTTTTGATATTCGGACCCGTTCGGAAATTATAGTGTTAGACACGTGATAAGTCACATCATCATCATCAACGGCGCACCAACCGGTATCCGGTCTAGGTCTGCCTCAGCGGTTTCGAGCGGAATAATCTTTGTAAGCTGAAATAGTCTCTGTTGGCTGACAACAACTGTGCACGGGTTTCATCATCGTAGTTGTTATCGTTTGTGATTTTCGACCCTAGATAGGAGAAATTGTCAACGGTCTCAAAGTTGTATTCTCCTATCCTTATTCTTCTTCGTGTTTGACCAGTGCGGTTCGATGTTGTTGGTTGATTCGTCTTCGATGCTGACGTTGTCACCATATATTTTGTCTTGCCTTCATTGATGTGCAGCCCAAGATCTCGCGCCGCCTGCTCGATCTGCATGAAGGCAGTTTGTACGTCTCGGGTCGTTCTTCCCATGATGTCGATATCGTCAGTATAGGCCAGTAGTTGGGTGGACTTGAAGAGGATCGTACCTCTTGCATTTACCTCAGCATCACGCATGATATGACATCCCCTTGTCGTAGACCGTTGTTGATGTCGAATGGTCTTGAGAGTGATCCTGCTGCTTTTATCTGGCTTGGCACATTGGTCAGGGTCAGCCTAGTCAGTCTTATTGATTTCGTCGGGATACCGAATTCTCTCATGGCCATGTACAGTTTTACCCTGGCTATGCTATCATAGACGGCTTTAAAGTCGATGAACAGATGGTGCAACTGTTGTCCATATTCCAACAGTTTTTCCATCGCTTGCCGCAGAGAGAAAATCTGGTCTGTTGCTGATTTGCCTGGAGTGAAGCCTCTTTGGTATGGGCCAATGATGTTCTGGGCGTATGGGGCTATCCGGCCTAGCAAGATAGCGGAGAATATCTTATAGATGGTACTCAGCAACGTGATACCTCTATAATTGCTGCACTGTATGATATCTCCCTTTTTATGTATGAGACAGATAATGCCTCGGTGCCAATTGTCAGGCATTGATTCGCTGTCCCATACCTTGAGCACAAGTTGATGAACCACTTGGTGTAACTGGTCGCCTCCATATTTAACCAATTCGGCTGTAATTCCATCGGCTCCTGGCTACTTATGATTTTTTAGCCGATGAATTGCACGGACTGTTTCTCCTAAACTTGGTGGTGGCAGTATTTGTCCGTGGTCTTCAGTTGGCGGGACCTCCAACTCGCCGAAGTTCTGGTTGTTCAGTAGCTCATCAAAGTACTCAACCCATCGCTCTCATATGCCCATTCTGTCGGAAATCAGATTTCCCTCTTTGTCTCAGCAGGATGAGCATCGAGGTGTATAAGGCTTCATCCTGCTGACTTGTTGGTAAAACTTCCGCGCCTGGTGCGGTTGCTCCCTGTACTTTTCGAGTTCAGAGACTTGTCGGTTCTCCCAGGCTTCCTTTTTCCGTCTGTGAAGTCGCTTCTCCGCTCGACGGAGTTCGTGATAAGTCTCTGCGCGTGCCCGCGTTCTTTGAGAATGCAACATTACTCGGTATGCGGCATTCTTCCGTTCAGTTGCTAGCTTACATTCATCGTCAAACCAGCCGTTCCGACTCCTTTTGCGGCTGGGGCCAAGTATGTTTGTGGCCGTATCCATGATAACGTTCTTCAGGTGATTGTGAAGACTATTTGTTGATGCTTCATCTCCAGGTCCTCTGTTGATTGCAGTTATTGCGGCATCCATTTCCCTCTTATAGGTGTCGCGGAGGGTTGTGTTCTGGATGGCTTCAGTGTTCACTCTCACCTGATTTTCAGAGGGGATTCTAGGTGGTATTGTTATTCGACCTCGGAGCACCATGCCAACGAGATAGTGATCCGAGTCTATATTGGCCCCCCTATATGTTCTGATATTCATCAAGGCTGAGAGGTGGCGGCGTTCGATCAACACGTGGTCAATTTGGTTGAAAGTGGCCCCTCTGGAGAGGCCCACGTATGTCTGTGGACCGCTTTCCGCGCAAACCAGGTACTCCCAACAACCATTTCGTGTGACCCTGCTAATTGGATAATCCACAGTCCGTTATCATTTGTTTTTTCGTGTAAGTTATGGGAGCCAACGTATCGCCTGAATACTGGCTCCTTCCTTACTTGGCTGTTAAAATCCCCAAGTATGATTTTGATATCATATCTGGGACAGGCTTCGAGCGTTCGTTCTACTGCCTCGTAGAAGGTATCCTTCTCCGACTCTGCAGTCTCCTCTGTAGAAGCGTGAACGTTAATGTGGCTTATAAGTCACATGCTAGATTTATGTTGATCGCCGTAATAAATCCGATCCGAATGACTTCGCTAAACGGACAAAAATTGAAGCCAAGGCTGTACATGTGTTTCGTCAAGAAACCTAAGGTTTATGGATTCGGTATAGCAGATTAAGGGTCAGTTAAGGTTTTATGGCTAAAAATCGCATTATACTTTTTAAATGCGTTTTTCTCGAAACCGCATGTTGAAAACCGGCTGCCACAATAGCCCAAAATCTATCCAACGAAATTCTTTGAAATTTTCACGACTTATTCAGAACATATTTCTACGGTCCGCAAACTAGGATAATTGCAATTCGTTCAGTAGTTTTTTTTTTATTCATTGAAGAAGCCGTGAAAAAACACCAAAATTCACAAAAAGAGTTTAACATGGCACCAAAAATTTAGCTTTTAATATTTTTTTATAATCCTAGTTTGCGGACTGTAGTTAAGTCTGTACGTTAAAATGCTGTTCATTTTTTTCCTGGAGATGATCACAGCGCCATCTAACGTGGCAGCAGGAATACTCCTTTTTTTGGAGATGGGTGTATAAATTGTTCTGTATTTCAATAACCAACTATGTGATCGGGGTGGAAAAATTACTGTGCATACTCAAGATATTAGTAAATCCATGGTGAAAAATTTATATTTGTATCTTTATCTAGTTCTTCACAAAAAATTTGTAAAAAAAGCCAAAAAACGGCCTTCACACCGGATGACCCCCTTAAATTAGTATTGCTGGGAATTACCCGCTATGGACTGGTTTTCTAAGGATAAATATTTTTTTGTGCCACTGAATTCATTCAAAAGGATTCAAAGAAATATACCAACACGTGTTTTTTTTTGGAGGTAGATGATAGGCTTCGCCATTTGTATTTAATTTTCATTCCGTCTCCAATTGAAAGCACAAAATATATCCTGGAACTCAATGGACCCAGCGGAGATGTTTCCTAAATATAACATTTCCTTTCTAATTTTTCCTTTCGTTTTTCGCATGAAAACACACCTGGAGGTTCACAAGTTCAAAGTGAAATTTCCATTCGCATATCCTTGTTTTATTTAGATTTTACAACCCTTTTTCAATTACCCTCAGGTGCAGCCAGTCACTACCGCATCATTAGCGCCTTTCACATACTAAACACGAGCCGGACCCTTGTGAATGTCTGTTAATTTGCATTCGCACCTCTTTATGGCGCTAGTCTAAATATTTGACCGTTCAAAGTGCATCATAAAATTCACTGCGCGTGGGAAATCAGCCAGGTGCACCTCCCCTAAATTATATATGACCCAAGTCTCTGCAAAACATTGAAACTGATTTTACACTAGGAATGCTATCGACGGCCATGTTTACAAGAATATAACTAACTGAGAACAACAAACAATCGTGAATTAATAAATTATAAGCATGAGTAAAGCAAGCCTTGAGCAGTATAGCCCTAGGAGGGTGGTGGCGATTGCTACCCCCTTCATATTTCGGTCTATGCTCCGTTCTGAACGGTACAATTTATTCATACGATAGACTGTATGCTGTAATTTGCCGGTAGAAGGTGATTAAAATAACAAATTAATCCTCTTTGTTCGCGCCTTGCCCTAGGTTAAACAGAGGCCTAAACACTATTTACCCGATTTAGGATAATTTATCGCCGGGCTCTGTTCAGACCTACACCAAATTTCACATCAACCCCGACTCTCATTTCGAAATATCCTTAAATTCAGTATCGCTAGAACACATTCATTTTAGGAGGAATTGAAACATTTTTAAAGTTTATTTTAAGTAACCAATACAGGTCTAGATATACATCATTAACGACTAACCCTTTGCATTTTATCTGTCAACCGTTACAACATCAAACAACATGGATTCATTCAAAATGAAATTTTTATTAACAGTCATTTAAGGTAAAAGTAAAGATGAAATCAGTCATATCGTGTTTGTTTTCTCTTCATTTAATTACTTCGACATGAAACAATTTACTCCACTTTCATCGTCACTCAAGTGAAATTTCCATCAAAACGAATTTCATTTTTCCACCACTTCTGACTTCTCCATGGTTTTTTGTTTTCATCATTGTTTGTCAAATATGTTGTCTTCTACCCAATTAAAATCCGTTTTTGATTGACATTCCCAGTTTTCAATTTATTCTACTTTTAGATAGGATTTTACGTGGACAGCAATATCGAATTTCCAAATGAAATATTTATTATTAGCTTTTAGTTGCCAAAGTGACGGACATGCACTTAGCGATTCAATTTGGATATGGCTAAGTTGTTGAGGCAATATCGAAACAAAAAAAAACCACTTATTGTGATAATTAATTTATTGTTTTTAATCTTAAATTCAAGTCAAGAAAAAATTAAATTATATTCTAAAACAAAACGTTAAAAAGATACCATATAAAAGCAAGATACTTTGGCGACATCGAAATTTAAATACTTCTCTTGTTGTTACAAAACTGTCATCATAATATATTCTACAAATTCTCAACCATATGTGCTACATTCTCATGTTACTTAAGTTCAGATATGTTAGCGTTACAATTTTTACGCTAACGTTTACCCAGGTCGCCGACATGTCAGTCTCATGTCAGACCGTCAGCTGTTTCTACGGCCATTGAATGCAGCAGTGGAGGCGAATTCATGTTGGCACTTAGGTTCGCGCCTCCGATGTGCCGCCACAATACTGTAAATATATCTAATCCACTTCTAACATAGAATACCTCTACGAATATAAGTCCCCAACATTTTAATAAAATTATTTTAATAATCCAAAAAATATAGCAAATCTTAAGTTTATCTTCTAAGTGCTACTAAGTCCATCTCAATCGTCTCGAATCGCCGACCGAATCTTATCAATAACTTTTCCCCTCAGTAAGTGTTGAGAGCGCATGGCTGAAAGGTAGAGCCCCAAACTCTGACTACCATTGCCCTAAGTTCACATTCTCAATAGTTTTTTAAATATTGTGAATTATTTCAGATTTTTCGGTTGACGTGATTCTGAGAACTAGATCTGTTGCACTTTTTGGAGATCATATTTACAGGCCTCACTCCCCTTAATACAGCCAGCATCAAAAATAGCTTTGAAAAGTACTAATCAAGCCCTTACATTTGATACCCCACATAACCATATTCTGTGAAAAAATAATTTACGCATGTATGGAAGCCACCTTTAAACTCGGTGCAAAATGGTACCATCCGTTGTATGTAAACAAATTTACAGACTCAACGTTCTCACTAAATTTCGTGAGAATTGGTTCAGTCGTTTCCTAGTAAATTGGGTCTGACTGACTGACGGACAGACAGAGCTGTTGAATTCCCCTGCACTAACCAAGCTGGAAAATATGAGTCCAACGTTTTAGACGCTTTAGAGCAAAAAAAATTGAAAAGTAAAACTCGAAAAAATAAGAAGAAAAAGGAACCAAAAGGACCCCTTTTCAGGTCTAAAACTATTAACTTTCATCACAATTTTATATTTGACCCAAAAGAATCGTGTCGTCGAGTACCAGGAATTGAAAATGTCTCCAAAAAGGGCAAGGAAACCGATCTCTGTAGTAATCCATGGGTTGTTCGGAATACTTCAAACGTAGCTGGGAAATTGGCTGGGCGAATTGTATTTATTTGTGGTTCCTTTGTGTGTATTCGTTTCGTGTTCAAATATTTCCGGTAATATAAAAACCTCTTTTATAAAATTGAATTTCAATATTCAATTTGCAAAATTTCGTAACACTTCTTCTTTCTCTTCAGCCTTTGTCCCGTTCACAAGCGGGGTCGGCTCACCGTGATCGATTTCGCCATTTGATTCTATCGAATGCCAGATCTGGGTGCAATCTCCAGGCTTTTAAATCCCCATCCAGCGTATCAAGCCACCGTTTTTTCTGCCTGCTTTTTGGTCGTTTACCATCGACTTCGAAGCCCAAACCAATCTTGGCAAATTAATTCTCGTTAGCACAGATTGCGTGACCATACCATCGAAGAGGCCTCCCTCGCAGTTCATCCTGATTGCGTTAATGCGTGAAGCAATGTCATAGCGCGGTTCTTCATTGGCTGATAGATCTCCAGTCAATGCTATCTGCCAATCGTGAACTTCATTATGCTCCTTACATAGGAAAACACAAAACCTTTTATACCTGAAGCGTCAAGCTTGCGGTTTCCTGACTTTTTAAACAAATACAATTAAACCTCGATCGTGAAGGGCAACCCTAAACTCATCGATGGAGAACCTGAGCCTAGATTCAGATTCTCCACTTACTCCGGTGGGAACCAATATAATTGGGACCCAGTCCTTCACGGATGAGTCGAAGCAGGCGCCTTCTCTCAGCACTCCTGACCCCAGGCTCCAATCGGCGCCATCTGCTGAGGCTAACGTCTTGCCCACGGGTAAGAACAGCCAACAGCCTTCGGGCAAATCACAATCCAAGGGCTGTGCCAAGATTGAAGTGGAATGATCGTTCAGGGCACCTGCGGCTAAGGGGAAACCGAAGCGGCAGCGGTCGTCGGACGATCCTAACTTTTCGACACAAAAGGCAGTAAAGAAGGCTCGGCCGGAAACGGCTAGGCCTTTATTTGCAACCAAGACTATCGAAGCCGATGGATGGGTTTGTATGACGACTTTAATCCATCCAGTTACGATACTGAGCAGTACGAACAGCTTAGCTGAAAACTCCTCCTAGTTGTAAGGACTGCATCATCGCAAGGCTTTAAGCTTTGCTTTGAGTCGGTAGGTGTATACCGTAAAATGTAACGGTTAAACTTTGCCGACGAAGACACGAACGAATGGCTCAGGCAGTACTGTTCCTCCCTCAACAATTTGTAGAAGGGGGCGCGATTAACCTGTCTCTGAGCTACCATCCTTAAAAAAGTGCTTCCCCTGGCTTCGAAGAAGAGCAGAATGGTGCTGAGTATCTGGAACATTTTGGTGTGCAGAATAACACTTTCACCTGGATGGTGCTAGACAGCAAAACAGGAGAGAGAACCGATAGGCCGGGAAATTTTCTCACTATCAGCGTTCCCGGTTCGGAAAAAATCGGGCTGCCGGCTCTACTACGGGCTAGGAACCATCACATTACAAGTGTCGGCTCTTAAAACCATTGAAGGGGACGCGCAGCCCTCGGCATCTTCATCCGAAACGAAGATGAGGTGCCACATCTCCCAAATAAATTTGCAGCATTGCAAAGCGACGACTGCACTGCAAGACATTTATATACCTCATACAAGAATCGCGGGTTGTTGGTGGGGTAGTCAGGGGCCTAAACTTCTAATATGCTGACCTGTTGTATGCCAATGGAACTGATCGACCCCGCTCCTCCATGGTAGCCTTAAAAGACTTCCAGGCTAATTTGATTAACGACACCACATCGGCTAAACTAATCATAAAAAGTCAACAGGAAGATAAAGAGACACTATGGTGCTCTGCAGATTCCCCGTACAACGCAGAAGACGTTCCCAGGGGAACATTCATCAGAGCTATCCAATATGCCAAAAGTAAAAGCATGGGGATAATAGCAGGATGTGATGACAACGCTCACCACATATGCTGGGGAAGTTCCAACATCAATGCAAGAAGATCGAGACCACTGGAATATCTAGTAGGAACCGATTTGCAGATCCTTACTTTGGATAATGAGTCCACTTTCAATGTGGTCAGGCGAGAGGTCATCGACATCGCGATGGCATCCCCTGGCATCTTGACTCTGATCGGAGAGTAGAGAGTATCAAACGATATGACGCTCTCGGATCACAGACGCATTGATTTCGTAATGGACATGGATCCACCTCTTTCGAAGAAAACTGTCTACTCAAGATGCCAAAGAAGGGTAAAACACCATGGTGGAACTCGGATTTGCCAAATTAGAGGAAAACGACAAGGATGCTCCTCAATCGTGCTCTGAAATGTGATTCAGACGCTTGCTGGAATTGCTATAAAGAGGCACATAAGGCTCTAAAGAAAACATTTATTGTTGGGCCGCGACAGGGTTCTATATAAAATTCGTATTGGGAGGCAAAGACATATCAGAAATCGATTTATAAATTCAAAAATCACCTAGAAAAGATTTATCTGCAATCTTTAAAACATTTGTAAATTATTAGCAGGCAGTTGATTTGCCCTTAGCAATGGCCCATCCTCCAAAATTCAACATTCAAAAATCGGTGTCAAAAAGTTCCATAGCAAAAAGCTTCCAAACCCATATGCCCCATCGTATGCTATGGAAATTTTCGAAACATCCAACAATCCAAGAATATGCCTTCCAAAGTCATAAAATCCTAAGAACTGACCACAAACAACGGTAAAAACGTTTCGGAGTTGCAAAATTCTTGAGAAACAAACCTTGAAAAATATTCCCAACACCGAGCAAAGAGATTTCAAAGGAACCATGACTGAAGTTCTATGGCTGAGAAAAGCACTTTGACAAAGGAAAAATTCCAAAATTCCCTCTTTTGACTGGATAACCAATAAAATTCTTCCTAATTTGACCGCGCGATTCAAAGAATTTCATCGCAGAAACCGCAAAGTCAAATTCAGGAAGGGTAATTTCTGAGAATATTGTCAAACATTTTTCCTTCCAAATTGTGATTCTAGGAAAACACCTCGTCTGACAATTCAATAAAGTTTAAATAAGTTGGACAAATAGGAGTCCACGATGGTACTTTCATTCCTAAGCCCTCATATTCCTATGGAAGAAATCACATCCAAAAAACCACCCCAGATTTAGGAACTTACGGAAAAATGTTTTGTTGGTCCCGTAGCTGCTTTCCGAAGAACACGATGCGTCAGTCAGTGTCAGTTTGAATGAAATCCTAACCGTCGCGTCCGTTGCGGCTAACCAACATGCTGTATGGCCACATTAGAGTCCAAAAGGAGTCATCAGAGGAAAAAAAGGATGTGGAGACAGGTACGTCGAAAGACGCTTCGGGTGTCCAGTGGCCAAGAACTGTATTGAAATCATTTTCAGTCGGAGACAGGCATTCAAAGGTTATTGCAAGGACCCTTATTCCCATCTTGGGAGACAGCTAGGCAGCCATAGTGCAAGGTAAGAGTGCTAACATTGAACATATAGCTCTTACTATCTCGTTTGCCTTGTTACATATTTTGAGGAGGCGGAAGTACAATAGTCTCACAAGGTAGTAAGCTGAGTGAATGCCTGTATAATGGTCTTAGCCCGCGACTTATGAACTGATGGCCCTTGCTAATTATGAATTATGCTCGAATGGCGCAATCCGGTTCCATCCAATAGCCAGTGAGCCTAACGCCCAAAGCAACCCATCGCGGTACATGCGTTGGTTTCTGGCTACAAGCTAAATAGTGTTCCATTCAGGAAAACTACGAAGAACTTGGGTAATCTGTATTCGGATTTGAACAAGATATCCGGTATCAACATATTCACCAGATATCTCTGAAATGTTATTACATAAGCAGTCGCTAGGCTTTCAAACCACCATCCAGCACATGAAGCCACCGTTGTTGGGGCCGGGCTTTTGATTGTTTTCCATCGATTTCAATGTTCGAACCAATCTTGACAAGTGAATTCTTTTTCCTCCCCCAATTTTCACACGGTCAGTACATGTCGATCGCGGATATCCTCATTTCAAATGTCACCATGCTTGTTATGCCACGTTAATATCTTCGTCTCCATTACCGCGAGACGTCGACAACACTCAAAACCATAGTGGGAAACAAGGTAGACAATTTCGTAACGTAGTTCACCGTTGGTCCAAGATATTTGAATGACTCAGAACAGGTCATTACCCCTAACAGTGATGGTGCCTGTTTCATTGGGATCGGTCAACAATAATTCTAAAAGGTTCTTCCCATCCCAGGTCTCCTAGGTGAAAGTCAGGTATCCACCCTGGATATGATTTAATAGTGATCGTTGGTGCAACAATCCAATTCGATCCGGGCCTTGAAGTGTGTTAGAGCAGTTCATTGAAGATCGTAACGTAAGGCAATGTGGTCGGCATGCGCTCGTGCGAGATTATTACCCTGATTTGATTCAAGTACACAATCACAGCTGAGTCGACTGGTATCCGATGTCAAATCACGATACGCACGAATGACAGTGCACATCACTGAGATTGTTAAATCATATCTAAAAAAATTCATAAAGGTGTTCACCCCTCTTTGTTCTTGGCACTTTCCCTCGAACTTAAGTAGTTAAGCGCGAACCGAGCGTCACCCGGAAAATAGGCAATTTGTTCTAAGTAGTTCAGCAACTTTGATTTGCTCCTGTTCTTTTGACGCATGCTACCCCTAACTCTCTGGAATTACAGTGTTCAGTGGTAGTACTTGAATTTTGGACTTGGCTTGCCAGAGGACATATCAGATATTAACGTACCTCTTACATATGTTCCCGAGTCCGACTCTCCTCCCGCTAAGGTTTTTGGACCAACACCATGCCAAACTTTCTGTTTTGGTTAATTGTTGCGATTGCAGCTTTACTACGATGAAGGTTTGTCTGGATTATTTTCAAAATTTTTCAGTCATTTACATAGTTAGTCCCTGCCTTCCACCACCGCCATTGTACTTACGATCGATTGCGTTTAATTTTTCATTTTGGAAATTCTCATTCTCAGGATTTTCTTTAGCCCATCAACATCGAAGATATCTTTATTTTTTATCAAGAACACCAAACCACCACCTTCTGGCCTCACTATCATTACCAGCTTCGATATTCATGAAGGAGTGGAGTTTCTTAAACGGTTAAATCTATTCCCTGTTTTTCCCGCTCGTTCTAAAGCCATCTTTCGGTTGTAAGGTTCAGTTTTTTTTTCGGATATGGTTGGCTTGGTTTTTCTTTTTCCTGACCAGTTGACGAGCGTAGGGACGTCAGTTCACGACGAGCTGTACATAGTTTTAGGATTTTCGATTTTTTTTGTATAGTTCATATGTCGTCCCACGAGTACAACGTTAATTGATGGTTCACCTGTCCAGTGACCCCCGTAGACAAGTAATGCTTATTGCTCTACTCGCGAACTTAACCGCCCGGTCCTCAGTGTCTTTCTTTCTTCTTGGCCAATTGGAAAATTTATAAGAATGCCAACCGGGAAACAAAGAAAGCGATCGCTGCCGAGCCCAGCGGACTATTACAAAAATCGCACACAGGATATCGAACACTTATGTTGGATTAATGACAAGAACGGTACTCTGCTTACTAACCGTCGAGCCCCAACGGATAGATGGCGAGAATACTTCGAGCAGATTTCAACTGAGGAATTCGCTCATCCTCCACTTCCACAATCATTGTCGACATTTGGAGCAGTTCCACCTGTCAGCGAACTACCGAGAGACGCTGTAATCATTTTGGTTTGCCGGTCGTGATTCAGTAGGCGAATGCTCCAAAGGCCTAATCAGGGCGATCAGACCCGAGTCTGCAGTGGCAAATTGGTCACGGAACCTTACCAGTGGTATACTGGTACCATGGGAATCGGGAAAGCCCCTGGACTCACATACTCCTTTTTTATGTGAGGACAGCTCGGTTATTTGCGGTTGGCCCCCATAGTGGGAGTTTTATGGTGGTTGTGGTTATGCTCAAGCGAGAAGAGACCTTCGAGCCTCGACGTGGTGTTGCGTGCGGGTGCCGTACTCCATAGTTCGGTAGAGATTTAAGTAATTCGTGCATCCACCAGTATGAATGCTAAGCCATGCACTTGGTATAGACTGGCACCGTTGTTGCTTGTCTCAGCGAGCCTCTGATTGTGGTCACAAAATTAATCCGTGTCTGAAGAGGACCGTAGGATTAAGTCTCACGACAGGTGCCTACGTAAAACACCATGGGCTTCACTGTCAGCGCAACTAACCCGTTGGGGAGTTCCGTTCCCACGTACTCGGGGAGGGCGATCAGACCCAAGTCTGCAAGGGACTCATCTGAAGTGGCTCTTCCACGAAGCCTCACCGGAGGTTATCTGGTACCATGGGAACCAGGATGGCCCTCTGAGAGGCATATGCTCCAAGAGAATTCCTGGAGGATGTGGAGTTTTATGGTGGTAGTGGTTATGCCTACATCGCGAGCAGAGCTCCTCGGAGCTCGAGCGTGAAGTTGCGCTGTACAACTCGGATGCCGTACTCCTTAGTTGCGGCAGAGGCGTTAGGAAGGCCTCGCATCCACTGGTATGAATGCTGAGTCTGCACTCAGTATAAACCAGGACCGCTGTGCTTGCATGGCGGGGCTCTGATTGTGGTCTCAAAATCAATCCGTGTCCGAAGAGGACCGTGGGATTATGCCTTCACGGCAGGTACTCATGTTAACTTTCATGTCAGTGCAACTGAAGTCGAGGAAGCAATAAAACGAATGAAATCGGTGAAAGCCACAGCACCTGACGACATCGCAAAAAAGATAGGTAGTCCAGAAGAATGTTCAAATCACCGTCCGATCCGGTTTCTTTCCCATAGATCCTCAAGATTTTGGAAGGCATCCTTCACAGCCGTATTCCCAAAATGGTTCAAGTAACCGTGAATCAAGCCGGGTTTGTCAAGAACTGTGAAAATACTGACGCAATACTTGCTGCGCGGTTACCCACGGAGAAGCATCACTTTCTTTACATTGCATTTCTGGATCTGAAGAAACCGTTTGATCGTGTGCCACGCGAACTCATCTGGTATGCTCTACGACAACACTTAGTACCAGAAGAACTTGTGCGTTGGGTTCAATTGCTTTATCACAATTCGAAAAGTAAAGTTCGAAGTGTGGTGGGTTTATCAAAACCGCTTCGTTTTTCTGTTTGTGTTCATCACGGTAGCGTCCTCTCAGTTCTTGTTATGAACACCGTCACACGGGACATCCAACGTCCAGTGCCCTATACACTGCTTTATGCAGATGATGTTTTCCTAGAGTACAGGAACCAAAAGTTATCTCGAGCAACTTATTTAAAAGTGGAATGATCGCTTCATGCAACACGGTCTCAGATTGAATCTAAATGAAACTGAATTTTGACGGACGATCCCTAAGAAACAGGAACAATCACTGTCAGCAGCAGTGACCTGAGCGCCTTATCTCGGGCCAATGCCGTCAGCCAATGGAGAACTGCGTTGAGGTTGCTTCACGTATTAATGTAACCTGGATGAAGGGGCATTCCACATCTGATCTTCTTTGTGTCTAAAGTATCAACAAATGTCTCAAATCTAAAATTTATCATAATATCGCCCGTCCTGCCGTTCTTTTTGGTTCTGTGTGTTAGTCGACTATAAAAGATAATGAACGGCGTCTTGTAGTAATAAAGACGAAGATGTTACTTTGTATTAATGGCGTGACACGTTTTGATCACATCCGAAATGAGGATAGCCGCAATTGATATGGAGTTGCACCGATCGTGAAAAAATTGCGAGAGAAGTGTCTTCGATGGTATGGTCACGTAATTTGCGCTAACGAGAATTCACTTGCCAAAATTGGTTTGAGCATCGAGGTCGGTGGTAAGCGACCAAAAGACCGGCCGAAATAACGGTGGCTTGACACGTTGAATAGGAATTTAAAAGCCTCGCGATTGCATGCAAATCAGGCTTTTGATAGAAGCAAATGGCAAAACCGATCACGAGCAGCGGCCCCGCTTGTTAACGGGACAAAGGCTGAAGAGAAAGAAGACTCATATTGGTAGAATTCATACTCAAATCGGACGACCATTCTAGACCCTTTGATGCAGTTACCGGTTAGCACATCAACACACACATAAAAACCAATGTTTATACCAGACGTCAAAACTGGTTCGTTAGCATGTGGCATTCCGAAATTTGCTTACCATATTGCTACCTATTTTAGTCATATTTAATGTTAAGCGAAGAACTACTGTCTCAATAGGGTATTTGGCGCATTGGAAATAGTAGTCTTCTTCTTCTTCTTTTTCTTCAGCCTTTGTTCCGTTCACAAGCGGGGTGATCGGTGTCGCCATTTGGCTCTATCGAATGCCTGATCTGGGTGCAATCTCGAGGATTTTATATCCCCATCCAGCGTATCAGGCCACCGTTGTTTCGGCCTCCCTTTTGGTCATATACCATTGACTTCGATGCTCAGACCAATCTTGGCAAGTGAGAGAGGTGGATGGTGCCTGGTATCAACTTAAGTCAACCACCCTTTAATATATCAAGATATTTTTCAACTTTTCAAAGTGATTCCTATCTCCACTTTCAATTGTGTTTAGAGCTTCGACCGATGAGTTATATGTAGAAGAAGAGTTGCTTCCCTGCTCTAGGTACAAATATTTCGCTGTATAAATTTGATTCCTGGTTTTTCAGTGGAGATTGTTACAACTGGGATTGCTCCTACTCCTACTTGGAATTCCCCAGGCCTATAGTCCGCTAATTATTCAACCAATATCGATTAAGAAATAGCGCAAATTACAGGTCGCGCTTTAATCTTTTCAAGTAGATCCCTTCAGCAGCGATAATTTCAGTATCCACCTTGAAAACCCACTGATGTACCGGTGAATTCTGAATACTGGGTTGCCTATCAAACACCTCCTTGCCCCCATGTTGTTTGTCTAACGTTTCAATATCTATTTACCTTATTTAATCAAGTGGATTCGGCACCTAAATTTGATAGCGCAATTCTGTATATTACTTTCGGTATAATTGACAACCTTAATGAAGCATCTTTCAACTACGCAACGACAGCTACCAGACTTAAGAACGATTTTTCAAATATCGTTCGTCTTGAAATCCGAAGCTCTAAAGACCTTTCCACCTCCTGTATATAATATAATGTCATAATATATAATATAATGTCATTTGATGTTTAGTAGCCCATAATACGTCAAATGAGCTCTGCTCAACCCCGGGTCTGGTCACTTTTCACAATTAAAGGAAATATGAGACTGATATAACCATCAAAATATTGGCAAGTGTATGAATAGGTGACATCATTCCAATCTGTTTCTGGAATAATCACACCTGAGTGCATACTCCGCTCCATTGTATCTTCCGATATCTGTCAGCTACTATTATACCCTCTTCATCTTACTATAAATTAATCTTTTTCTTCTCTTCGGAAATGCTTTTCCTTCCTGCCTAGGTTGAAAAAGTTAGTCAGAGGAACAATGGCTATAACTCCGGAATAGTGAAACTTTCTGTATCAAGCATTGCTTTCCATATCCTCAAGACCTTGCCTAAATCTGGCACCACAAAAAAGCTATCTGAGTATATAATTGTAATAACGGAAAAAAATTAGCAGAATGACAATTTTTTGAAGAATACAAAACCGTCCCTTCATTTTTAATACCTACAAATTGGCTGAAGTGAATAAAAATCCTTTCTTTCAGTAGCTACCCCAAAAATGTGTGCTAACCCAACACCTGAAGCGGAGACGGGTAAAAAGCTGATTTAATCCGTAATCTCTTTCAAAACACCTGAATCACATGACTTAAAAAATTCATTCACTCAAAGCAACGAAGAACCTAAACTTATTTTCCCATAAGGAATTTGCAAGGAGTGAACCTTTATTATTTTCATACGGAGCAATAAACCGTTCACTATAGTAGCTGAACAGTTAGGAAACTACAGCGCTCAAGGTATGGATTTCACAGACTCTTTCCACTCCACCGAATATTTTTCTCGACTGAATATCCCATCCCTTATTACACCAGCTTGCGTTCTCTTGCTTCATCCCAAAGGGTATAACCCAAAATATGTAAAGAAATATCAGTTAGCAAATATGTTTATATTGGACTGATTTCACCTCTTCAAATGAATACCTTAAATTCAAAGGATGCCACGTTAAAGCTAACACCACCCCGCCCGAAACTAATATCTACACCCAGTAGTGCGGTGGTCTGCGAAGTATCTGAACTTAAAAATAGGAACAGAATACACAAACACACATCCCCAAACTACAGAAGCTGTCGACCCAAATCACACTCCAGCCCTTAGTGGTACCATCTGCTCTGTTATTCGATTGGGACTTCATTATCAATTTATAAAACATTCTGAATAGGAAAGGGCCAAGGATGGCCGAATCAACCTAAATTGGACCTACGTAACCCATACAAAACTCAGAATTTATGAAGGCTTAGGGATCATTTCGATCAGCATGCTAGTGGCCTGACAGTAAAAGAGGATAAAAGGATTCATTTAATTTAGAAATTCAGATGTTTCATTTTGTGCTTTTGCCTGGAAATGCCCCGTTTTCTCGCGTCAGCAATGATTAATTGAAAGTATTTGTCTTTTGCAATTTGATTTGATACATTTTGTCGTAGCTGAAGTAGTCCATAACAGTGAATTGATTTGGGATACTCGCCTGTTGTTGGGATAATTAAATTGTTTAACTTTTTTCATTGACTTTTTTTGCTTCTCAAGTTCATTCAGATTCGTAACAGAGTCGGGGAAAATGAAGCCCCAGAGTTTCAAGACAAGACTGACTAAAGTTCAATGCAGGGATTAATCTGTAATGCCTAATTTAAAATCACTGGTGGTAGGCGGATATCTTTGCCAGTAATTTGAGCAGCCCCCTTTGCTACCCACTGACCCCCACTTATTTCCCGTCGCCAAAAATTTAATTTCTTAAAACATGAAAAATGATGTATGACTAACTGTCAGTTTTTGCCGGAAATACGTTGACAAGGATTCAATATCAGAAATATCCACCTTTAGGCGGCTAACCCACAAACTGCTGCTCCTGTTAGTTGACTTTTATAAGAAGATTTGTATGTTGCTGCTTATAGGCCTTACACGTTACCTGTCGTAAAACATTCCTTCTTCAAAACCGATTTCAGTACTTGTTAACATCGTTCTTTCAGGATGTTCTCGTCGAATTCTCAAACCCGTCGTCATCTTGTGTAGTTGGCTGTATTGTGAACTTGCAAATTGCTAGCTAGTTCCCAGAACTAAGGCATTAAATTTCTATACACTCTCACATGACACAATGGAATCTATGAATATGTCCTTATCCCATGTCCTGGAAAAGAAGATTAAAGAAGGAAGCAAGCCTAATTATGTTCTTGTCCTGTTTGATTTTTACACCCCCCGAAGTTCAAAGGCTGCGCATGCCATTGTAAACGTACGCTCAATAAAAGTGATTCCAACAGAAAACCTTGAAGAATGTACTCGTTCCGCCCTTTTTCCGTTTGAAGACTTTCTGGGATTGGTAAGTTTCTGTTAGAATGTTAGGCTAAAAAGCGCATCTAACCAATGGTGTCACGCTTTGCCAAAATGTGTCTTATTCAGGACCAGGGAGCCAAATTAAATATAATTTTGCTCTCTTGCATGCCACTTGTCGAATGCCTCTGCATCTCAAGCTAGACCCATGACCCTTCCTGTCAAATTGGCGATAGAGCTGACTTGCCGAAAGCGATATGCTCTAAAAGACCATCGACAAATATTCCTTTCAAAATGCTTAAATTCAAAATAATAAAATACCATTTGAGGTTGACGTTAGCAGTCAGTTTCAAATGTCTGTTCCGAATTCTACCCAAATCCTTTTGCTCTCAAACCCCCGCGTTTCCTCCTTGGTAAATGAAGGTATCTTGTCAATTGGGGAGTTGTCAACTACGCTTCTGCTTTGGTTCTTCCATTTATCACTTAGGCGTTTCACTCCTGCGTTAATATTTTTTTAATATTCCATCAATTCTTTATGAGTGATCCCCCGAGCATCATCTCTTTTACTGCAAATGCACGAGTATTGATCTATGAACTACATATAGTAGTTTCCCTTTTGACTCCCGCGGCGTATATCTACTGGCGAAACGCATAGCTCCTTTCATTGGTCACCTCATGACTTTGAGAATTCTCTTCGAAGAATCTGGTATGGGCTTAATTTCCTTAGTCAAGTTTTCCACTTATGATGCGGTACTACCTTGGTGACAAACACAATATGCTGCGATGAAAGGGCATCCAAAAATCTCAATTTTCTGCTAGATAATGCGTTGAAGTCTTCTGCGATAGTTATAGGAAAAAAAAGTTGTCCGTATTCTTCAATTGTTAGGTTTGGTATGTGGGATAATATCTGCCGACATAGACAACGTTAACACGCGCCCTCATGAATCGCCAGCAGAAATTGTGGCACCTTCTTCAACCGGATGTTTTCTAGTTGTCCAAATTGCAACGTTTTCACTTTTGGCAATAGTTCGTACGGGGCTGCCTTACCTTGTATTTACTTCGCTGATAGTGAACACATCCGCACCGAATGCCTACACGGGGAGGTTTTACGCGGCACCGCCATGGTTACTTGGATAAACTTAGATTGTTTTTTTGTTTGCATTGTTTCCATCATCTAAACCAGTAGCTAGTATTCAGCCCTTTGTCGAAAACTCTAGGAGTTAATTGCCTATTGGTTGCTTCAATTTTTGCAAGATTTTAACGAAACAAAGGTTTCCCATTCTCTCGATGATTTATTTCATATTTTGAATTGAAAAGTGTAAAAAAAATCATGTTGCTAACTTTGCATAAAATTTAAATCCTTATTGGACACCCAGTCGGATATTGGAGAGTTATTCCACTGATCCAACAGAAATTTCAGCACCCATTACCGCGAGGCAACGTTGATTGTCTTTGTTGCACGATAGAAGGTGACAGGGCGAAGACTGAACAGTAGATTTTACAATTTAAACATTCATTAATGTGCCCATTGCAAAGAGTGCTGCCTCTGGGTCGTGCTGACGTGAGGTACTTAAATCATTCAATTCTGGGAACGATCTCTGTATTTCTCAGATCTAGAAATAAACCGTGCTGCAGAAAGCTAAAACCAATCCAAATTTGGACAAATTGTTCAAGATCAATTTTGTGGGAAGGCAGGTCTGACATGACAGTGTTTATGACAAACTCTGCCCTTCCTTCCATATACTCGAACAATTATGCTATTTGCCAATCAGATGGTATTCTATCCTTATTAGTAACCCGTCAAAAGCCTTGCTGAGTTCCGTTGGGTCCCAGTTTCTTTACTTTCGCCAGGTTCTGTTTCTTTCATTCGCCGGAATGAACGCTGATAGCGCTGATGTCGATAGTGGCATTGGCTATCATTGTGTCTAAGAAACTTACGATAGAAAAGTTTTCTTCACGCAAAACTTCATTTAGACGTCGTTATTCCAAAATCAAGTATAATGACAAGTTTACCAAGATTAGCGACTTCGATAAGGGTTGCACATGTCGCTTGTGCATTGGATTTCTGGTCCAATTCTATATTTCTTCAACCCTCGCAATATTCAGCAGTCGCGTTATTTCAATTATCGTTACCCCTTACTCGCAAAGTCACCATTATTTCAAAAACAACGTCCAAATGTGCTCCTCACGTTATTTTAAAGGTGGAAACCGAAACTGATACATTTATCGGTAAAAATGATGCTACGTTTGATACGTTTGCCACCCTCTTTATGGGTGCTGAAACCCTGCCTTGCACTGCCTGCTATTTACCTTTCCCGTAACATACCGTTGAGGATACCTGGGAATGTGGGAGTCTGTATGGTGGTATATATATGGGGTGAAGGAAAGACATAGTCTCTGACCATTCAGATCGTGGTGGTCCACGGTATCCGAGATCTTCGTATCTTTCTTTTGTTCTTATAGGAAAAAGGATCTAGCGGCATTCAGGCTAGGCCACTTGTCCTTCTGGAAAGCTTGTCCCCAGTTTTTTGACAGCAGCATCAGCCAACGCTTCTAGGCCTCCACTTGGTTCCGGTCCTGGCATCTGTATCGTGTTTCCTCTGCGTTTACATTTTCTACCAAATAGATCTGAGGAAATCTCAGAATCATCAGATATTACAAAAAATAATTTCAGTTCTCCTTATATCGCTTCCAATACTTTGTACTCCTTACGTCGACTGAATTATGCAATTAGTCTACGAGCTCCCATTGCTTTAGCTATATCTGCATCTAATGACTGCAAATTAAACAACCCATTTATAGCTCAGCTGGATGTGGCCCTCCTAATACCGGTAAAACCCAGACACAGAATTTTACAGCGGAACAGATTTACACAGGAAACTCTCGTGCCCCACCTTAGTCCACCGAACATCTGCCTAATGATTGTAACGTATGTCTATATTACCACATGCTTATTATTATATTACCCCACATTGAGGCAAAGGTCTGTCTGCATAGCCCATAGGCCGTTAAAGCTGGTATCACCTTTTCATCCACTATTTGGTTCGACGAAGCTTCTTATCTAAAATATGTATGGCTGCCATTTACCTTTTGGTGGGGAACAGCGCGTTAATCACACCTACGTGCCATCGTTCGCGGTTCGCTGAAATGCGCTTCAACTCCTCCACGGCGTTCCGAAATGGCTGCACTATACTGTCAGCCACTTCCGCCTTTCGATCACATTGCTTACAGGTAGCAGTCCTGTGCACCAACCTAGTTTTCCCTTTGAAATAGTATTAGGCTAGCGATGATACAACGCAGAGAGGTGTTGGCACAGGCTTGGAGTTTTCGAGTGATAGTAGTGGTCACTTTCTATGTGCTAATCCCATTTTGCGACACAGAAAGAACACCAACACGGAACAGTCTCAACTTGATCTAGATCCTAGACAAATCAGCGAAAGTGGATCTAGTGTTGTTAATGCCACGAGTGACATTCAGTTCGATGACATCGTCAACAGAAACCACGCTTCCTAGATATACGAATTGACCGACGCCTTCGATGCTCGGTCCATCAATGTAGATAAGGAAGATGCGATGATTCTCCAGTCTGAGAGCCTTGATTTTGTTGCGTCTCTTTCCAAGATCCATAACCCGGTGAGAGAACGATCAGATATCATCAACATAGCCGAGTTGTTTGAGAAAAGATTTCAATGTCAATTGAACTCCTCCATCTCCTCTGAACAAGGCAACACAAAAAACGTCACCGTTAACAAGAAGAAAAAATATCGATGACAATTTGCAACTTTGGCGAACTTTGCTTTTAAACGCTAATTCCTCTGAAATTTTATCTCGTTGCAGTACGTGACATTTTGCGCCATTGCTGTTAGTCTAGCCGTCTCTCTAATTACCCCCTCCCTCCTTTAATATCGCCATGCCAGGAAACTTGGAACCCTCGAAGGATAACTCTTATTTTTCACTAGTAACCACCGCTGATGGTTTTCTTGAAACATCTTTTTATTAAGATGTTTGCGAAACTGTCAACTCTCTGCCCCTTACTTCTATCATCTGTTTCTACGGATGGTGTACCTCTGCAGTGGTTCAATTATGGAGTTCATGAAAATTCCATGAAGCTTTCTCAGTGTGCCGACTCATCCTGTTTAAGACTCTGCATAGCCCTGAAGTCTCCCTTTTTACCTCCCTGTTTCTCATGGTATATTCTAAAAAAATCATATTTCGAAGTTCATACGCGCTTTTTATATTCGCGCTGGGAGTTTACGACGTTTTGCCAGTTTTTGTTTTATTGCCGCTAGAAACACGATTCAGAAGTCCTCTGATAGATTTCCCGAATTTTTGCAGTTCTCGGTTCCACCCGAGAATACTATTACCGCGTTTGCCGCTGGTAATACCGCAGCCCTCTTCAAAGCGCATTAAAAGTGTGGGATGAAGAGTTCCCAGTTGATCTTCAACCACAAAAGGAGTTCTTTGTTGCGTAGGGAGCGGCTGCCAAAAAGTTCGCTGAACTTCTTTGTCTAATCCGTTTTTGTAGGTTTACTTCTTTGTTTTGCAGTTTGTTTACTCACATACACCTCTTAATTCTAAATAACGGTGGCCAAACACTGGCACTTCATCTAACACCCGCCAATCCATACTCAGCTTGATCATTTTTGAAAAACAAAATGTTAGATCTATTACTTCACTTTTATTTGGCCCCACGAATGGTGGGACACACTACACATTCGTAGTAATAAGACCAAGTGAAATAATAAAGCTTGTTATTGTAAGATGACTGCAACTAAGTCCTTTTATCGTACAAGATTCTGGACCCCTTTACTGATCCAATGTCACAGATTTTGTTATATGGAACGCATAGCAGAAAGATATAAGGAAACCTTACACATTTGCCCCCTTGCTGCTAGCGGAAAGAAAGAGGGTTTACATACTGCAAGTTGACTTGAGTGGCGGCTATGTTTTAGACGTAAATATAGTTTTATGTATGATAAAAAACCAATGCTCTCAGCTTGTCCGGCTTCTATCGATATTGTCACACCTGATGTTGCAGCAATGCCCATGTCCCCATTCCTGAGGACTTTTGCATTTTCTAACAATGCCCTCCGCTTTCGTAGGCTGGGAACCTCCGCAGAGTCGCCGTTGCCACTCCGTTTCTATATACCGGTATTAAAAAAGTTGCGCTCGCATCAGTAGTTTTCTTTTCTCCCGTTTTCCCTGGCAGAGGCGAAAAAGAAAATTCTGACGGGCAGAATTTAGCCTGTAGTCCCCTCTCCTTCTTCTGTGCTGTTCTCTTCCGTTTTTTGGAAGATTTAGGGAGCCATGCCACGGGCATACCGTCGTCAACCGAGTTTCCAGTTTCTCTCGTTATGAAATTCTATTTTTTAGCCAGTTGCGGCCTAGACATTAGGTGCAAGATTTCTACTGAAATGAAGAGCATGTCTTTCACAAATTTCTCCGTGACATCTGGTGAGACCGAGATTTGATTGCTCAGAATCACGGGTGTAGAGTCAAAATCAGTAGCTGTTACCTTCATGTTTTGGACATTCTTAGGGTAGAAGTGAACTTCTCGAGGCTATCTCAAGACGAAAAGGTCGTATGCAAAAGAAGAAGATTACCTGCAGTAATAACAAAGTCGTCGACAGGCACGTTATAGCATCGGGTTGATCTGTCGGTGCCACATAAACAGTGAACAAATTAACAAAGCATTAGTCCATCATTTTTAACGGTGGCGAAGAATTTCTCAGAAATGCCAATGCGGAACTATACTGAGTACATAGGCTACTAAAGCAGAGGAGCTTATAGCAGGTTTTTTGTTACCTTCACGTCCCATTTCAGAATTCTTAGCATCACTACATCAAGTTTCTTGTAAAGTGAAGATATCGATGAGTTTCTTCCGAATGATTTTCCTTATTTCATCTGTGCTATAAGTGAAAGTACCAGTACTAAGCGTATATTCACGGATTTGTGTGGTTCGGGCTAATTTGCTTGCGTTCTAATCCCATTATCCTGACAAGAACCTGCACTCATCCACAAGATGGGGGACTCATTTGTTTGGGCTAGCACTCAAATCTGGAAAAAAAACCACTTGCATTTCATCCAGGACAAAAGCAACCCATCAGAAGTTGCCTTACTTCTGCCCTGGGAGCAGCAGTCAAGTCTTTTTGACCCCTTATGCTAAATTTATCAACACAGAAGAGAGAAGAGAAAGTTTTTTTTTCAATTGCTCCCTTACTTCCCAAACAAAACTTAGATCTTCCTCGGCTGGCTAAGGTCTGAATTTACGGTGTTTGTCGTGAATATAATTCATACTCACGTCGCGTTTATAAATTGTATATAAGAGCACAAACAATACTTGGCGACCACTTCGGTCATATTGTTCCCATAACAAAGGTGATGCAGCGGCTTATGAGATCCAAGCTCTAGACGAAATCGGAAGTCGCCTATTTTTTGTCGCGCTTATTTTTCGATAGGCCCCCCGCGACGTCGACGGTTGTGAACGTCCTGACATTATTTCGAGTAGCATGATCACTTCTCTTCAGGATATTCATGGTCTTTTCCTGGTTGGCCCGTCCCACGACCTACCACCAAGAGAGAAACCTCTTCAGTTGTTATGTCGGTTATGCCAAGGCTTTCGATAGCGTCCCGCATACCTGGCTAATCAATGTCCTACATCTGTATTGAATTGATCCGGAACTAATAAAGTTTTTGTCATGGAAGGGTGGCATACCACCTTATGAGGGAGCTAATACCTCAGAGCCCATCCGTATAGGGAGGGGCATCTTCCAGCAGATTCGTTGAGTCCCCTTTGGTTTTGCATGGCACTGAACCAGCTTTCATGGCTACTGAATGATGCTATTATAGAAGGCATGGTTTTGCAATTAAATATGGCCTATGTGCTAAGTGCAAACTGACACACTTGATGTACTTAGATGACATCAAGCTGTATGCTGGGACTGATGACCACCTTAGAAGTCTGTTACGAATAGTAGACATGTTCAGTCGTTATATTCGGATGGAGTTTGAATTAGATAAGTGTCGAATCCAAACCATCCGCAAAGGTCATCACGAGCCAGCAGCATTGGTGACCTCCACATGCAAGCTATGAGCAAGATAAACTTCTACAAATACCTAGGAGTTCTGCAAGGAACCCATGCTTGAGTTGGTGATCTGAAGAATGCTCTGCTGTCCGAATTCCTGTGACGTGTAAAACTGGTGCTGAAATCGCATCTATCGAGGAAGAATAAGCTAAACGAATTGAATGTATTCGCTATCCCTTCACTAGCTTATGCATTCGGAATATTGCCGTGGACGAAGACCGATCTGGAAAACGTCCAGCGGCGATACGGACAACTGTGCCCAAATTCCGAATGCATCATCCAAACTTTGCCGTGACATCGGAGGTAAGGGCGTGGTTGACGTGGTGGCACAAAATCATTGCCAAGTCGACTCGCTACGGGCTTATTTTTACAGCAAAAAGCGGGTGAGTCCCTTGCATGCGGCTGTCTGTAAGGCAGACTGTGGACAACGGTGCAATACATCACGAGGCATAATGCTGTATGTAAGGTTATCCTTCAAAACCTTGCATACAAGCATGGGCTGATCACGGCAACATGTCCGGTTTACCGATACGAGCCGCGAGCACTACTTGATAGTTCTGCTTACAGCATGTATTGGGACCGACAAGTTCTGACTAATCGCCAAATTCCACACAACAAGCGTAACGTACTGTTAGTTGACAAGACGGTTCGCTCCGCGTATATTATTGATGTTGTCCCCATCCCCCATATAACAGCAACATCGAACGGAAATATATGGAGAAGAATGTGAACTATTGGCCACTGGCAAAGAAATGTGGCGTCTCGAGCGGGTGGTTGTAGTTCCCAGTCCGCATAATATTATCAGCTCACGGCTTCATTTGATGTCCTGTCAGTGTCTGGTTTAATCCATGCCATGAAGTACACCATTATGCATACGTGTTCGATGTTGGGGGGAGTTCTCGAATGAACCGCGACCTCCCATACGACAGCCTTGTGTTCTAACCATTCACCTATCCGGATATATCAGGTAGAATGTTAACCGATATTAGCAATTGACAACAAAAGTATTCATGGCAATTAATAGTTGTGCGATTGGCATAAGTTAATCACAATTTGTTAATCGCAGAAACACATTAGTCGCTTATCTTTAATCATGATTATTGTAGGACTGGGAGCTGTAACTGCTTGTTGAATAAATAAATAATCAAGAACAATATGTTCGAATGTTTAAATCAAATTTTCTAGTTTCCTTAGCACAAATCATAAAGAGCATTAAATTATTTTACGATGATTCCCGAATTAAAATACCTTTTTAATCAACGATCATGATCAGCTAATATTTTAATCGTTTGACTTAATCAACATTAATGGATTAACCCATTAAATTAATCAGGAATTATTTAAATTATTAATAGATAAATGCCAACACCGCGTTCACGCGATACTATAATACCTTCTCGTATTCTGGTTGAGTTTCCATCATAATATAATCACTTTTGTGAGTGATATAGGACGTTCAATTGTTTAAATTATTAAAATAATAAAACATTTATTAACATCATGAATAATAATTAAAAACAAGCAAAATAAATTAACAAACAAAAACAAAGAATGGAATTCATTCCTCGTAAACAGCTTGTCCTTGGAGTTACCTAAAAAGCTGCATATATTCGATATTGCTGTTCATACCCTCTAGCCAACCAACTAGGTTCATCACCTCCATTTTATGTTTACCACTTCCCACCAGACAATCAGTTTTAACATAATAAACTATTCCGGCACGAACAAACCATTTTTCCATTCGTTTATTATATCTTCTATCTTTTTATTGAATTTTTCGGCAATTTCAATTCATTTCAGTTTCATTTTATCAGCACGCTTGCATGCAATGTATTCTGTTGGAAAAACAGTAACCAATGTTCGGAAAGTATCGCTTTGGATGTGTTTTATTGTATTATATCATCGACATAGCTACATTTACTATTCAGTATGTTAAAGTGTTATTTGTTTCCTCATTTTGATTACGAGTGAAACAAGATATCATAGTACAATTAATCTTGCCTGCAAACTACATCTTTTTACTTTTTATTCATCGAGTACAACAACAGATTCGATTCATTCTGAAATCATTTTATGGCAAAAGTGCAGCCAACCGATATTTTTTATGGCATTTTTACTCATTCCATACATTGAATCATGGTCTCTTCACTACAATTTAAAAGTATCAAACAAACATGCATACATGGAGGAGGAAAAAAGAAAAGCAACTGCATATAGACCGCGAATTTATTCACTGATATTTCATGGTATTCCATTGTGGGTATTACCTCCACGTTCGTGTTTTTTGACTTTACATTTTACCCTATATAAATTAATATAAAACAAAATACATACCCTTCCGTTAAACGCATTAAAAATACAATAAAATGGTCACGGATTCAATTCTGAGTCCATATTGGCCGGGGGTGGAAGGGGATTCGATAAATACATATTTGGTAGAACGCGTTAAAATCGGCAATCAATTAAGTGTCAGACTTTTCTCGCTTTTCAGAACCATCGAGCACTTACGTACTTATGCAATTAAATAAAACAATTTTCAACTGGCACCATCGAATTATATCACCGAAAACAGCCTTTAATCATATTTTACAATTTAATTTTTTTTTCTGGAAAATTCAAAGTATAATAATTCGATTCGAAATTGATCAAAGTAATTTTCCATTTCACTGAATATGAGTAAAATGGTTTTATGGTTTCCATTAAGTCTGGCTTTTTGGTTAATTACAATTAATTTTGATCTGTGCTTGTCAGCTCTGCCAATGCTCAACCTATAAAAACCGCTCTCTCTCTCTCTCTACCTTTCTAGAATAGCAAACAAAAAATATTTTCAATTTTTAATTTCAATTATAATGCAGATTTACGGGGATGTCATACGCGGAAGTGAGTCTCCTTCAGCGAAGGTAACAACATAATTCAGTGAACTTATTTAGATGCGAAACCACTTCAACTCCTAATTTTTTTATTCTCTGTAATGAACCCTTTGGTTTTTTTGATTTTTGATTTTCCGCCATTTTATTTTCATTAATTTTTTTAATATGAATCACTCACTGAGACACAAATTGCATATTGCCATCAATAATTGTCTTTATTTTCATTCTGAAATAGAATTTTGAATTATGAAGTAGAACAAATTACCAAATGCACTTTTCATTAAGAACGAAAGTGAAGTCCGCTTTGACACAAAGGAAAATCGAAATTTTTAAAGTACTCCGGGTTTCCACCAGTTTCAAATAATCAAAGATACAACAGCAAACTTTCATCTTAAATTAGCACTCGAAAACCGAAGGCTATTTAGTAACCGAAAATATCCAAGGATAATTTCAATTTTAAATCAAACCTGGAGCTGAATTTTCACCTGTTCCAGGGAAATTCTTAATTTTAATTTGGAAAACATTGCAGAGTTGTCATCACTACAGAAGGCTTTATCTTTGCTATGAATTGTTTCGACTTTTTTACGCTTTTTTATTATGTCTTATTGTTGCTTTTAAGTGTTCATTTTTTGTGAGAAAGCAATTGTATGCCATGACCACTTAGGTGCGTTCGCTTGAATTTCAGCGCTCCATCTCATAAAACATGAAAACATAAAACAGTGATGTATTCTGCACATAAAATACATTGCACTCAGCTAAAGTACCTGCGCTAGCAATTTAGGATGTATGTATATGTAACATATCTGCACATATTGTAAGATACATATAGGAATGAGGTTGTGATGTCCTCAGGCTAGCTCATATGGCATAGGATTTTTTGGTGTTGAACTGACGTAACCTTCCAGGACTCGTTTTGCAGAAAGTTCACATGACAGACAAATGGTTCAGTGTTTCATGACATTTGTCCTTTAGTACTTCAGCTCGAGGATTTCGTTTTGTTTCTTCAGTGATGAATATCCTTCGATTAGGAGTGTGTATATAATATATTTATGCTCTAAGATATTCGAACCCCCAATTTAAAATAGGCATTATCATCCAGATATATCATAACGAGACCATTAGGGTAGAATTCACTGTCAATGTTTAAGCATAATTCAGGATTCAGCTCTTTTATATAATTGAGCAGATACTCTGTAATACGATGGAGCAGAGTTCTATGTCGAAATGGGATAACACTGGGATAATTATGTGAGTTACTGCTGATCTCTTCTAGTAGGCAAGAATCATTAAACACAATATCCAGTGATAGAGCCACATTTCCATATGAAGATTGATAAGCCTACCGCTGGCATGCCGACTACTTAGCAACAAAAAACTTGCAAATATTGGTCAATTCAGGATTCAAAGCTCAGCACGCTAATTAAGAAAATTGGTCATCGTGTATTCTGTTAAGGGAAAGTCGCACCGCGTCCTTAAATAACTATTGTGCCCATCATCGTGTATGACTCCTGTTCTATCCTTTGTGGAATACGGGATATCTAAACAGTCACATTTTGTTTTTGTTTCTATTTTAGTTTTCAATGAAGCTATGCGTCAATTTCACTATCATCACACTTAATAGTGTAGGAGGCATAGGCTTACGGCAGCCGTTCCGCTGAAGAACAGTGCAAACAACATTGACGAGCCGGGATTCGAATTCAGGATAACGCGGTCACGAGGCCTAGGCCCAATAAGCTCGGCCATTGTTACCGTCAAATCGCATTGTTAGCACATTTTTAATTGGCCCTTTTATTACTGTAATTTCCATCACATTGTATCAGCGCTTGGGGTGATGAAGTATGGATTCTGGAGAGACATAATTGAGAGCAACATATCACATCACTTTCTAGACATGAACTAAGAGTTTTATGCTTCTATTCGCTAGCACTCGCATCATTGCGAAAGCTCTCGATTTCTGGACTAGGGTTCGAATCTTCATCATCATCATCAGCGGGGTAACAACCGGTACCCGGTCTAGGCCTGCTTTAATAAGGAACTCCAGACATCCCGGTTTTGCACCGAGGTCCACCAATGCGATATCCCAAAAAGCTGCCTGACGTCCTGGCCTACGCCATCGTTCCATCTCAGGCAGGATCTGCCTCGTCTTCTTCTTCAACCATAGATATTGCCCTTATAGACTTCCCGGGCTGAATCATCCTCATCCATAGGGATTAGCGCCACCACAGCCTATTGAACCGGATTTTATCCACAACCTAACGGTCATGGTATCGCTCATAGATTTCGTCGTTATGTAGGCTACGGAATCGTCCATCCTCATGTAGGGGGGCAAAAATTCTTCGGAGGATTCTTCTCTCGAACGCGGCCAAGAGTTAGCAGTTTTTTTTTTTTTGCTAAAATCCCAGGTCTCCGAATAATACATAAGGACTGGCAAGATCATAGTCTTGTACAATAAGAGCTTTGACCCTATGCTGAGACGTTTCACACAGTTTTTGTAAGGTGAAATAGGCTTCGTTGACTGCCAACAACCGTGCGCGGATTTCATCGTCATAGTTGTTATCGATTGTGATTTTCGACACTAGATAGGAGAAATCTTCAACGGTCTCAAAGTTATGGTCTCCTATTTTTATTGTTTTCGTTTGACCAGTACGATTCGATGTTGTTCTTTCTTTAGTTTTTGGTGCTGACGTTGCCACCATGTACTTCGTCTTGCCTTCATTAATGTGAAATTGAAGAGGATGGTGCTTCTCACATTTACATCTGCATCACGCATCACTTTCTCCAGCGCCAGGTTAAAGAGGACGCATGATAGGGCATCCTCTTGTCGTAGACCGTTGGTGATGTCGAATGGTCTTGTGAGTGATTCGGCTGCTTTTATCTGGCCTTGCACATTGGTCAAGATCAGCCTAGTCAGTCTTACCTATTTCGTCGGAATACCGGATTCTCTCATAGCCGTGTACAATTTTACCCTGGCTAGGCTGCTATAGGCGGCTTAAAATCGATGGAAAGATGGTGCAACTGTTGTCCATATTCCAACAATTCTTCCATCGCTTGCCGCAGAGAGAAAATTTGATCTGTTGCTGATTTGCCCGGAGTGAAGCCTCTTTGGTATGGGCCAACGATGTTCTGGGCGTATGGGGCTATCCGGCCTAGCAAGATAGCGGAGAATATCTTATAGATGGTGCTCAGTAACGTGATACCTCTATAATTGCTGCATTGCGTGATATCTCCCTCTTTATGTATGAGACAGATAATGCCTCTTTGCCAATCGTCAAGCATTGATTCGCTGTCCCATACCTTGAGCACAAGTTGATGAACCACTTGGAGTAACTGGTCGCCTCCATATTTAACCAATTCGGCTGTAACTCCATCGGCTCCTGGCGACTTATGGTTTTTAAGTTGATGAATTGCACGGACTGTCTTTCCTATACTTGGTCGTGGCAGCATTTGTCTGTCGTCTTCAGTTGAGAGGACCTCGAACTCGCCCATGTTCTGGTTGTTCAGTAGTTCATCAAAATACTCAACCTATCGCTCCAATATGCTCATTCTGTCGGAAATCAGATTTCCCTCTTTGTCTCGACAGGGTGAGCATCAAGGTCTATAAGGCTTCATCGTGCTGACTTGTTGGTAAAACTTTCGCGCCTGGTGCGGTTGCTTTTTGTACTTTTCGAGTTCACAGACCTGTTGGTTCTTCCAGGCTTCCTGAAGTCACTTCTCCGCTCGCCGGAGTTCGCAATAAGTCTCCGCGCGTGCCTACGCGTCCTTCGTGAATGCAACATTACTCGGTATGCAGCACTCTTCCATTCCGTTGCCGGCTTACATCCATCCTTTTGTGGTTGCGGCCAAGTATGTTTGTGGCCGTATTTATGATAACGTTCTTCAGGTGATAGTGAAGATCATTTGTTTATGCTTCATCTCCAGGATTTCTGTTGATCGCGGTTATTGCGGCATCAATTTCCCTCTTATAGGTGTTGCGGAGGGCTAAGTTGTGGATGGCTTCATTGTTAACTCTCACCTGATTGTCAGACGGGATTTTGGGCGGCGTTGTTATTCAGGCTCGTAGAACCATGCCAACGAGATAGTGATTCAAGTCTATATTAGTCCCCTTATATGTTCTGACATTCATCAAGGCTGAGATGCTGCGGCGTTCGATCAACACGTGGTCAATTTCATTGAAAGTGGTCCTGTCTGGAGAGGCTCACGTATGTTTGTGGACCGCTTTTCGCGCAAATTAAGTACTTCCAAAAACACTTTCGTGTGACACTGCTAATTGAATAATACGCAGTCCGTCATCATTTGTATGTTTATGTAAGCTATGGGAGCCAATGTATCTCCTGAATTCGGGCTTCGGCCCTACTTGACTGTTAAAATGCTCAAGTATGATTTGAATATCATACCTGGGACAGGCTTCGAGGGTTCATTCTACTTCTTCGTAGAAGGTATCCTTCTCCGACTCTGCAGTCTCCTCTGTAAGGGCGTGAACGTTAATGAGACTTATATTTCTAAATTTGCCTAGCGAGCGCAGAGTGCATAGCCGTTCGTTTATGTTTTCAAAGCCGATAACAGCAGGTTTCATTTTTTTGGCCACTAACCTACTGCGAGCACATAGTTTACTCGATTGCCGCTAAAATATATGGTGTAGTGGCTCTTTTCCAGGGAACCGGTCCCTGTTCAGCCTACAACGCTACTACATCAGCCTTATATTGGGACAGGGTATCGGCTAGCTGCTGAGCAGCATTCGGTCTATACAGGAAGCACACATTCCATGAGAAAATGCGCAAATTGTTGTTCTGTTGTCGTTGCCGGTTCGTCGTTTTAATGTCCATCGTGTCCGGCTTCGTAACATCGATTTTCCATGTAGGGTTGTCAGCCCTAGCCAACACCTAACCTGGAGGACCAATTAGTACAATTTGTCCCGTTTTTAGGCGCGGGAGACTCGGCTTCATCCTTTTCCGTCTGCAGTTTTTCATTAAGAAAGAACTCCCAGTGATCACCACGTGGAGGTGGAGATAGAGTTTGGTGGTAGCGCTTGGTTGGTTCAGCAGGCGTTCCCCAGGTTTTATGCTCCATCGTGGGTACCAATCGACGTTTCGCCCTGGGACCTATGCTACCCTTTTACGCTTCAACTATTAGTGTGATAAAAAATTAGTAAGACTTTTTAAATAAAACAAACGGTTTATTCATTCTTCAAAGTGATCCCCTCCGGATACAATGCACTTATGTTAACGTTTTTTCCAGTCCTCGAAACAGTTGCTAAAATCGATTTCCTGAATCGTCTTTAAGGCTTTCTTCGATGCGGTTTGAATCTCTCCAAAACGATGTCCACGTAATGGCAATTTCAGTGAATGAGTTGAATTCATCAAAACCACTCCCTAATATAATTTATTCCTGCAAACGTCTTAGAAGAACATTTTGTTCCAGCCAGGATTATTTAGCCGGAAGTAGTTTGTCGGCAGGCTGGTTACCCAAAAATTTACCCTGATTCGTTTTTTTCGCCGGGACAGATGCTTGCCTGTTGGTTAAAGTTTGGTCTTTATAAGTGGGTGATTGGAGCTTCGATTCGTCGGGCTTGGCAGGAAGGGTCTATTTCAACCTATACTTCGAAGGCCGGACCACAATACCGTGAAAATCGAATATGTAAACAACTTAAATCTAATGTCAGGTACCTCACTCAATGGGCCTCTTTTCTATGTTTGATCGATGGAATCGAAGTCTTGATTTTGTTTTTTTATTAATATTGTTTGATATGGTTAGCACGTCAATCACACAATCATAGACAGTCCACTCAAATTCACTTCAACTCCTTCCAAAACTTCCCGGCAATCCTCATTCCTCCCCTACTGTTCTGCGCCAAGTAATGGTGGGATGATCCACTTGTCGACCATCTTGAAAGAACGGGTTCCACTGTATGGCGTAGCCAGTAATATAATTGTCGTGCCTCCTCAATATGTGACCTACCAGCTGCCACTTCAGCCTTTTGATCAACTAGTCCACGAGTGATTCGCCTGTGCGACTCCTCTACGTCCTTCAAGCAAGGCAGCATGAAGAACGTCACCAATAATAAGAATAATATGAATGACAAGATGCAACCGTAGGCGAACGTTGGACCTCAAAATCCTCTGACAGTTTAAATCGGTGCAGCACCTGACATTTTGCGCATTCCTATGAGACTCCGGTATTAGCTTTTAGTTTCTCCGCACGCCAGATACATGTCCTATGTCTCGAAATCGATAAACTCCGCGCACTATTCCAAAAAGATCCATAGGATGGTGATGTAGTCAATACAAGAGGATCCGGAGCGGAAACGAGTTTGTTCTCCGTCGATCAAGCTTTCTTTGATGCGTTCCAGGATTATTCTAGCTATATAACGGCAGGGGTCATGCAGATACCCTTACAATTGTTGCACTCAAAATGGGTGTCCTTCTTTGGAATTTTAACGATCATCTCTTTGGGGAATGTCCCCGATTCCTAAGATTTCCCTGCAAATGGAAGCAACAGCTTTACAGTAACTGCAGGTGCACAGATAAATATGATAACTCTGTAAGTCAAGCTTGGCGGCTTTACTCCGTTTGAGGGGTTTGGCCATCAATGCGGCCGAAATGATTTCTGTTCTACTTGGAGGACAGTGCTTATCCACCGTATCGGTAACTAGCCATTTTATCCACTAGAGGGGGAACCTCACCGGGTGTGATATGGTTAAGAACCGTGGGGACGTGTTGCCTTTCCAAACTCCTCAGTTGCTCGTCATCGTGGGCGAGGAGTCAATCATCGAAAGGTTTGTATACACTTCTGAAGTCATTGCGTTCTACGGCATCTACCACTTCCCTGATCATATAGCAATAGCAAACGGCTTACGACCTGTGCAGCAACCAAGGAAAGAGAATTTTTGATGCCGGCTCATTGCTCTTCGATATTCTCAGACGAGTTACTCAGTGTATTTCCCGTACGATTAGCAAAATAGCTCTGCTAATGTCGAGAGACACTTGGATCATAGAAACGATCGATCTTGAATTTGGAAATCCACAAACCCCCCACGGTCGCCAAGTTCGTGCTTCCCCATCAACTGTCCGGGCCCACCTTGGCATTCAGATCACCCATCACGATCGCAATGTCGCCTTTAGAAAGCCCCTCCTCAATTGCGTGTAATTACTCGTAGAAATCATCCTTTTCCACTATATCGGGAGTTTCCGTTGGTTAATAGCAGGAGATGAGCAATCTCAGATGAAGTGCCGGATAGTTTCTACCTCCAAAGTGTAGGGGATCTCGAGTCCGGGAGCGGGGTTCCCTTTAGACCAGTGCCATGCTGACCGGGTTTTATTGTAACAATTCTTTTGTTTGAATGAGCGCAGGAAGCGACCCTTCACCATCTGGAATCAGTGGCTGTCAAGTAGTGCTTGTAGATTCTCCCCTACACAATCAACGGCGTAACGTCGATTGCATCCACCAAGAAATTGTCAAGAGCAGAGCTCCGCCTGGCCGGTTGTTCTTTCCCCTCTATGTTCCTATGACTCTGTAGAGGGTTGCTTTGGTCATGTCGCCGAACTTGTCTCTTCAGTACTCCATCAACTTGCTTGTTGGTCGGAATGACTATGTTACGCAGGGCGGGACTTTAGAGCCCCAATAGCATCTGCAGATGCGGTTCTTTGGGCCCTATTTAGCTTGGTCCTAGTATATCTCCTGTTCAGCGCCGAATACCACATAGTAAAATTGTATGTTATGATGGTGCAGACTACGGTTGTGTATGTCCAAAGAACCATCCTCGATCAGAGACCCCACTTCCTCACAAACGTCTTCCTCCAGGCATGGAAGGAAAGTGTTTGGAATACTCGAAGATGTAAAGCTATAAACAAATTATTTTTATCTAAAACGACAATTAAATTGATAGCTATCCGAAAACATGGTTTGTTGTTTTAAGATTTTGATCGTACCCAGTTGAGCAAAGAATTTCGATTGACTGGAAATGCACATCTTTGTAAAATAACATTTCAAAATCATTCATTAACTCTCATGATAACTCATTATCCGCTTATATTTCGACAGCACTCTTGATGCTAATTCTACCTTAGAAATAGTAGAATATTAACCATTAACCAATCTTTTTCATTATTTGTTATTAAAAATAAAATTATTGATTTCGAATCGGATTATTATAAGTAATTTTAAAACGAAGGTGTAGCTTATTATTTTATATACTTTATATACAACTATGCCGTGATTACCCAATAAGATACCTTTCTATCCATTTTCAATCAAATACTACATTTCAATTTTAATACATCAGGCATTTATTAACCCCTGCATATGTACACATTCCACATTTATTCAATAGTATTTAATCGATTTTAAACTCAATTGCAACTCATTTGTAAACATTCTACAAATTACTCGAATATAATTAATTACTGTACATATTTAACATTTATTTTCAATACACAACCACGAACAATCTCTTGGGGGCATTAACAAATTAACATCATCATTTCAATACTACATTACACACTCAATACATGGTGGATTATTGCTAAAAATTAAATAAACAGCCACATGGACGTGTAAGTACCAACCGCTACTATTTTGTATCCTTAAAACTTTACACAGCATGATCTCATTTGGCTTTCCTTTTCGTTTTCCGTATATTTTTATACTGAGTAATCCTTAAATCCTTCTGCATTTTGATAAGATAATTGTTTGTGGATTACCACAAGAAATGAAAGAGATATTACGTTTTAATCATATTGTGGGGAGGCCGCTCTCATTATGGGATTTAAATAAATACATATGAATACGTTACACAAGCACAATAAAAAGTTTTTTTAAAACAGGATCCTCCGAAGTTCCTGGAAGCCATTGAATTATTCAGGGGTTTTTCGATGAGTTCTGAATAAAAGTATTATTTCTGTACAATTTTCATTTCCATGCGACCGTTATTCAACCATTTTTGCTACCAGGACATTGAAGGACTTCGTTGGAATAACTAAAAATGGAATGAAATGAATTGATGAATTTTTGCAAAAAGTTGTGAATATATTAAAAACAATGTCTACGTAACACCCGACTATCAATTAATTCTATTCGGAAAAAATGTTCACAATTTGTCCGGAAAATGATTTGCTCAAAATATATATTTGGGTAAAATTTCGTTGAAACCAAATATAAAGACAATAACACAGTAAGCAACAGTTGGAATTCCTTCAATCTTCAATATTTTTTTAGTGTGGTAATTGCCATCTCAATCTCCTTTTACTAAAAAAAAATTACTTGAAGAGCCGAACTGCTCAAAAAGAAAGGATCAATCTTATCTGAAAAAGGGGCATCGACGGCAGAACCAAAACTATCAATCACTCAATTGTAAGCAAAGTGGGAAATCCTTTCGAGGATAATATGCCATATTACCCTCCAAGTTAGTCCATGTGAGAGACTAACGGAGAACGCACCTCATTGGCCTTATTTTTGCTTGTCATGGTAGTAATGATAATTTCTTCTTTGACTGTTGACATTGCGGAAATAACCACGCTGCGTCTCTCCGGTCCCCCTCTTCAGGACTACGGCTATGTACCGTAAAACAAGTTTTACCTTGAAACAAGACGAAGAACCTTAATAAATAAGACCGCAACTACTGTGACAACGAAAATTGGAATTCTTACTTTGGACTAGTAACTTCTGAACCCTGAGCGATACAGCAGCATTCTCCAAAAAAATTCAAGATGCAACATCAATACCTAAGCGATCCAACAAACGAAATGGCTGAACTGTGGAATCAATGCTCTGCCACTGCTCATATTTTCACTCGGAACGAATCAAAGGAATTAAAGCACACCCATTCAATGTATCCTCAATTTATACCTGCCTTAGTAAGGAACACGAAACATCCCGCTCTTACGTTGAGATCTATTATTTCGACATGCTAATGAAAGGTCTTGATTGTGGACTTGCTGCTTTTACCTGGACTGATTATTTGATCAGGATCAGCCTAGTCAGTCTTACTGATTTTGTTGGAAGGTTGTTTTCTCAATAGCTATGTTTTGCCCTAACTATGTTTTGCCCTAACTATGCTATCATTGGCGGCGTTAAAATCTTCTCCAGTCTCTTTGATATGGGTCAGGAGGAGAGCGGCACTGAGGCCTTTGTTAGGTGCGTCGTACTGTCCTCCAAAATCACCTATCCAAAGGTCTCCCGCCTGCGGCTTTTGCGAATCTGAACACATCTTCTAAAGACAAAGAAGGCGCAAATTCTTCGATGAAGAGAACCTTACCGAGGTATTTTCGTTTGAGGTCTGAGGAGGCAGGGCAACAGCATATGGAGTTCTGGGCTGTCGCCTCCTCTTTCTCACGTTGCCTACACATAGCCGATACTACCACCCCAACTTCTTCCATGTGATAGTTTAGGAAGCAGTGTCTCGTTAGTACGCTACAAGGACTATCATGTTCCACTGTTTAAGGGACAATAAAAATGACACTCTAGAGACCCCAGTTTCTTTCACAAGCATTCTTCTCCGCTGAAGGGAATTCGAATTTCTAAACTCAATTGCGCGAAATCTAGCGGTTTCATCCTTCAGAGCAGAATTCTCGGTTGATGGTAGGATACTAAACATTCTTCTATCGCCCAAAAAATAGCAATAGGCTCGTGGCCATTTATTGACCATGCTCTCATGGTGATTAAGATGCAGTATGTCTTCTCAAAAACAAATCTGACAATCATATGATCAGTGGGCATCAGAGCCACCTGATGTTTAACAAGGGATTTGCAAATGGATGCGATGCCGTATGATTGAGATATTTATTGTTGCTAGGACCACCATGGAAACGAGATGTTTCCCCATCTGGTCGAACATTCATGAAGGCATCATTCACATGACCAATTTGGTTGAACGTGGTATGAAGAGATCCAAGTTAACTTTTGTTTAGAGATTGAGGAGTCCTAAGTACGCATCCACTTGATGTCGGACCATACCAAATGGATAGCAAGTTAATCTCACTGTTTCTGATTCACGGACTTAACACCCAAAGTTCAAAAATTAAAAGTGGAACGAAGACAGCTTACGGTTTCGTACCAGGGCAGAGGCAACCCACCAGACGCTGCCTCATCTCTACCCTGGGAGCCTCGATCTATGCTAGTTTGTGAACCTATTTCCGCGCAAGTTAAGTGCTTATACCTAACATTTGGGGTCACATTGCTGCTCTGTCCAAGAAGCGCATGGTCCATTATATTTTATCACCGAATTCAAACCAGTTTAGGAGAAGCTCTATACGAACCAATCGATTTTTTGTTTGTTATGTCTGGCAGATAAGACTGTCTCGCTCAAATCGAAGAAAAAGATCGAAAAACCTATGGCTCATTGCCTTCAAATGACTTCAAAATCCTACAGCAGAACTTGGATGCGAAGGCTAAAAAGGACGAGACTCATAAAGGAACATCTAGTACAGTCTCCCTTGACACCATCAATAAAGCATAATTGTACATATTCATGACACCGGGACATTTTTAAATGCACTCAGGCGTCACTTCGACGGTCTCACATTCAGCCAAACAGACAATGTGCGATCGAGGAAAGGACTACTGCAAGTATAATCGAAACGAAACCGTATTGTGGCGCAAACTGTAATTCAGAGCATAGCCTCATTAGGATGAAGTATCACGGGTGAAGTATCACCGTGCGGTCAGGCACGGTTGTTGCTAACTGTTGCGCTTGAAAGCTCTTACTGTATAAGACTATGATCTGATCGAACACTTGGCCGCGTTCGCGAGAAGAATATCCCAAAAATGTTTGCCTCCATCATGAAGATAGACGATTCCCCGCCCTTTATAACGATCGATACCACATCTGATTGTGGATCAAATTTGGCTCCACAGATTGTGATGGGCGGGTCAATTAATCCGTATTGGTGAGAATGATCTAGCCCGGAAAGTCCATAAGGGCAGTATCTATGATATCCAAGACGCGTCAGACTCTTCCTCAGATGGAGCGTTGGTATAGGTCAGAACGCCACACGGCTTCTAGGGATATTGAATTGATGGACCTCGGCGCGAAACCGGGATATCTGCAGTTCCTTACTAAGGCGGGCTTAGACCGGGTACCGGTTGTTGCTCCATCGATGATGATGATTATTGACGTTTCCACACAATACCAGGTAAATCCCTGCAAAATACTTCAAACTTCAAACCAACACTGGCGAACCACTTCGGAAGCGGACTCCTGGGTCGCTGCGAATGAATCCTCCAATCAAGTTCCAGTTTTCCACCAAATCTTTCGAAATACCGTTATATGATTATTCATAAGGTCAATCTGAGGATCCATCAATTATAAAATCAATCTGAGAGTCCGTCGACCTCCCCCCTTTGACGAATGATCCTGTTGGAATAGCGTTCAATAACATCTCAGGACATATCGTGCCTGCTGAACCAACACCAACAGCTCTACTACCAAACCCTATCTCCACCTCCACGTGGTGACCGCTGGGAGCTCTTTCTTGACGAAAAGCTGCAGACGGAGAAGGATGAAGGCGAGTCTCCCGCGCTTAAAAACGGGACAAATTGTACCAACTGGTCCTCCAGGTTGGGGGTTGGGTAGGGCTGACAACCCTACACGGAAAACAACCTGTTACGAAGCCACAACAGGAGCCTCGGGTAGGACGGATGTTAAAACGACGCACCCGGCAACGACAAAGGAACAACGATTTGCGCATTTTCTCATGGAACGTGCGCTCCCTGTACAGAGATGAAGCTGATAAGCAGCTAGCCGATACCCTGTCCCAATATAGGGCTGATGTAACAGCGTTGCAAGAGATGCGATGGACAGGGACCGGTTTCCTGGAGAAGAGCCACTACACCATATATTATAGCGGCCATCCAGTAAACCATGTGCTCGGAGTAGGTTTCTTAGTCAGCCAAAAAATGAAACCTGCTGTTATCGGCTTTGAAAGTATAAGCGAACGGCTATGCACTCTGCGCTTGCGAGGCAAGTTTAGAAATATAAGCCTCATAAACGTTCACGCCCCTACAGAGGAGACTGCAGAGTCGGAGAGAACCCTCGAAGCCTGTCCCAGATATGATATCAAAATCATACTTGGGGATTTTAACAGCCAAGTAGGGAAGGAGCCCGTATTCAGGTGATACGTTGGCTCCCATAGCTTACACGAAAAAAACAAATGATAACGGACTGCGGACTATTCAATTAGCAGGGTCACACGAAATGGCTGTTGGAAGTACCTGGTTTGCGCGGAAAGCGGTCCACAAACATACGTGGGCCTCTCCAGACGGGGCCACTTTCAACCAAATTGACCACGTGTTGATCGAACGCCGCCACCTCTCAGCCTTGATGAATGTCAGAACATATAGGGGGGCCAATATAGACTCGGATCACTATCTCGTTGGCATGGTGCTCCGAGCTCGAATAACAATACCACCTAGAATCCCCTCTGACAATCAGGTGAGAGTGAACACTGAAGCCATCCACAACACAACCCTCCGCGACACCTATAAGAGGGAAATGGATGCCGCAATAACCGCAGTCAATAGAGGACCTGGAGACGAAGCATCAACTAATGATCTTCACAACCACCTGAAGAACGTTATCATGGATACGGCCACAAATATACTTGGCCCCAGCCGCAAAAGGAGTCGGAACGGCTGGTTTGACGATGAATGTAAGCTACCAACGGAACGGAAGAATGCCGCATACCGAGTAATGTTGCATTCTCAAAGAACGCGGGCACGCGCAGAAACTTATCACGAACTCCGTCGAGCGGAGAAGCGACTTCACAGACGGAAAAAGGAAGCCTGGGAGAACCAACAAGTCTGTGAACTAGAAAAGTACAGGGAGCAACCGCACCAGGCGCGGAAGTTTTACCAACAAGTCAGCAGGATGAAGCCTTATACACCTCGATGCTCATCCTGCCGAGACAAAGAGGGAAATCTGATTTCCGACAGAATGGGCATATTAGAGCGATGGGTTGAGTACTTTGATGAGCTACTGAACAACCAGAACATCGGCGAGTTGGAGGTCCCACCAACTGAAGACGACGGACAAATACTGCCACCACCAAGTTTAGGAGAAACAGTCCGTGCAATTCATCGGCTAAAAAATCATAAGTCGCCAGGAGCCGATGGAATTACAGCCGAATTGGTTAAATATGGAGGCGACCAGTTACACCAAGTGGTTCATCAACTTGTGCTCAAGGTATGGGACAGCGAATCAATGCCTGACGATTGGCAGCGAGGCATAATCTGTCTCATACATAAAAAGGGAGACATCACACAGTGCAGCAATTATAGAGGTATCACGTTGCTGAGTACCATCTATAAGATATTCTCTACTATCTTGCTAGGTCGGATAGCCCCATACGCCCAGAACATCATTGGCCCATACCAAAGAGGCTTCACTCCAGGCAAATCAGCAACAGATCAGATTTTCTCTCTGCGGCACGCGATGGAAAAACTGTTGGAATATGGACAACAGTTGCACCATCTGTTCATCGACTTTAAAGCCGCCTATGATAGCATAGCCAGGGTAAAACTGTACACGGCCATGAGAGAATTCGGTATCCCGACGAAATTAATAAGACTGACTAGGCTGACCCTGACCAATGTGCGAGGCCAGATAAAAGCAGCAGGATCACTCTCAAGACCATTCGACATCAACAATGGTCTACGACAAGAGGATGCGCTATCATGCGTCCTCTTTAACCTGGCCCTCGAGAAGGTGATCCGTGATGCTGAGGTGAATGCAAGAGGTACGATCCTCTTCAAGTCCACCCAACTACTGGCCTATGCTGACGATATCGACATCATGGGAAGAACCACCCGAGACGTACAAACTGCCTTCATCCAGATCGAGCAGGCGGCGCGAGATCTTGGGCTGCACATCAATGAAGGCAAGACAAAATACATGGTGGCAACGTCAGCACTGAAGACGAATCAACCAACAACATCAAACCGCACTGGTCAAACACAAGCACGAACAAGAATAAGGATAGGGGAATACAACTTTGAGACCGTTGACAATTTCTCCTATCTAGGGTCGAAAATCACAACCGATAACAACTACGATGATGAAATCCGCGCACGGTTGTTGTCAGCCAACAGAGCCTACTTCAGCTTACAAAGACTATTCCGCTCGAAACGGGTGTTCCGCTGTTCGGCTCGAATAGGGTCAAAGCTCTTACTGTACAAGACTATGATCTTGCCAGTCCTCATGTATTCCTCGGAAACTTGGGTTCTTAGCAAGAAAAATTGCGAACTCTTGGCCGCGTTCGAGAGAAGAATCCTCCGAAGAATTTTTGGCCCCCTACATGAGGATGGACGATTCCGTAGCCTACACAATGACGAAATCTATGAGCGATACCATGACCGTCCGGTTGTGGATAAAATCCGGCTCAATAGGTTACGGTGGGCGGGTCACTTAATCCGTATGGATGAAGATGATCCCACCCGGAAAGTCTATAAGGGCAATATCTATGGTAGGAAAAGAAGACGAGGCAGACCCTGCCTAAGATGGAGCGATGGCGTGGGCCAGGACGCCAGACAGCTTTTAGGGATATCGAATTGGTGGACCTCGGCGCAAAACCGGGATGTCTGGAGTTCCTTATTAAGGCAGGCCTAGACCGGGTACCGGTTGTTGCGCCGTTGATGATGATGATGATATCGTTAGTTAGCTTAATGTATAGCTACCCGAAGACTTCCTAAAGACAATGTCCTTTGGCATTCGTCAGTGAACTTACTGATGTTTGGTCTCCGTCATTTTACCCTCGAACTTATCCGAGATGAGATCCAGCGGAATAGGGTACATGTAGACGTATCTGCAGTCCGAGTTTTACTTTCCACCCCTCGTATGGCAATATATATGCTATTCCGACCTTTCTCCCCATGGAAAACATCTACTTAAGGTCCGCGTTAGATTTCCTGGCAATATATCCCTTGTTGGTACACCTCCTGCATCAGTCAGTTCAAACAATAGCATACACACAAAATACATTTGAAACGTCTCTTCAAAAATATGCTCTTCGGAAGTAAATTTTTTACTTGACTGTGAAGGCCTTTGGCTTCACCCTCACCAGACCCTTCTAGCTTCAGCATAAGATTTCCTTTTTGGTAGAGATAGAGTTCAGCCTTCATCAGGATATACTGCCCAGCAAAATCAGGGAAAACAGGAAGACATGTATTTTCCTCGGAAACCAATTACCACGAAATTTTCTGACATCGTTCTATATTGAGTTTCAAGGGGGTCCCCATTTGTCTAAAATGAGTTAATTTTTTTCCCAAATAATATATAGTAGTAATATGGACCCCAATATTGGAAAATTCGGTGGAAATCTGCTTCCCTGTCAATCTGTTTGTCTTTATTTTTTGTCTTTAGAAGCGGTTGGAAGGTTCACTTCTGCCATCCGGTTATGTGAATTCTGCAAGGAACCCATGCTCGAGTTGGTTATCTGAAGGATGCTCTGCTGTCCGAATTCCTGCGACGTGTAAAGCTGGTACTGAAATCGCATCTCCCGAATTTATTCTTCTTCAGTTCATTGAATATATTCGCTATCCTTTCATTGATTTATGCATTCGAAATATTGGCATGGACGAAAACCGATATGTAAAACGTCCAGCGGCGGATACGGACAACTATATCCAAACTCTGCCTCATAACATCGAAGGCAGAGGCGTCTTTGAGGTGGCAACACAACATCATCGCCAAGTCGACTCCTAACGTGCTCGCTTATTTTGGCAGCAAAGATCAAGCGGGTCTCTTGCATGCGGCTGTTTGTAAAGCAGACTGTGGGCTAATTCCACTTAACTTGAAGGATCGATCTTCGATCCTCCGAGTGGGGTGAAATTAGTTCAGGAGCGGAGCGATGAATGGAAGTCAAAGACAATGCACAATAAATACGTGAATTACCTTTGGCAGACATTTGTCGATTTGAATTTATCGAATAGATGGCTGCATGCTGGGGAGCTCTTTGGTGAGGCGGAGTGATTTAAGTGTCTCATTCAGGACGACGTGGTCGCCGCCCCAGCTTATGAAAACTCATAACACAAGAACGGATGGAAAACGATAAGTGCAGAATGCTCGGTGTTAGAAACGTTGAACCATCTCATTTTTGGCTGTACTATACGAACAGGCATAATGCTGCATGTAAGGTGATTCACCAAAACCTGGCACAAAAGCATGGGTTGATCACGGGAACATGTCCGGTATGAGCCGCAGGAAATATTTAATAGTTCTGCTTATAGAGGCTCGTAGAGAGAAAATCCAGGCCTGGGGTGGAAATCAAATGGGCTTAGGGTAAAAATTATGGGGGCCCAACTTTTGTCAACTTCGGAGCTCTATCTTTGAGTTTAGATAAAATCTGTCATCTAGCGAGATTGCGACAACTCGGTTAAAATATAATCCCCCCGTTGACTCCAATGTGAACTACGCAATATTTTCGGGAATTAAGCGCCTGTCTGCGACAGTTTCCAATCTTGTTCAGGGCGTAGTAAACCAGGGGCAATGAAATATAACACGCCCCACATCCTCGGCTATGTTACAGTATCTCAGCTACTATGGTTTTTCTATCTGACCAAATCAATGTAGGTACGCACGATAGCCTCTATGTCCAGGCAAGAATTGTGACAGGTCATAGTTGATTTTCCTGTGGCTTCGTCCATCCCATCTTTGAATGTCTGGAACAATATAATATATCCAATGTCTTGTGCCATTCTGCGATAGATTCCCATCGTGTTAGCTGCTGCCGAAAGACTTGAGGCTCCCCGATTGCATAAGTTTTGTCATAGAGACGCCGGCCTAGATTCGCTAGAGGTCTTTGGGAAGCACCCTTTCTAATACGGATGCTCTTTCTTTAGATATTGTCCCTAGAGCACAGTATATCTAACAAGCAGTACCCACGCTCAATGGACCGGACTTGCGAATGCATTGAGGAAGCTTATCCGTACACACCATAGGCACTAAACCACATGTAGACACTGCCGATGTTGAGCGCCTATGATATGTACCGATAAGCTTTCTCAATACATTCGCAAGTCCGGTCCATTGAGTGAGCGGAATGTTTCAAGTAGGAAATTATCTCCTCTTCTCTTGCATAGATTTCGAACTCGTCTGAGCGTTTTGCAACTATTATTATCCCGATATCTGCCGCGATGCGAATAGTTATGATGCTAATAGGACGTCGTCGTAGCGTCAACATTCCTTGACACATTATGCGAGTCGCAGTATAGTCTTCTCCCTCATCCCCGGCGAATTTTAATAAGAATCTGCACAACGTATTTCGAGGGCTGGGATTTGATTAGGATTTTGATGGTTTTCTTCCATTTTGCAATGTATGCAGAGTTACCTCTGCGCAGCATTTGCCTTCTTGAATTGCAGCCTGAGCCAGGCCAGACACCATATTGATTACGTTGACAGTTGAAATTCGAATTGCTTGTCAGAAAGGGCTCATTCCTTTTTCACAATAACGAGCACTCTATCGTATTTTATGCCACTGTTCAAATCTATTGACAATGGTATCAACCAGACATATCGGTCTATATGAGGAGGGGTCACCCAATGGTTTACCGGGCTTCGAAATGATTATCAGCATTTGTGGCCATTTGCCTTCTCTAGACCATGCTGGAAAACTCCGTCCAGTTTTAGGAACCTTCAATTTTTAAAGAAAAACGGTGTATTTCTAAATGATGCTACTAGGCAAAGGTGGGGCTGCCTGTTCTATAATTTAAATTGAATGTTCGATTTATTTGGGAAAGACATGAATGCGGAGTGGTCTGACATTTTAAGATTTATGCTGGAGGTACATATAAATCACAGTTATCCATAATAAAATCAAAAATGATAAAGAAATAAAGAACTTAGTTGTATAGATATTCACAACCTTTATAATTTATCAAAAATATATGAATCCAGCACAAAAAAAAATGAAAATACGGCGTCCCTTTGAAGTAAAAATGTTTATAAATATATTTATCGTTGAAAAGGAATGCTGAAAAAGTGAAAAACAAATCACCTTGTTGCTTATTGATAAGCAAAAATAAATTGACCTCGGTTTTCCAATTTCAATGAACACTCATAAATTAGCGGCTCAAATGTCCAATTTATTTTCAGTGATAGCCCATAATTTTTCCAGGAAAAAAACACCCTTCCAACCACGTGAAAACCCAAGAACCCGACGACCTGATGTTTTATGGTCCATGGACCGCTAATTATGTATTATAAAATATTCAAATCTGTTTCAATTATTGAAAAGCAATTTAATTTCGTTAATCAGTTAGGGTAGGAACCAAAGCCGCAAATATGACATGAATCGTATTTTACGCTTCGCAAGGATATTATTCATACAAAGGAACCTTCACAGTTCATCATTACTTCCCCCAATTTACTAAAACACCAACAGGAAATACAAAATTGACTCCACCATACAATTATCGTTTGGTTTTTTGACTCCGCAAAACACTGCGCAAATAGCAAATTTAGAGTATTTAGTTTATTGCTATTATCCGTAGATAAAAATATGTATGTAGTTTATCAATGCTTGTTTGCACAGTTTGGATTTTATTCAACCGCAAATTTGATGTTTGAATATTGATTGAATTGAATTTTACGCCTGATGGATCAAATAGTTAGCAAATGGTAAAAATTTTGATTGGAAATTGTTAGTAATTATTCCAGCTATTTCACTGATATGCATTTAATTTAGAAATCAAAGCTCGCAGCCCGCTTTATTCACATATTGAGTGCAATTCTCCCTTGTAGACTGAAATATTCACGCCAGTGGATTTCCGGAGATAGTTGGCTGCAGTTTGGTATCCATTAAAGCACTTCAAAGCAGAGCAAACTTTGGATGTACAGTGGTTAGCTCCATTCAGTTCGATTTCGGAGCCAATTCGAGGTAGTGCAACGAACAATAGTAAAAAAAGGACGCAATTAAAATCACTTCAAATAACATCAGGGAAAGATACGAGCAACACTAGCGTAGTGATTGCCTCCAAATATCTCCTCCGTCAAGTTTCAACTCGGCTTGAGTGGGCTGCCAATAATCAACTTTTATGGATAATGAATAACTGATCAAACTCTTTATATAATTTGGTGTCCAATAAGGAAGTAAATGTAGTCCTACTCAAAGGAAATGTTTCATCAAGGGAAACGATTTTTCCGTTACTATGTGAAAAATATTGGGCATAGTAGAACCTTAACCACTTCATCATCATCAATGGCATCGGTATCCAGTCTAGCCCTGTCTTAGTAAGGAAATCTGGACTTCCCGGTTTTATGCCGATGTCCACCGATTCGATATCCCCAAAAGTTGTCCTGGCCTACATCATCGTCCCCATCTGAAGGAGAGTATGCCACGTCTCCTTTCTATACTACAGAAATTGCCCTTTTTCCGGGCTGGATCATCCTTACTCATATGAGTTAAGTGACCCGTCCACCGCAACTAACCGGATTTTATCCATGAGCTCGTGATATCGCTTAAATTTCGTAGCAATATAGGCTACGGAATCGTTCATCCTCCTGTAGAGGCCCAACAATTCTTTGGGCGTTTGAAACATTTCTTACAATGAACCCCTGTGTCTAAGGAATACACGAAGATTAGCAAGATCCTTGCCTTGTATTGTAAGAGCTTTGACCCAATGGTGGGATGTTTCGTGTGGAAGAGTTTTTTAAACTGAAAAAGGCTCTGTTGACTCTCAACAAACCTGAGTGAATTTCGTCGTTGGAGCTGTTATCGATTGTGCTTTCTGCTATAAAATTTTCTCCTTCTATTGAAGCTACTTTGTCATCATTTTCTCCACTTTATGCTAGTCACGAGGTTCTGCTGGTTGCCTGGTTTGCCTGACCTGTCTTGAGTCTATTGGCAGTTCCCAGATTACGACGCGAAAAAAAAAACCGTCTGCATTCTTTTCCGCCTTACGTGGCGAAGTACATCCCCAAAGAATTGAATACAGCACTTGGTTATAAAGTTGTCACTAATATTGCTTGCAGAAGGCAGTTGATGAGATTTCATCGGCACTAATTCATGCAGTAATTCCCACTATACGTCAAGTTTGTTATTGTTACTCTAGAGGAGAAAGTTACATCGTACTAATGTGCCTCAGTGCCTTTCGGATTTAATCCAGTCTTCGAGTTGAATTTCACAAGTCAAAGTTTAACCTTGCTTTGACATACTGAATCCTCGATTATTTCAAGGCAACCCTACATAAATTATTTTCTCAACATTGAATTTCTGAGGATTATTACTGTATTTTTAAGCATTCGATCAAACATACTATTGCTGGATCAACATTTTGCATGCCCACCGCGATGACTGAAACTATGGTAACCGTCTTTGCGCATATCTTTCATCTACATGCGTATGTTCGTAAATCTCTAGCTCTTGTATCTTACGCAAAGTCCAATCTCCAAATCTATCAGTTCATCAATTATGCCCGTGCTTAAGATTTGACATGTTGGTTTGATGACTTATCCATAATGCTCAGCTTTCACAATGGCTTTTAGATACTAAAATATTCCTCGACCCTATTTCTAACTCTCCTCAATCATGGATGGATGATAGCCATTTGTCATTCAAAGCCTCCCCTCGGGTTTGCCTTGTCGTTCTATCTGTATCTAGTCAACTCCCTCCTATAAATTTCATCAGTTCCTATAATCGATGTCATTAAAACTGTCTTCTTTTAAAGCGAATCTGACCCATGCGGACCCACTTATCACCACAATAGTCATGCTTCGCGGTCAAGATTTGAACCCGGGGCACAAACTAGAGAAGCTAATTTTCAATCAATTTGGCGATTGCACTGCCTTGTAAGAAGCCCCCCCCCCCCCATAAGTTCAACTTGGAACGATGTAATTCCCCCCATGTGTGTGTTTACATTTCGAACCTTTCCACCAAATTTCATGTCAAAAGGTGCAACGGTTTCTGAGAAAAGTGTGTGTGACAGACAGACAGACAGTAAACCAATTTTATTAAGGTTTTGTTTTCAACGAAACCTTAGAACAATTCGGGAAACCGGAAACTGGACGCTTCAGACATAAAAGGTTTTGTGTTTCCCTATGTGAGGAACGATGAGTGCATGACAGTTCCGTGTGTAAATAGTTGAAAATTCAATTGTTTTACACAAAACCTAAAAAACGATCTTACTAAATCTCATGAAAAAGCCAAAATCAGGAAAGGAGAGGCCTTGCCAAATGTTTGCTTCATATTTATGGAATTAAGCATGATACCTCTTTGGCATTAATCCCATTTTTGTCTAACCGGTGTGAAAAAAAAATCGGTCCAACACCCTAGTTGACATTGTGACCGCCACTTGAATGTCAACCACCCTCACGAAAATCCGTCATGGAGGTCGATCGTAAATAAGCAGGTGACTAACTGATCACTTTCTTGAAATCATGCTTCCGATTAAGGAGGAGTTACGTAACTAATCAATTAAGCCCTCCTCCCACATGTTTTTATTACTTCCAAGAGGTATTCCCTTTTTTCACGTTCTGATAGATTCTTGAGCGACGGAAAGGGAAACGTAGTTTAGAAGTGACGGGCGGGAAACGTAGTTTAGAAGTGATCATTCCAATCTTTAGACCTGTGTCAGTACTAAATTTTCGGTGTCTCTGGTATTTTATCCTAAGAAGACTTATCTGTAGCTGTCACTTTCATAAAACTTGATCATCTCTTCAACTATATTCTTAGGGCATAGTCTTCTTGTCCTGTAAAGAACTGCGTAAAGTGATAGTTTGTTTCCACGTGATTCCGCTCGCGCAGTCCCTTCAATTAGAAATGAGTTTATGCATCCACCGTCCCTTCAAAGACTCATTCTATCCACTTGTCAATGCTTACACGACACAGTCCTAGCCGCGCGTCGTTGTTATGCAGTCGTCGATCAGTTCCTCTACTTTCTTCAGTGGAATGGAAGTATTTCCTACGTCTCGTTTTAAAGATACTGCAAACACTCGAGGTCATCAAGCGATAAATCGAGCTTATTTTTCTCGCTTCTACAAGCTTGCCAACGTCTCTGTTCATACGATTAACACATATAGCAATATGGGTCACTCCACTCAATTGCGAGTAAACTCTGCCTGTGCTGTGGCTACCGGCATTCGATGACATTCTTCAAACCCTCCCCATAAGTTCGTTTCAAAGTGCCACACTTGTATAACTTACTCGATCATCATTCCCAGATATATATTCGATAGCCGGTTTTTTACCGCACTCTACAGTGAAGATTTTACTGTTCGTAGTCTCTCCGCTACGTAGACCTCTGTACCCTTTGGGACTTTTTCAGTGACAACGATGGCTAACTCATCTGCACGGACGACAGTTATAACCTTTCCCAGGTTGTTAAATATGAGGATAGTCGCAAAAGTTGGTAATGGTAATTTGGCGTACTTTGGCGATGACGGCATACCATCTGAATCAATCGTCATTCTCGTATCAAAAACTCTTACTTCCGAAAAGTAATTCTTAACTAGCCTTACTGAGCCTCCAACGCCAACGAATCTTTGACTGGTTGTCATTCCGTGGATTTTAACGCATTTTTCACATTCAGTGCCAAGAAGACTAACGCAGCCTGCGGCATTCCTGAACCCCACATCTATGGTTACTGCATTCACTTTCTGCAACTTCAACAAATCTTGTATCATTTTGAATGATGAGCAAAAGTCTGTTGTTGATAACCCTTTCCACAATCTTCTCTATTATGTCCAGCAGGTGACTTATTAAGTTATTTTTAGAGCACATGACTACGCAGTGATGTCCTTCAGAGGTACTGACTTAGGCCACCACGTACACCGATCAATGATCATGAGACAATACTTACAGCCGTGTGCGTCTCGCAAAGGGCTACAATGTCGAGGTGTATGGTATGGAAGTGCTTTGTCGACTTAGGGAATCCAATGAAACCTCCTGGGCCGGAGAAAATCCCCCCTTTCAACCCCCTCTCGTCAGATCTGTATATCAGTTACACAGCCTTCGTAAGACGTGCTTTCTTCAGAAGTCTTCGCAATCCAACTTTTTGATATGCATACTGATTGCTTGTTCGACAATTAGGGTGTGTTTATAATACTCACTGAAGTATGTCAACTCAGGCACAGATCCTATGTCTCTTCCTGAGATCGCGACTAATCTGTACTAATCTCAACTCCAATTTTTTTTTTATAAATAACATCTTAGCTAGTACTTTTGAGCCCTTGAATTGTTTCTGGATTGTATCAACACACATCTTCGTGGACGCGAAAATAGATGTCCAATGAAATTTATTTTTTCAATAATCCAATTGTTTCTTACGCTATGTGGCATGAACTTCCGACATGTTGAAACCACAAGCTGACAAATCTACAACGTTGAATGATCTGAACGATAGAATCCTAAGTCGTCGCATAACTCAGCCAGTTGGGTCTCCATCTTACCTCCGTCGAAATGCTAATTCTGTGCCGCCGTAGGCCTTATATACATAGAGCACTTTTTACAGTCTCCTGCAATCCAATTAATGTGGATTCTCTAGGTATTGATCACACTCGATGATGATCTGCTTCCAGTATGCAATTTCCCTTTTAGAATCCTCTAATGCTGATGACAGTTTCTGCCAAGTTGACGAGCTCCGGGTGTGAACCTCTTATAAAGGGTCCGCATATCCTCCCCGCCTCGGTTGGAATTAATTATCATTCCTGGTCGTATTCTCCTCTAGTCATTGTTTTTTATGGAAATGACCTCTCCAGGGCTCTGTTTTTAGCAACGTCTCCTGGCTCAAATTTCCCCGTCACGGTCTTTGGATTTCTCCGGACTGATTTGTTCTCGTGAATGTTCTTCCTCTCTTCAATAAATTAAACAGTCCGCAGTTAACCAGCGGCCGGAACGTATGTGGGATTTGGCTGGCCTGTCAGTTTGGACGGTACGGGCGGTTAATGATCGATTGAAAAACGATTCGGCCATCTAACTGGCTGAAAAAGAAATCAGGCAAACCGGTCCGTGTATGGGGTGAGACGTCAGACCAAAGGTCGCCGGTCAGGCCGTCTAGGCAATGAGCGTTCTGTTATAAATACTCACATACAAAAATATCTGAACTTTACATTTCAATGCTTTTCACGGCCAGAGTTCAACTGATGGTGCTGTTCGGCTTGCAGGTACATGTATAGTGTTCTCAGTCCAACAGGCGGCAGGATAAACTGCTTTTTCGGCGGAAGACTTAGTCCAAGTGAGATGAAAATGGCTCCTGTTTGGTCATTTCCCCCTACATCCCCCGATTACTTAAGCTCCACACTTAGGGGAGTTTGAATTGCGAAGGAGACCTATGCATTGAGCTTCTTCTAAACAAGTCTGTCGCTTAATCTACTACACTGTCTTCAAGCAAGCTTCATATTATGCTCGTTGAATTTTGATGGTAAAGAGCCGGCTTTACAACATTTGATCCTTACTATATCTCTGAATTCCCTGACATTGTTTGAGCATTGACAATAGATTTTTAAAATATTACAGTCGACTACGGTTCAAATTATCTGTTGACTACCCCCATCCCAAAGGACAAGAGTTTTTGGAAGAAACATGCGACATCCAAGTTTTCTTGTCTGCTACTTTTCTTCTTTCAGAAATTGACGAACCAACATAAAACGTTAAACAAATAATTATCGTTCCACCTTACCTACTACCCTGCTCGTATGACCAATTTAAATTTTGGCGTCATAGACACAACCGTATCAGACAAGAAGATCCTTAAATTTGGTCTTTCTGTTGCACCCTTTGGCAATCAACTTCTAATTTTATATTCTGCGTTATTCAGTTCAAATATGTATTACTTTATGGATAGTAAAGCATCAGCAACATTTCGAATAATTGAACAAACTTCCTTTTGAATCCGAAAAATGTTTTTTGCAAGAAATAAGTCCATCTTTTTTGAGTACTTTTCCATGGAACTGACCACCATTATATTCTCTTGTCCAAAATCGAACTTTTTTTGTAACAAAGCATCACAATCTATTTATGAAACAGCTGAATGATCCTACGCAAAACAAATTTGTAGCAGCCCAGATACCAACAGCAATAGGTATTCCATGCAACCAATTTATAAATAAGCAACGGCTCCCATATTTGCGGCTTGTTATAATTCTACCGACATAACTGAATGACATACTTCCAGCTCATTAGCGCTAAATCAAAAGCTAAATAATTGAGTCCTTAATGAAAATGATGACACATTTGATGTAGGAAAGCCTTTGATTAGCCTTACTAATAGCAATCAATAGATTGAATCAATATAATTAGCAATATCAATGCTATTTCATTTTTGTTAGATTAATACAATTATGGAAATTCTAGGAAGATTGCTCTTGTTCAATTGAATCCTTACTAATTAGCCATTCAACGTTATTAATTAATTGAAATATATAAATAGATGTGCTTGTGTAGTGTTTGTATTGAAATAGATTAATATGTTGCTTGCCTGTATCAAACACGTGAATCTTATGCAAGTTTGGAACCCGCTATTAGTAATGAAGTTCCTTTGGAATGTTACCTAGGAGCCTGATTATATGTCAGCATATGTACATTTCTGCATATTTGTCTGAGAACCGCATGATAAATGAAGTTATATATTTAGGAACCAAAATAGATACTTTTTAGGATTTGAAATTCTGCAACAAGGAAATTTTTTAAGCTTTATAGTTTTTGATTTTAAATTTCGAGCGTGATTTACATATAAGACTTACATTTATTACTTATGGAATATTTTACAGTACTCACTTCGAACTTCATGAAACTAACAGAATCAATAATGATATTCCACAGGAAAAAGATGATGGACCACTTTACAAATTCTACGAAATCATCATGGACTCCGGCGGCCAATTCATGGAAATCATCAATAATTTGACCGATGTTACTATTTTGGCCCCAAGCAATGCAGCATGGATGGATTCTACCGTTTACAATGTTATTGGGTAATTTATTATTGATTGCAAGAATTAAAAGAAATTTTTAGATAAGTTTACCAGCTCCCCATTTATCACTATCAAACGTCCATCTTCCCCTATATGACTCGGGTATGGACATTTGTTTCTCAATCTCAGTGATTAAAAGCATGGAAACACTTTTCTTTTATAAATGGGGCTGGTGAATGTGTTTACGCACAGAAACCTGGACTCACACGACGGTACGCTGTCGGACTACCAACTAAAAACCTCCCTGCCATCATAGAATTAGCCTGGAACTTTAGAGAGCCTTCAAGTCATAGAATTCCTTTCACCGATAGGAGGGGGAGGCGGAAGGGAATTGTTAATTCAAGGAATGCCTTGCCATCCGTTTCTTCCACCGATCGGGCTCTATCTTCAAAACATTCGCTTTATACATCAAAGGCTTTATTTCATCATGAATATATTTTGACATCTTTCGGAAAGTCAGTGTCTCCCCAATCTCTCCAGTGTCTCGCCAATAAAATGGCGGTGGAAATAAAAACTCTGCACGAAGCTTAAGCTGGGCCTGGAAGTGGTAGTGAGGAATGCATTTCGTCCAGATAACAGCAGGAAACCTTTAAGTTGTATCACTGCTGCACCAACCACTTAAATTCGTATACATATTTGACAGAGAAGCGATAGATAAAATTGTGAGTGGTAGGCAACTGTCAGTTCCTTCCTGACCCATTTATCAGCACTTCAGTCAAGCACATAGCTGAGAAGGTGGGTTTTGTCAACTACTGTGCAGTCGGTGCAGTCGGTAGTGCACCATCATTTTCCAGAAGCAGAGGATGCGCTGATCCTTCAGTAAAGAAAACTTTACCGGGGTGTCTTTACCATGTTCTGACTAGGCCAGCCAGCTACATTGAAGTGCATAGCTGTCTCCTCTCTTTCAGATGGTAATTTTAGTAACAGCAATTCAAATTTCTCCATTTGGCCAATCCTTGCGATCTCACCCTTCAGAGCAGACTTGGTGGATGGTCTGATGCCAAATGTTCTCTCTAGTCCCACCATTGTGAATCCAAATCCTGACGAGTCAGTCCGTCAGCGTCCTCATTACCAACGAAGTTCAAGTGCCCTGGCATCCACATCAAGATTATTTCGTTCAGTTGACCACACCATCTACCTTGATATAATGTTGCTACTTCGTGCTCATATCGCTGTCCAATTGTCGAAGCAGATTCGAATGGTGCGATCCAGCCATTTTTGTCGCAAACGTTCTTCTGGTGCCAATAAAATAATAATAATAATCGTTTGCGCAACAATCCATATTGGATCAAGGCCTTGAATGGTGTTAGAGCACTTCATTCAAGACCGTAACATCACACTACAGTATACTGTAGGAAGCAATGTGGTCAGCATTGCGCTTACCCGAGCGCAGCTGAGTCGACTGGTAGCCGACGTCAAATCACGATACAAATCTCGCTGCCACCAGTGAGATCCGAATCGCGATTTTCCGTATGATAGCCTTGTGCTCTAACCACTCAGCTATCCGGACACTGGTGCCAATAAAATCGCGGAGATATATGCTCCGCCTTGAATATGGTCGTCATTTTATGAAGAGATCGGGCCAGTTTCATAATTAGGTTTCCCAAAAACATCAGTGTGTCCAATCACACACATCAGTGTGTTCAATCTGACTGATCCGTCAGTGAAGGTTATTAAGTAAGTAATCCCAAAAGACTTGTTGCCATTATCAACCATTATTTTCTCTTGGTGATTACGATGGAGTATGTCTTCACAAAAACAAGTCTAGAATCCACATGATCAGAGCCGCCTAGATGGACGCTTAACCGTATTTTTGGTCACCTTTGCACACGTCAAATTCCTGCTGTTAGGAAAGTTCAGTCTCGATCACCCAACGATGCATGCATGCATCAAAATAGCCTTCATTACGGATGTATACATCCAATAAATTCGTAGTGTTGAAAGTTCCCGGATCTTACCTATCACAGTTCTAAAGCTGTATCAGGTTTTCATCCCTGATATGAGGAAAAACGTGTAGCTGCCCTGGTTAAAATTCCTAGTGGAGATAATTAATTCAGACTCTCTAGTGTTTACCGTAAGTCCGTTGCGGAGGCACCAACTGCGGGTTACATACGGAGTTGCGTTCAAGTCATGACTGTTTCCGACTTGCCGATATCCAGTACGGCCGGTCCGCAGTTGCTTCCGCAAAGACTTTTCTATTCTCCAGGAGCGATAGCAAGGTGCCCATTACCAGAAGCGGTAACGATAGACTTGTATCTTCGAAATTAGTTAAATCCCCATTTTGCTCACTCAAATGATACTATTTTGCATGCCAGTTCAGCTGAGATTTTGGATGCTCCTTGGGAAGTATACTTAAACCAAATGGTGTCCCGTTTCTTCATCGCCTTCCGTTTACTTCCCGTTTTGTAAACGTATGTTACTCAGCTTCTGTCTATGTTTTCTGAGTACAATCCGCTTTATCTTCGAGGTCGCCTCAATCGGGTGTGTCTCTTCGCAAAAGCGAACAAAACCTCATTAAAATCGGTTCATTGTCTATCCGTCCGTGGGTCTGTCTGTCACACTTTTCTTAGAAACGGCCAAATCATTTGACACCAAATTTGGTACGAAAGTGGAGGCTGTTAACTCACATGCATGTGGGGAGTTACATTGCTACAAGTTGAACTTACAGAGTAAGGGCATGTACCTCGAACAGGGATGTACATTTTTTTCACCGAATATAGCCATATGGCATATCAAATGAAAGGTCTCCAGTAGTACTTTTCGAAGAAGATATTAGTTTTGATGTTAGTTGCAAAGAGGAGGAGAACAGCGGGCCAAACGGGGCAATTACTTTCGGGTATCGTTCTTAGAAACTACCTACCTGAAAAATGTGAAACAAATTATGGTGGTCCGTGAGCATTTTAGCATATTTAGTGCCGATTCCACCCGACAGCTGGATCGAAGTTCAGAGCTCTATTGAGGAGTACCCTTGTCATTCTCCTGTGTTTTGCCAAATCAGAGTTTCATCATAGTATTTTATCCCCTTGTTTCTCCAAATCCCAGCAATGGATTTTATGCGTCTCCCAGGAACCGTAACTCAGACTTTCAGCTCTGTTTTCTGCGTTACTCAATCTGTCTACCGGGATTTCTGAAATGAAACGATTGAAAGTGAATCCATGCCCATATCGAAATCAATGTGGCTGTGATCTGAGAGCGTGAGATTGTTCTATACCCTCCACTCTCTAACAAGATTCATCATGCCAGGGGATGCCACCGTGATATTATTGACTTCTCCCCTGACCGCAATAAAGAACGCGGGTTCATTACCCAAGTTAAGGATCTGCAGTTCAGTTCTTACCCGATATTCTAATAATTACGATCCTCTCGTGTTAATTTTAGAACTTGCTCCAAGAGATGTGATGGGCGTTAACATCGCATCCTGCTATCGCTCATATGACCTTAATCTTGGCATGTTGGATAGCTCTAATGACTGTTCCACTAGGAAGTTCATCGACGTCAGAGCATCACCCTATTGTCTTCTTATGCTTAATTTGACGATTTTGATGTTGCCATCACAAAGTTCGGTAACCAGGATAGTTGGAAGCTATAGCTTGTTTCGAATCTAGCCTTCGTGAATGCACTGCCTTCGGTCTCCTTGGTTCAATGATTGCATGTGATAATTGTTGATATCTAAAAACGAAACAAAGTTGGTATTGGCTGAGTCTGTTTGGAATTACAGTTTTTTTCCTTTCGGATATCTTTTTGAAAGTTATCGAGTCCCCCTAGGATTTTTTTATCTTTATCTTTCTTTCAAAGCCTTTTAACAATTTTTCAAGGGCCTGAGTCAATGTCCAAATTTCGCATCCATAATATCATAACACAGATCTAATAATGGCATTCTAGACACGGATCTTCGTTCTCCTGTATATGTATTTTGACTTCCCTTTTTACTTCAGGCGCGTCCTATGCATCTTTCAATAACTTTAGTATCAACATTTTCCAAGTTGTATTCACCAATCATGATATTTTGTATAGCTGACATATGTTTTCTAATTTGGGCCATGTTCTTGGTTTTTTTGTTCATTAACCCATAATTCTACATCCTTTGTTGCATCGTCAAACTTAGGAAAATTTCTTAAGCACCGAGGGCGAGATGAGGTACTGATGCAATCGGCGTACGTTGCTTGCATTAACTAAGGAGCAGTGGACCGTAGTTTCAGGGTTTTTTTCGGGTTGCTCAAGGGTCAAGTTGAAGAGCATCAGAGTTTGAAATCATTCCCTGTTAAAAATGGATCAATCAGATTGCTTTACATTCGCACCTAAGAAGGTAAATTAACTATGATTGCTTCTATGAGACGAATTTGGGAAAGATCTTGGACGCCCAGGATTTACAAATAAGTGCAAATAGCAACTCCGCGGAGACTTCGGAGGCTGCCCCTGACCGCTTAGCATTGCCGCTCAGTCGGAACCCAACTGACCGTTGGCAGGCCCTGTTCTCGCAGAGTGCATCACTAATGATAAAGCAGTGAAAGTCCCAGAAATCTACCAACCCTTTACCGATGTTGGTATGGTCACCAAGACCATCACATCACCATCCCATCACAATCACGATGTCACCTTTAGGAAGCCAGTTTTAAACTGCATCTAGTTACTAATAGAAACTTGGATCGGGTTTTCGCAGTCAATAGCCTGTCAGAGACCAGCTTCCCGGTCATGAGAGCGCACCTTTTGGTAACCGTCAGTAACAATCCGAAACGGGCTTCGCATCTAGCGCAGTGTCGACATAGGGCAAGGGGTATCTCCAGACTTCCATATTCATTCTCCGTATGGTCAGAATGTCCAGCCTATATGGTTGGAATTCTTGTTCAAATTGCAGAGAGTGAACAATCTGGAGGCAACCGATACCACATTCATCAAAAGCAATTGTCGATAACTGAAGATCATAGCCGTGAAGTTAATGCCTATCAGATGCGTGGTTGATGTTTCAGTGACAACAGAAAAATTCTAAATTTATTGGTTGCTAGCCAAAAATGTATATCGCTATTAGTCGTCTTTTATGGCATTATAACATGATTATTATAAACCACAACTGAAGGACAGATAATAATCAATGGCACAATAGCTTGATTTGATCTAGGCCTTGAAACGTTTACAAATAAACGTTTACAAGCTATTCCATACCATTCCTCAAACTATACAGAACTTCCAAGGCCCCACATATAGTAGGGAATTTACACGTAGACTATGAGGTGCAGGAGCCCGAGCTTCGCGTTTCAGGATAACTTTCCAAATAAAAGTAGCACCCGAAGTTAAACTGCCAGTAAATAAACAAGAACTACACTACCAGCGCATTAGACAACCTCAATATCGGTGAAAAAAACAATCGCACGAATGGATAGATCCCGTCGTGGGAAACAATACAATCGAGAGGACATTGTGACACTTAATTCTTGAATTCAATAACCTTTTCCGAACTTTCTTTACGTGCAACCAAAAAGAAAAGCAACTGTTTACTTTTACCCTCAGCTGATTGATGATCCCAAAATCTAAATTTATTCATCCAGCTGTTCGCTTCGCAATCCCCAGTTTGTGATATCCACTTTAGCCAAAGCCATACCTACATGCATACCTGTACAATGGCTTAAACCGGCTTGGCGTAAGTAAAATTTGATCCCTCACGTGTCATTAATGCAATATCAACGCGTGGAGCCGTAAGTCTCCGGATGCGAGTGCCACGATCGAGAGGGAAGATCCACGACGGATCGCAACCCCGATCATGGTTTATTCTGCCTCAGATCGGGATTGAGGCGCGACCTATGAAGTTTCCTCCCTTCTTTGACATCCCTAGGCCAGTATTTTAGAATTGAATTTTCGAGTAAGGGCAATATCCAAAATTGAAACACCGGAGAGACGACGGGGATAGTTCTTTCCTTTGGATTTTAGAACTTCTGCGCCAATTGATACAGACGAGTTCACAAGATTTCTAATAATCACGATTGAAGTCTTTGGACAATTGTTCGCAATGCCAGAAGTCAAATCGCGAACGATACCAGCATTGGTGTTGAACTAATTACTTCGAGTCCTTCCAGGTTTGGCACGCCTGCTGGGATACCAACTCCTTCGGCGCCTTTAAAAGCATACGCAACTCTCTCTGCTCCAAAGATGCGCTTCCAGAGTCCGGACAGGGGCTGCTTCTTACCACCAGATGCTCCCGCGAATAATCTTCCGAACGTCACCTGTCGTCTTCACGGCTGTCTTCCCGCGAAAAATCAAAGCTTTCCCTCTCCAGATGGTCCCGCGCGAAAATTTTTCGAACCTCACCTCCTTTCTTCCAGCTATCTCCGCTGCCAAATCCAAAACTCTCTCTATTGTCACCCGCCAGTCCAGCTTTTCACCAAGGACCGCTCCCCATGCCGCTACGTTCGCCTTGAACTCTGTTGAGTTCATGTTGTAACAACATGCGCGTGTGCCTGCGGATGTGGCAAATCATTTTCCTCTGTCAAGATTAATTCGTCTGAATGCATTCAATAATGTGCAATCTGCGGCGAACACTAGGGTAATTGCAGATTATGAAATGCATTATTTGAGCAAATTAATTCCGAAAGAGGCGAATGAGATTCGGCTCCCATCACGAAGCCGCGGTCACTACAAACTTAACAAAACTTTTTGAAGAACTAAAGTTCTAGGGGAAAGGATCTATTAGGAATTACTGCTCAATATTAACTCTTCATGCATTTCTACTTTTACTATGGATTCCCATGACTGAGAGGAATCATAAGACTTAAACTGAAACTATTTTCAATGGTATGAGATATGGCTTCTAAAACTGTTGTAAATTCAACCATTCTTCCATCCATTGCTTCACAATTGAATACCGGTTTAACATCAATCATCAATTCTTTTATTAAGGGTCATATCCTTTCACATTTATACAGATATTTACACTACAATGCTCACAAAGGCATTCTCATAGCTGCGCAACAACAGAATCCCTTATAGATGAAAATCCTGAGAATGGAAAGGTGAAGACTTAAAGTGTTTACTGAAATTCCATAGAATCCCTACTTAGATATCAGATTTGCATTTTGAATAACTAGAATACGTATTGATACAAACATAGTTGTGGCTCTTCGAAAATAGTTTAAGAGCTGCGCTAGGAGCTTCAGGAACGTAACTAAGTAAGAGGGCGTTTTCATTCCCAGCTTAGGCCCGTATAGTATTAAAACTAGCACATTCTCAAGCGCTCCACCTTTCACTATATCTCATGTGCTCCATTCCATTCTCATTCCAGAAACAAAACTAAAATGAAGGAAATTCTCAACTTGCACATCATCCGGGATCGCCTCAACATTGAGAAGATTCGCCAAAGGAATCAGAATGCCGTAAGCACACTCCACCCTACATTGAACTAATTTACTAAATGCCTATGTCCTGCCCAGACTAACTTTTTCGGTTGATTGATTTTCAGATCGCCCAAGTGCCTACGTATGCAGACCGCAAATATTTGTACTTCAACATAATAACGAATGGCGACGGGAACGAGACCGTAACCGTAGAGGGTGGTGGTGTTAATGCATCAATCGTCCAGGGAGATATTGCCCAAACAAATGGATACATTCATATAATTGATAGAGTGCTCGGCATACCATACACCACAGTCCTCGGAAAACTCAGTACGGATCCAATGATGAAGTAAGTACCAAGCTGGAATTATGTTATTTGTGTTCGATTATATCGGAAATACAGCACGTGTGGAAAGTTTTTGTTACTAGAATTTAGGAAGACAGTGGGGCAGTAGTGTATCTGTCCATCAACGCAAGGACTACTTTCAATACAATTAGAAATTGAATCGATACAAAGATGTTCTGTTGTGTCTATGTTAAGCTTCTTGTTTTTAATATCGGAATAAGAAACTAAAAAAATAATTTTCTTCCTTAATTTTCTTATAACTTTTATTATTAAATTATTATAAATGCTCAGTGGAAATTTAAAATTCAATGGTGGGTTTTTGGTTGGAGTGTTTGACTCCTGCAATTACTAGGGCTGACGAAGAATGGACATTTTAGCACGGAAACCCAAACCAGCTCTATAAATTTAAGCTAGTCGCAGTTCTCCGAAAATGGAAAATTTGAAACAAATACTGGCTTAAATACGCCAGTGGTCTTTCCCAGTGAAACTACCCTCTATCACCAGAACCACCGTAAAGTACAGGTGTGCTTTCTTTTTCCTCCTGGCTTGGAAGTATTCTACTCACTTTATTTTCCGGCTATATCACTCCAACCAGACTACCTTGCAGATTTCCCTACGTACTCTTCGTGATCAGGACACCATGGGTGTGAGGACGATTAGATGAAGGGATAACAAGCTCTTTTGGTATCCTCTATGCTTCGTGAAATTTCAGTGTATTTTTCCACACTTTCGGTTCCGCTTGTCGGCAAAACTGGCTTTTCCTTAAACATTCACTTCATGGTCCTTCTTGCCTTCAATGTCCGTTTTTCTCCGAGTTTCATCTAGCTTTCTTCTTTTATCTGAGAGGGGAAGAAACATCTTCCAGATCCTCCGAGGCTTCATAATCTGGGATAATCAAGTAAAATATCTCTTTCAAAACTGTTGAAGTAATCGCGGTATCTTCCATATCCTGTGGGAAACTTGACAGGGTTCTTATTAATTTCCCCAGGCTTTTGGTGCGACCACCGTTTGGGGCAAGGATCATCCTTTAACTCCGCCAATCTTTAACTGAGTCTCACTGAGATTGTCACTGCGCTTCGCCCATTTTTAAAGTTTGGTGTGGAATAATACCTTATTCCTCATAATTTTATCTGCCAAAATGTCCATTGACACCATTCCGATGATAAATGCTGCATCATCCCGAACAGTCTTGAAAGCAGAATGCAGATTATTTCAAAACGCAGTAACTTTTTGACTATTACGTATCCTAACATATATAATGTGCTTCCCCAAACTAGTAAAGCAAAACTGGATTCAACACTTTAACTATAGGCAACCTCTAAGTATACACCATTCTTTCTAAGGTCCTTAATCATTTTTACCAGGAACATTTTCCAACAGGATCTTTTATCTCAAATTTACTCCAGATGCTGCGTAAAATTTAGCTTTTTCCCTCTCATTACTCGTAAAAATTTAATGATTGGCATGAAACGACGATGTAATTCCCATTTTTTCTCTCACTCCCACTTTGTGATAAGTATCGCTTCCGCTATTTCTTCCGCGGGTGTCTATTCAGTGGTTTCCAATCACGCTTTAATCACGCTGATTGTTCCACGTAAGTCTTCTCCTTCTTTAAACTTTATTCCGTTCCAGATCGAATTCACCATTTTTCTTGCTCATAGGCTTGATCTGTAATTAAATGCTTCTTGATGAACATCGGGAATGCCAAGAAACGGTTTTGACATACCTGAAACACTTCAAACTTTCTTCTTCGGATCGCGATAGAGCAATTTACCGCGCACGAGTTCGTCTGGTACTAAGTCTTGCCGCAAATCATACCATATGAGTTTGTGTGAAATACAGTTGCCTTCTATAATCCAGCAATGCAATATGGGAAGGGCAATACTGCTCATCGTGTTTCACCATAAGTAACCCACTATAAATTGGGGAAAGGGATCTTCCTTGAGCATCCGAATTAAGTGACCCACCAACCGCAGCTTATTGATCCGACGTGACGTAGTATCGTTCATAAATTTCATCGTTATATAGCCTATAGACCTACTGTAAGGGGCCAAAAATTCCTCGGAGGATTCTTCTTTCGAAAAAGTCTAAAGGTCGACAATTTTCCTTGCTAAGAACCCAGTTCTCCGATAAATACATGAGGACAGACAAAATCATGGTCTTGCACAGTAAGAGCTTGGACCCTATAGTGAAATTTTCGAACGCAACATATTGGTGAACTGAAGTAGCCTTTTTTGGCTCCCAACAATCATGATGTTATCGATTGTGATTTTCGATTCCAGATAGGAGAAATTACCAACGTATCAAAATGGTGGTTTCCAATTTTTGGTGTTCTCAGTTGACCAGCCCAAAACTAGTCCAAAAGCCCGTCCGAAGCTAACCTAAAGCAAGTCCAAAGCCAACCCGAAAACACTCCAAAAGCCAACCCTATGTCACCCCAAATCCAGCCCGTAGCCAACCTAAAGGAAGTCCAAAACCAGTCCAGTACTCGGCGTCGGCATCGAAAAATGTCGCTCCAACTTCTACTACGAAGAAAGCTAATGTTAGGTGATGCTATATTTCAGCATGATATAATGATTATAATGGGATGATACTAGGTAATAGGATGATGCTTGGTATTGGGATGATGCTAGGTAATGCGATGATGCTCGGTAATGGGATGATGGTTAGGTAATGGGATGCTGCTAGGTAATGCAATGATGCTAGGTAATACGATGATGCTTTGTAATGCGGTGATGCTTCTTGGTGCGGTAATAGTAGATGATATTGTAATTGTTGGTGATGGTAATGTAATATCATACTTTAAGGTGATATCACTTTTGTAATATTACATATATCACCTACCCATCTCTAGTGCATGTCGGGATATACTACCCTTCACATCGATATCGTCAGTACAGGCCAATAGGTGAGTGAACTTGAAAGCCAATTCCAGATGTTTCTCAGAAGAGTAAAAAGTTTATCTCAAGGAAAAACACGGGATTCACACCCATGTCGTATTCGCAGATGTATATAAGGGAATGAATAAAACCTGCGAACCACCGTCGATCATGCTGCTTTCAGGACTCTCCTAATGCATCTAGGACACTACACTAACTACGAATCGCCAGAATACCTTGAATATAATATATCACTCTGCTCCACGTGCCTCCGCTTTCTAACATAGTCTTAATTATTTTCCCGGAAACACTTGGCACCCTTCCGCTGACAGGCTGCCACCTTCTGCAGAAGAAAAAGGTGTGACAGGCATGATCCACCACATCCTCGTGGTAAATACAGTAGAGCCGCCGTGATTTCCCTAGTGCGTGAAGAAGGTCAGACTGAAAATCACGATGATCGCTAAGTAACTGAGTTAAGTAATTCAGAGGTAACGTCATCGTACTTTTTCGATTGAACCACGACCCATACGTCTTTTATGACATAGACGTTTCATCTACCATTCGATTCTCTTTTCCATGATTGCAGTAACGCGCTGGGAATGCGAGCTCTCTCTTCACAAGCCCGGCTTCCTTATTTCCCCCACCTTTTTCGAGGTATATGTATAGACCTCCGTTTTGCAATATGGGGAACGATCGGAGTAATTCCTGCTATTACAACTACTGCTAGCTCCAATAGGCAGGCGCAACTAGCATAATTCCTGGTCATTGTACTTACATTAGGCGCTTGCAGTCTACGGCTGTTTAGTGAGGGCGGCAGTTGATGCTTCGGAACTGTAAAGAAGGGCGGACTGATCTGCACTCATCAGCAAACAACGCTTACTGGATTAAGAACCTCCGACAGCGCCACAACTTTCCAGCTGCAGGGAAAAACCTCCGCTGTCAGACGTTCGTTGAATGTGCTGAGTAGCAAGTTATACTTGGATACGAGTTTTAGCTTTCCCCACGAATACTATCCGGTCTCAGTGGTTTAATATTGTGCTATATCGTGAAGAGTTAGAATTCCTCCTCCCTCTCATCGAAACTGTCACCTCGAATAGGATTGACAGAAAAAAATACCTGCACGATTTGCTTGACTTTCTCTGCTCCATGAAACAGGATGATCAATTTTTTTCATAATCAGCTTATACCCTTATAGCTTAGCCCTTTGGCAAACCGACGGGATCGGGTTTTGCGCAGCTCCTCTTCGCCGGTGTTCCATGAGTTTAACTGGTGTGTGACTCAAGCTCCAGGAGTTCCTCTACCTTCTTTATACCATTTTTGACAAACATCAAGATGTTTCGTTAAACGATGGTAGCATCCTTCATTTTCCGTAAGATCGCTCGGCACCTCTTGAATAGTCTTCCTCACTTTGCCCTTGCTTTTCAGATGAGGTGCATCCTCTGTAGAGAGATCGCTTACATTTCCACTCAGTTCGTTTGTCTTTTTTCCCAACAAGTGAGTGTGACGTAAATTGGACCAAGTCATCTTTTCTCGTGGTTCAACTTCGAGGTCGGTGAGGTCTTTCGTTTTAGTCGTCAGCACTATAGCCTTCCACGGTACTACTCCCTACCTCACTACTAGTTCCTTTTTACTTTTGTCACCATTGCACCATTGCAACTTTGCGTTTCTTGCAAAAAGATTTATATTAGAAACGCCCATTTGAGTTGCAAGCAGCGGTGAACGCGTTATATTGTTGCTGCTCTTTTGTGTAAAACAAAACCTTATTAAAATCGGTTTACTGTCTTTCTGTCTGTTTTTTCTTTAAGAGGTAGAAATCTTCAAAAGATATTGGTCTGGACACATCAATGTGTGGGATTTTTACCCACTAAAACCACCCCCGACTCGCACCCTGCCCCGCGGGACCACCCTAAGGCATTACATCACGGGGCGGAGTCAGCTCATTCTAGTTTAATCACCTTTCTTCTATACGCGGCGTACGTGACCGCGTTTTTCTCCTCTCCTCTGCCTTGCGCAGTTTATTGTAGATAGATGCGATCATGGAGTTGACCGCATCCCAATTCTCTTATTGTGCTCCATTTCCGCCACCAGATTTTCTGGTACCAGCACCTCTCCTAGAGTCTCCTCTCAGACAGTGGAAGAATACATGCTCTGGGTCTTCTGGCACTCCATTGCAATTTGGACAATCGGGTGAGGTCTTCAATTTAAACCTGTGTAGGTATTGGCTATATCCTCCGTGCCCCATGAGAAACTGGGTGGGATTATAATTAATCTCATTGTGCCGTCTCTCCAACCACTCCTTGATGGCAGGAATAAGCCTGTGAGTCCACTGACCCTTTCCCGAACGTTCCCACCGCTCTTGTCGTCTATTTATGGATCTCTCTCTTCTCAGCGTTCTTCGTTTGCGATAAGGGAGAAATTGTCTTCGCATTGTATATATTCGCCATCTCATCTGCCAAGATGTCAATCGGCATCATTCCAGAGATGACGAATGCTGCATCATCTGAGGCAGTCCTGAAGGCAAAGTATACCCTCAGGGCTGTCCTCCTGTAGACTGCACTCAGTTTGTTAGTGTTAACTGATATCCGCAACGCCTCCCTCCAAACTGGGGTCGTATAGAGCATGATGGAGGTCATCACCCTGGCTATAAGCAATCTACAGGTGTGATGTGGCCCTCCCACGTTCGGCATCATCCTCTCCAGGGCCATACTAGCAGTGGGTGATTTATCGCGAACATACTGTACCTGTTGCTTATAGCTGAGCTTCCTGTCTATCACCACCCCCAAGTATTTGATGGTCGACTGGGAAGTGATGATATGATTCCCGATTCTAATAAAGGCGTAATTTCTCTTCCTGCACTTAGTGATGAGGACCGCTTCTGTTTTTTACTACGCAAGTGTCAGACCAGAGCTCTCTGGCCAATTTCTAACAGCACGCTTGAGTATAACTCATCATCTTCGAGATGCTTTGCGACAACAACCAGTGCTATGTCGTCAGCGTAACCCACCAATGTGGCCTCCCTCGGAAGGGGAAGATTAAGTACATCATTGTACATAATGTTCCACAGTAGTGGGCCCAATACGGAGTCCTGCGGGACACCCGCGCAAACAACATACTCCTGGGGTCCGTCTTCAGTGTCATTCCAGAGCCTCCTTCCAAATTTGGTTCGAAGGTGGAAACTGTGAACGCTGACGCACACAGTGAGTTACATTAGTCTACGTGGAATTTAAGGGGGAGCCTCCATTTATTCAAAAGAGGGGTGGACAATTTTTTTTACCAAATATAACCATGTAGGGTATCAAATGAGAGGTCTCGATTAGTACTTTTCACAACTGGTCTCAGTTTTGACATTTAATTCACAACGGGGGAGGGCGGGGGCTGGAAAAGGGTCATTTGTTTCACAGATCCATTCTCAGAACCTACACAAGCGAAAAATTTGAAAATAATCAAAAAGCTGCCACTTTATGATGCCTAGGCTCTGAAATACCCTTCATACTGATATCTGATTAAGTTAAGAATAGTATATTACTATAATTTTTAGTAATTGATTGTAAACCCTCCCTTAGATCTCTCCTAATCAGTGTGGTGCAGTAATATAGGCTATGGTATAGAGCATGATGCTACCAAGCTTGGTGGAAATCGCGCTATTACTAACAGAGTTATAATAGGTCAAAATTGTCGCTTCTGTGCAAATTCTAAGACTTTGGATGTCAGAAGCACCCAGAAGTTGATATTCTGACATAATATACGCCGATACATTACGTGCTAGGCACTAATGGGACCAATTTATGGAACTTATTACCGAACATCTTTAACATGATTCAACAGAATATGGATAGCCATTAACGTTGAAAGGAGTTATCGACAGGACCCCGACGGAAAATGAAGGGTCAGGCATAAACGGCGGGTAGAGGAGGAATCGTGTTTCCTTCTAGGGAACAGAATCAGAAAAAAGGGAAGTAGATCAACTCACAGAAAAGATTTTGCAGAAATTGCGTATCCCTTGACAATGGATTTTGGCTTTCCACGTTTTCCTATCCACTAAAAGAATAGTATTAAATCAAAAAAGCCAAGTCTTTTTTGTTTTCGTAGGACATGAATCCAAATTAATTCCGTCATGAGCGTTATTAGCCCCCATTATAGGAATACTTTCTACCATTTATATTGAGTTGTTTCATACTGTATTTCACGTTCCTGCTTTGAACTCCAGGACTATGTCTTGCAAACATTGTTTATCTTTTTTCTTGAAATTGGGTTTAAACTCTTGTGGCCACAGCACAGGAAAATTAAGTAGGTTACCGTAATTAGTAATTTAGTAAATAGGGGGATAATTCGCAAGTAGTTAATGCAATTTACTTGAATAGCTGGTTATCTTCTGTAACAAAACCAACATGGAATATTTTATCTTTGATACAGGGGACTGAAGTTATCTCCTCTGCGTTTCAGCAGAGCTCGGATGTGGATTAAAGTTCCAGAGCGCCTTAACAGAACGCAGGAGATGCTACTAAGAAACTTACTTAGCAACCATCTGTTAAAACATTTGGAAATATTTTCATATGAATATTTGATAGAGTTTTCCTGAAGATTTCACGTTACATCTATGTTACCGTGGATCTTTCATAAAAGCAAATTTTACATCTAATTAACGAAGTTTCATGCAACAGTGGATTTGTATCGCTAACATTCGTTCGATGCAGGTGCTTAAACACCTTAATCACGACATGGATAAGTTTTGAACTTCACACTTCATTTCAAAGTCATGGGGAGAAATACCTAATGGGATAAAGTGGAATAAAGTCAGATAATTCATTAAGAGGATCATGTATATTTTAAGCCCGTGAATCTGGCATAGAATCGCTGTTTGAAGGGGATGTATTTGCTTAGTATATGTTTCTATAATTAATTCTTGAAAAGGTTACGCGAGTTTTAAGTACCGGAAATTCCATTAACTGAAAGGATTCCATCTTTTTGGTGAACTTGGGATATCCAAGGTGCTCGTATAGGGTGTGATGTGAATACGGTCGTAACAAATTAATGGAATAAGTTGTTAGGAAGTAGGTCAAAAGTTAAGACCAGATTAACAACTTAAGAGTAAGCTTTGGAGAATATTATTCAGTGTGAAATATATTTTTAGGATACCCTCATCCTACTCCGTACCTTGTCCACTGGAAGCCGCCGCTTCTGAATTTCCATATTTGATATACCAGTGATTGTACTTTATACTGGATAGTCTAAATTCTGATTCAAATTATTTCGCCAGATTGTAAAGGTTTCTATGCAATGCGTGGATGCCTGTGTCCATGTTACTACCATATGTATCAAAGATTCTCGTCCAGGCAGGATTCAGCCAAATTTGTGGAACAAAGTTACCAAGAAATTACCATGGAGTTGTATTAGCTCAACTTAGGTCATATTTCAATAAAATTTCCTGATCCTTTTCATGTGTAGAATGTAAGTAACCCTGGTAAGCGAGATCTACTAGTTTGTGGAGCATATGGATAAACGATGCGAAAAATTCTTCTTAAATGCGATATTTTGGTATTGGGGCTTATGCATCTTAGGTAGCCCGAAACCGTAGCAGAAGGGTTGACGTTCAGCCAAGCAGTTTTCGATGACCTGCCAGTAACTCTAACAGACCTAATGAGACCTAAAAACTGAATCTTCCAAGTAAGGACTTTCTGAGTTATACTGCATGCAGAACGGTGGGAAAGCCCGCTTTCTCCAAATTTTTGCCTTTTTACAATGAATGAAAAGTTTGCCTCTATATTTCGAGTTTTAATTCACGACGTAGTCATTGGACTAATTCGTCTTCTGTTAAGGAATGTTTTAATCAATCGATGGAGTACAACTGTTGAAATACCTAGTCGAGGGCATCAAAATCCAAGTTCAAGGAAGAGTGATATAGTAGACATGATCCGCTGGTGGTAAATAGTCGTTATAGTCCAGATGTACTTCATGTTCACAAGGATATTTCGTCATATATGTCATCATGGTTGTGCGATATAAGTTCCGGCAGCACCCGAGTTGTAGATTCTATTCGAGACAGATTGACTATATTCCAGTCTTCCAGGAATGTCTCTCAATTCGTCTCGAATAGAATCTACATCGTGATGGAGACATCCGGCGACTACATCCTGCTTGGAAGGAGTATCCCAACCCACAGAATCCTTTTTCATGGTCTCGTATCGTCATTAGTCAACGTTTTGATAATTGTCGTTACAAATTCCTTCTTGTGCTTTAATATTATTTCGCTTAGTTTTTAAACAGGGACATATCGACTGTAGACGTTGGAATAAAACATTTTTTGAGGTAAATAGTGCACCTGCAGGACTTTCGTCCAACTGTTACCAAAAAATCAAGATTCCCATTGGGGGTTTTCATAAGCTGCAGATGGAAGCGAGTAAAAAGCAAGTCTTCATCATCATCACCAACAACGCAACAACCGGTACTCGGTCTAGGCCCGCCTTAGTAAGGAACTCCAGATATCCTGGTTTTGCGCCGGAGTCCATCAATTCGATATCCCTAAAAGCCGTCTAGCGTGCTGACCTACGCCATCACTCCATCTAAGGCAGGGTCTGCCTCGTCTTCTTTTTCTACCATTGATAATGCTCTTGAAGGCTTTCCGCGCTGGGTAATCCTCTCCCATACGGATTAAGTGATCCACCAACCGCAACCTATTGAGCCGGATTTTGTCTACAATCAAACGGTCGTGGCATCGCGCATAGACTTATTCGTTATAGAGGCTGCGGAATTGTCCATCCTCACCTAGGGGGCCAAAAATGGAGAATTCTTCTCTCGGACGCGGCCAAGAGTTCCGAATTTGTCTTGCTAAGAACCTAGGGCTTCGAGAAATACATAAGGGTATTTTTTGTACAGTAAGGGCTTTGACCCTATGGTGTTTCGAGCGAAATAGTTTTTATAAGCTGAAATGGGCTCTGTTGGCAGCCAACAACGAATCTTACACATCTCAAAATGAAGTGGTTATCCGGGTTAGGTATTTTGAAACGAAACCCACGACCCGTCATCCTGGGAAACTCCAAGAAAGATACAATAATACAAGTTTCAAATTAATTTGATACCACGGAAGCGATTATGCAAATGTACAACTAATCAGCAATCAGATTTTTGCCAAAAAGGGGGGGGGGGGCAATATAGACTCAGATCACTATCTTGTTGGCATGGTGCTCCAAGCTCAAATTATGACGACACCTACAATCCCCTCTGACAATCAGATGAGAGTGAATACTGAAGCCATCCACAAAACAGCCCTCCGCGACACCTATAACAGGCAAATGGACGCCGCAATAACCGCAGTCAACAGAGGTCCGGGAGATGAAGCATCAACAAATGATCTTCACAACCTCCTGAAGGACGTTATCATTGATACGGCCACAAAGATACTTGGCCCCAGCCGCAAAAAAGTCGGAACGGCTGGTTTGACGATGAATGTAAGCTAGCTACGGAAGGGAAGAATGCCGCACACCGTGTAATGTTACATTCTCAAAGAACGCGGGTACGCGCAGAAACCTATCACGAACTCCGCCGAGCGGAGAAGCGACTTCACAGACGGAAAAAGGAAGCCTGGGATTACCAACAAGTCTGTGAACTCGAAAAGTATAAGGAGCAACCACACCAGGCGCGGAAGTTTTACCAAAAAGTCAGCAGGATGAACCCTTATGCACCTCGATGTTCATCCCGCCGAGACAAAGAGGGAAATCTGATTTCCGACAGAATGGGCACATTGGAGCGATGGGTTGAGTACTTTGATGAACTACTGAACAACCAGAATATCGGCGAGTTGGAGATCCCGCCAACTGAAGACGACGGACAAATACTGCCACCAACAAGTATAGGAGAAACAGTCCGTGCAATTCACCGGCTTAAAAATCATATGTCGCCAGGAGTCGATGGAATTACAGCCGAATTGGTTAAATATGTAGGTGACCATTTACACCAAGTGGCTCATCAACTTGTGCTCAAAGTTTAGGACAGTGAATCAATGCCTAACGATTGGAAACGAGGCATTATCTGTCTCATACATAAAAAGCGAGCTATCACATAGTGCAGCAATTATAGAGATATCACGTCGCTGAGTACCATCTTTAAGATATTCTCCTCTACCTTGCTAGGCCGGATAGCCCCATACGCCCAAAACATCATTGGCCCATGCCAAAGAGGCTTCACTCCAGGCAAATCAGCAACAGACCACATTTTTTCTGTGTGGCAAGCGATGGAAAAACTGTTGGAATATGGACACTAATTGCACCATCTATTCATCGACTTTAAAGCCGCCTATGATAGCATAGCCAGGGTAAAACTACACACGGCCATGTGAGAGTACGGTATCCCGACGAAATTGATAAAACTGACTAGGCCGGCCCTGACCAATGTGCGACGCCAGATAAAAGCAGCAGGATCACTCTCAAGACCATTCGACATCAACAACGGTCTACGACAAGGGGATGCCCTATCATGCGTTCTCTTTAATCTGGCCCTCGAGAAAGTGATCCGTGATGCTGAGGTAAATGCAAGAGGTATGATTTACTTTAAATTCACTCAACTACTGACCTATGCTGACGATATCGACATCATGAGGAGAACGACCCGAGACGTACAAACTGCCTTCATCCAGATCGAGCAGGCGGCGCAAGAAGGCAAGACAAAGTATATAGTGGCAACGTCAGCACCAAAAACCAACCAACCAACAACATCAAACCGCACTGGTTAAACGGGAAGAATAAAGATAGGAGACTACAATTTTGAGACCGTTGATAATTTCTAGGGTCGAAAATCACAACCGATAACAGCTACGATGATGAAATCCGCGCACGGTTGTTGTCAGCCAACAGAGCCTATTTCAGCCTACAAAAACAGTTTCGCTCGAAACGTCTCACCATAGGGTCAAAGCCCTTACTGTACAAGACAATGATCTTGCCAGTCCTTATGTATTCCTCGAAGACTTGGGTTCTTAGCAAGAAAAATTGCGAACTCTTGGCCGCGTTCGAGAGAAGAATCCTTGGAAGAATTTTTGGCCCTCTACATGAGGATGGACGATTCCGTAGCCTACATAACGACGAAATCTATGAGCGACACCATGACTGTCCGGTTGGGGATAAAATCCGGCTCAGTAGGTTACGGTGGGCGGATCACTTAATATGGATGAGGATGATCCAACCCGGAAAGTCTATAAGGGCAATATCTATGATAGAAAAGGAAGACGAGGCAGACCCTGCCTGGGACGGAGCGATGGCGTAGGTCAGGACGCCAGATAGCTTTTAGGGATATCGAATTGATGGACCTCGGCGCAAAACCGGGATGTCTGGAGTGCGTTATTAAGGCAGGCCTAGACCGGATACCGGTTGTTGCGCCGTTGATGATGGTGAATACCAATGCAGGCTTACAAACCCAATGACTGTGGTCTTAGTAATTGGAGTAGTTGGAGGTTAAGTGTCTTGACAGTAAGGAAACATGCTTTATGGGAGTATCATTCGCTTGCGGTTCACATAGTTATTATGAACTAGTTTATAAGAAAGTGTATGCTCTGTTAGAATGCAGATAAAAGCAATCTCGCTGATGGTTTACCAGACAATTATCAAATAAGGGTCCGATTTTAATATTTGCTTCATTATTTGATAAATTGGATTGCCTTTCACAATATGGAAAGCATCCTCCTATCCCATCTATTCGAACTGAAATGTGTATTCAACCTTACTTGTGTTCGCATCCCCTGATTACTCAGACTAGGAGAAAATAGGATGCCTTAATTGATTCATTATAGCACGGTAAACATGCGATTAACACGTGTTGTTCGTTAAACGTTAGTGTATTTCTGCGAATTTACTCCCATAAAAGCCCAAAATTAATCTGTTAGCAATAAATCGACTGTAATTACTTTTTATCCATATAATGAAGCTTTCATTCCCTACAATTTTCGTACTTGGATTACGTTTTATGCCAAGAATTAAGGACGAACTAATAAAAATTGAAGATTTACATTTACAAAGATCCAATACAATGAATCCTGTCTTTTATGGATTCTTTATGGTGCTACGAAAAAAAGTGGAACATCATTACAAGGTAACCCAAACTCCTTTTCGACGGATTCTATCCAGATTGCTTTAGTCATTGCCGTCTGTTTGCTCAGAGACTTTATAGTACAGAAGGGGTTGAGGGAGGGTCGTCAAGCTTAGTGTAAGGATGCAGGCGGTGATTTATTGCTTTTCTATGGTCTGGATTACTTTGATCCCCAATAGCTTTGGATCCTCCATTTCTGATTATAATCCTTTAACAACCAATCAATCAACATTGAAGGAAGGGTACTATTCTGCGTTTTTTCTGCTGGAGAGGATAAAGATCGGGCTTAGATAAATCTATTTAAATTGTGCCAGAAATGCCATAAAGTACGAGTAGTTATTATTTTAAGATTCTGTGAATATTCCCTATAACCACATTCAGAGCGGAAAAGCGGATTGACTCAGAGTGGCGGAAACATTCATTTAATGAATGCAAGCAATATCTGATGAACGTAATATTATCCTTTGGACGTTTAATGGGTTTTAGTCCTAATTGCAATAAATCAATTAAAGGTAGAGTCAATATTTCATGATAGTGATGATGGGATATTTTATACCCTCCAATAAAAACTGACTACTCCACGCAGGCAAATTGATTAGAATGAAATTTTCGATGTTATCGAAGTTCGAAGTTGGACGATAGAACGATGAGTGAAGAACAGAATTAATAAATGATGGAATGCAATATCCTGTGCCGACTAATTGAATCAGTTGCAACTTTCTTTGTTTTGTACATTTCCAACCGAGTGGCAATTTGCTCTTCATTGGCTGTAGTGGACGGACGTGCTTTCATTGGGTATATTAAATAATAATAAAGGCAAAGGCATTCCTCTCTAAAATGCTAGTGTACAGAGCCATTCGGACGTAGGGTAATTGATTATTAGTCCTTAGTCCTTTGTCATCGAATTGCACGGAACGTGGTTTGTGATTTCTTGGCTCTAGAGAATTTGCATTGTGTTTTCTTATGCAATTTTAAAAACAGACAGACAAACAAACAGCCTGCCACCGAGCCAGAAGAGCGGCTCAGAGGGCGGTAGGTAGAGTCGATCATAAATTTGGTTATTGACTCAAAAGGAGGAGTCCATGATATAGAAATAGTGGAGAAAAGTTTCTCCCCAACTGGCCCAATCCGTTATTAAGTGCATGGCGGAGTCTAGATTCTTTACCGCTTTCCTGAAAACATTTGGCAAAGCCTCTTCGCTCTGAGAGGCATAAACGCCAACGCGATATTATACCATCACACACCTCAGTTACACGCTGACGCAACTAATCTACTTTTCCCACCGCTGTTCCCTTCGGCCTGTGACCTCCTTCTAAAACCGAATGGGAATATTTCCTCCTCGAAAGTCACCCAAACCATCCTAGTTTTTATACATACAGAACTCCTCCGATTTTCCTTCCCTCTGTTTCCTAAATTGAGAAAGCCTAGTGGTCGCACTGAGTACAATACTTTTCTTTTCCGACAAAATATCCCTCTCACCAACACACTATGATATGTCAGGTCGACGATCGAGTCAAGTTTTGGTGGTCCCGGAATACCCTGTCCACGGGTTAAACAAATATTATAGGGTTGTGGTCCCTAACACTCTATACCCAACACTATAGAACATCTCCTCAATTTATGCTATTCTTGCACTAGGAAAAACGTAACAGCTGTCGATATACTAGCTACTAATATCTGCCCTTGCAAAATTGGCTCTCGAGGATATTGTTGTTTCCTCTGTGGTTCCCATCGAGGCGTGGTCAGATGCATGCAAGTAGCGCTACCTGGCTGAAATTAATTTACTTCTATACGAGGAGACCCACCAATAACGAGAATTGGGCTGTGGTAGGGAGGGAAAGTGGGGAACCTGTTGTTTGACCAAGTTTCCGTTATAATAAAGCCATCTGAGTCAGTGTTGGAAGTTCAATAGCTGTTAGTGCGTTGATTCACCCGTGGGAATTGTTTTCGCAAAACAACTTTCCATTTCGCCGAAAATGTGGCAGATTGTCGAGAGCAAGGCGTGATTGCAGCCAAATTTGTCCCTCACCTTCCCACAGACGGGCAAAGAGAGTGTCGACTTCAGGCATGCTGTGAAATTCAAAATCAACCCAAAGGGGGCCCCGATTTTTTTCTAAGGTGATTACTGATGACGAAACGGGGCACTATGGGCACGACCTCAAAACAAACCAGAAATCAAGCCAGTGGAAAGCTCTCCAAGTGAATTTCAACATAAAGGCAATGCTCATTTGTTTCTTCGATTGGGTCAAACTGTCAACAGGAAGTTATGTTTGGAAAAAGATTGAAAAGATTGAGGGAGAGAATTCGGAAGAAAAAAGCAGATCTTTAGAGCACAAGCAACTGGTTTTCCATTATGATAACGCACCAGCCGACACCACCATCTCCGTTTTTGACCAAAAACGGCATGGAACCAATTGTCCGCCTCCTCCCCCCGCTTCCCTACTTACCAGATGTAGCTCCCTGTAATTTGTTTTTGTTCCGCAGAGAAAGCGTTTTGCCACTGTGAAGGAGGTAAAACACAAATCGCTGGAAGGCATAAATGACATACCGAAAAGTGAATTAAAAAAATGTTTTCAACAATGGAGAGATAATTTAGAAAATATTTTAAAGATAATCGAAATTCGGTGTACAAATATTAAAAGATAAAGAAGTTATGACGAATTTCATGTTTTGGATCGCCCATCGTAAGTTTGGTACCTTCCAGAACCCATAGCGTACCAATCGTCCCCATTCTCTTTTGCCTTGCACAGCATTCATCGTGGATCTCGAGTGAAATCCATGATGAGTTTATCCTGTTCAAAAGCACTGTCTGCAACCTATCATATTGGCTGGTGCATGCTGCTGTAAGATGGCCAAAATCAATGCACTTGAAGCATCTCCTTAGAGATACTTGCTCCCTGAGTGTGCACATAACCCAACCAAAGCTTAACTTGCCAGGGTACTTGAATTGAAAATAAATATTCGTGTATATCCATATACCTTCCTCATTATTTTTATGATACTCGATTATATATAAACCCACATAGATATTCTCCTGAGGAGTAACCTCTTCTTGGGGAGCGAGGACTCCACATGTGTGCCCAAGAAATGTAACAGATCTCGTTCTCACAAAAATCTGAAAAAAATCACAAATATGCATTCATACGAAATCTAGGCCTAAAAATACACCCCATTCTGATATCTGCTTCAATAAAGTTAATAATAGTATATTACCTTCTTTTAGAAATTTACCCGAAAACTCCCCTTAAGTTTATGCCAGAACTACAAAATTTGGTACAGTTATAAGTAATAACATAGTGAATAATTGTGGATAGTTTGACAAAAATCCAACTATTATTAACGAAATTATCATCATCAACGGCGCAACAACGGGTATCCGGTCTAGGTCTACTTTTATAAGGAACTCCAGACATCTCGGTTTTGCGCCGGGGTCCACCAATTCGATATCACTAAAAGCTGTCTGGCATCCTGACCTACGCCATCGCTCCATCTTAGGCAGGGTCTGCCTCGTTTTCTTTTTCTATCATAGATATTGCTCTTATAGACTTTAGTAGTGGGATCATCCTCATTCATACGGATTAAGTGACCCGCCCACCGTAACCTATTGAGCCGGATTTTATTCACAACCGGACGGTCATGGTATCGCTCGTAGATTTCGTCGTTATGTAGGCTACGGAATCGTCCATCCTCATGTACTCGGTACTCCGACTTGTTCTTTCAGAGTTGCCCTCAATGTCGAATCTGATTACTCTGTAATCCGACGTAGAGGGCTCATCCGACACCCTTCAATTCCTGACTATCCCTTTTATCAGAGCATTCTTTAGAATTATGTCTAGTACCTCTTCCTTAGTGCTGGTCACGGATGTTGGAGTCAATTCAAGAAGGTAGTCATCTCTTCGATTGGTGTCCCTGCTTCCCCAGACTTTGTGATGGGCGTTGGTATCGCAGCCGACGAGAAGTGGTTGCGCCCTCCTCCCACAATAGTTCACCAGTCTAGCGACTAGCTCCGGTGGGATCCGGATGTCGTCTCCTGGGAAGTATCCCGATACCAATACTTCCTCTCGAGTGTTCCCCTCGGCTTTCAGTTAGGAAATCTGAAAGACATATATTTTAAATTACGTTTAATAATGATGCAAGCTCTTGGTTTTTCTGCGAGAGGAGTTCCAATCTTCTCCTTGAGGCTTGCCCTTGCAATAACCCGGAGCAGCTTTGGCATGGTGGAGGTTTATATGGGCTATCTTAGTGCTGGCTATTTGCTCCGTTATTGTTTGGAGTTCTTCTCCACTGTCGGAGTATCACCCTCCTCCTTGCACGTCGCTGGGCACCCTAAGTCCTAGAAGATCTAGGTCTAGGTCGCCCAGCTTCTGCTCTTCACTGGGCAGCAGGTTTACTTCCCTGATTGATCCAGTCCTTTCCGCCTCTATGGCCCCCGATTTTCCTTCGGTAGCCTTGGTAAGTTTTCCAGACAATGTCTCCTCCGGCTTTTCCCTGTGCACGTGTACAGGTATGTTGCCAAGTCTATAGTTGATATGGTAACTCCGACGTTCGATTGCCTCCAGGGATGGTTGGCCCACTCCGGTCGTGAGGAGTCTACCCGTGCCCTCCACCTGAAGACTCTCCAAAATCGCGTGTGGAGACCCTCATTCTAAGCGATGAGGGGGTAGTGTGCTAAATCGCGCAGTCCACCAGCATGTCACCTGTTCGAGCGTATTCCGGTGAGATCAAGCTTCCCAGTCCATCCTTTGCACATCTGCCTGGTCACAAGATCTTCGATAGTTTCTTACTCCTCCGAGTGACTATTTATTCGGGAAATATTTTTAGCAATATGGCCAGTCGAATGCCCTTGACCGCTTCTTGATTCCTGCCTTCAATCTTGACCTTCCCGGGTTTTCTCTCCTCTTGGGTTCAGATTTAGGTTTTCTGGGAGCATTCCTCTCACGTAGGCTAATCTCCGCTGCTCCCCGCTTTCTTGGCTCCGATAAGGATGGCTTATGTCTTGGGCCTTCTTAAGGGCCTCTTTTGGTTTCAGACTCTTCTTCAGATAACGCAGGTACCATTTAGGAACTGCACTACTGAGGCCTGTCGCCTTTCTGGCATCTAATATATTGAACTCAGACGTGCTTCTACTTATCCCTGCTTTTTGAGTAGTGGTCTTTGTCGAAGATGTGCCTCCGCCTGGTTGTCCAGTTGGCGATGATAAAAAGTATGCCAGGAATATAGGGCACTATCTATAGATATGCGATATAGGTACTGCTTCAAGACGTAACTAGCCAGCATATTTTTACGAGAAACTAGTGTCCACTCATTATGCAAACATGATCCAGATACGACATTGTCACTAGCATTGAGTACCCACAGTTCCTGCGACACGCATGAACTGACCAAAATTAAATGAGCACATCACGGTAGTCGCTCAGGGGAAAGTCAGTATGAACGAGACTACTTAGTGGCTACTCTTAACTCCTGCCCCCCGTTAGTAGCGAGGATCATGTTTTACAACTGGAAACAAGTCCTCAAAATACATAGTTCCGGCAATGCGCTCCATTGTTGCAGAATGCGATACTGCGAGCAATATTCGCAAACATAGTTCATTGCTTTGCAGTCAGACACTAAAAGGTCAAATCAAAAGCATTTAACACGAGAAAAAGCTCAATTGATCTAGTCTTATCACTGAAGCACAACATATACGCATGCTTCACGAATGTCAACTTATCAATCATCGCAGTATTTTTTTTAATTACGATACTGACCTACTTCTTGAACTTCTCAAATAACATATACGAGTGGTTTACCAAGTGGTTCGCTTGTTTCTGCTACATTAGTTCATAATGCAATGACCGTCCTAAACAATGACCCCTGATCCTATCTGCACCACTGCGGTTGTTTCTGAATCGTGCTTGAAGAAGTTAAGTTTGTCCACTACTTCTCGCTCCCGTTAATTTAAAAGGAATTACAGTACGAAACCTCACAACTAATGAAATGACAACCTCACGAATTGCCACCTAACCGATGCTTTATTCCGGGTTTTCACCACTATGGGCTATGTTTCATGTTTTCTTGGCAAATTAGCGGAATTGCTGGGGAAAATGCGAATTCGAATTTCATTGGGAAAAATATGAATTTGCTTGAGAAAAATACGAATTTGACTGAAGAAAGCTACAGCAAGTACTTTTTTGGTTCTTAAAAAGGGTATCGGTAAAAGTCAAAGGAATTATAACTGCACTCTGATTTTGTCTTCTTACTCCCGATAGAACGGTAGCAAAAGCAACCAGTATATATATATATAATAGATCCATGACAGAAAGCAATTATAGGTAATTACATAACGGCAAGAATAACTATTGTGTGATGGTCAAGTTGGTGGGTAATTAATCTTCCCAGTCCCAGGTTCAAGCCCTTCTTCTTTAGTCTTCGTCCTGTTTGATCGCGAGCTCGTTTCGATCATTCGCTCCATTTTTTCTCGGTCCTAGTCGTTTGGCTTTTAAATCACTATCTAGCGTATTAAGCGTCGAAGATGTCTATCTTGGTCCTTGCCTCCTGTGGCCTTATTATTTGCAAAGCGGCAGAAACGCAGAATTCAAAGTAAATTGGTTCGTTATCTTTCTCCTCAATCTTTTTCTCGACATTCCCACAGCGCAGAGACCGCATCCTCTCATTTCTTGTCATCGTGCAATTGATTTATCAACCCAAATGTAACACAAACTCACGATTTAAACCAAATCATTGTTCAACGCGCTCGTATATCCACAGATTTGTGAACCGATAATACAATCCATTACAGCAAATGTTGCTCCTAACGTAAGATCCAAGTACCAAGATACGCATATTAGAAGATCCAAGAACGCATAAGCAGCCCTAATACTGCAATACTTAATTCTAATCCTATTATTCACACCAAATTACAGTATTACAAAATATATTTTCCATCCATAAAATTTTCACATTACTTTAAAAGATACGATTTAAATCTCTACATGATTTTCTGTATTCTCTTTTACAGCGCAACCTATCTCCTGGGCGAGGCAGCAGGATTTAATGAACAACTAAACGACACAACAAAACGTTTTACGTACTTCGTGGCACGAGACAAGGCCTGGAAGAAGACTGAAACCGAATTTCCGTCAACGCATAAAAAGCTCTTTATGCGAGATTATGTCTATCACGTAAGTGCATATTTTGATTTCCCGACAAGCTCGTAGTATTTACACAAGGACACGATGACATATATTGTCATACCATCTGTGCTGAAAAAGGAAGATGGAACGGTGGAGCTTGATCTAAGAATTACAGCCTTTAAGTTAGGTCTTGCCTCACAAGCGATACTAGTATCTTATCATTAAGTTTCAATTTATGACTAAAATGAGAAGCAGATCCTTCACATCTGCTCCATCTAAAAGGACTTTCACAACAGCACGAAGACTTCCCCCACTTCCTCCTCCATTCTGCGGAAATTTCCTTGCATAGACTGCACTCAGGGACGTGACAAAATATATAGTACAAAGTTACGAGTACAACAGACTAAGCATCCTTGGGAATACTGGCTCACATAAATAGTAGTATTATAAGCGGAGACATTATTCAGATGAACGGCAGGATGTTCACTCAAAGTCTTTTAAATCGTGGAGCGCTCAGCACGACAGCCAAGTAAACAAAACAACTCTATAATCAGTTTAATGTGCGAAATAGAAGTTTCAACACACTCGAGGACGTCATAGAGTTGCTGCAGTGCAAACATCCGTGCAAATAGGATTATCAAGTTGTTTATTTAGATCAGGATAGCTTTTGCTCATTGCACTGCAAGGATCTGAATGGAAGAACTTTTGGCAACTATCTACATATGTGTGTACTTGTGTTGATATTCTGCGAACATTAATCATTTTCATATTATATCAAAAATATCCATGCATGTCCTTTGGTTACTTTCAGGCAAAAGCAATCCTGCAACGACATCTTGTGATTTCTGATCACGCTTATACCATGGGAGAGCTTAAGCATTTGACCAACGACTCGATGATTCTGCCAACCGTTCGGGATACGCTTAAGATTCGCGTCAGAGAAGATTCAAATCGTAAGTACCGCCTGATTTCTATGAAACTTAGTAATTGATGTCACAGTCAGACTCCTTTTGTATCATACACTTCCTTTGCATCTCATTAGGGATTTCAAAACATACATAGTGCCCTTTTTTCGTTTTGAGTAGTAGACGCATAATAAGTTATCAAGTGAAAAAGTGTTGAATGACGGATATAAATTTAAGAATCATTTCTAAATAAAAGGCGAACCGCCTTTCTTTAAGGGCAAATCGTAAAATTGTATCTTAATGAATGCCTATAAGACCTTTTCTAAGTGAATTCCCAAGGACAATTCAAAGTCTCTAAAATTAATTCAATTTTATCGGCGGGTTTGAATTTCCACCCTATTGGGTTGCTCATTATCTCCAGCCAAGATATAGTGCGTCAACCACATCTGAGCGGTTATCACTGTCGGTTCGTCGAGATGTGCTTCAGCTTTCTTCAGGTCTTCACGAGAAATCTGCACTCATCAGCTAGTCTGAGATGACACACTTCATTGCGTGACAAAGCCTACAATTAAATTGCCGCCCTTTTTTAAAGTACGTCCATTTTCGTATCTACTGCCCCTTCCCACACAGCCCTGACAAGTGTTAAAGAAGGCCTACAACGTTCGACTAACAATGGGGCAGAACAACCTCAAATTGATGTTGGTGTTGAGGTATCTTCATTTGCAGATTTTCGACAATATAGCGAAGGCAGATCAACTGCTGCTAATATACCAGTTAACCACGAGTTCAGCTGAAGCAACGCGCAAAATAAACAAATCGGTCAACGTCCTCTGCTTATTAATTAGGATAGAAGAGTGCAATCAGAAGTCATATCGTTAACCTTGATTTTTCTTTTTTTCTTCAGTGGAACTCTGATTGTCTCTCTTCCCAAATCCACATCCATTTGATCGAGGTTTATGATTCAGGGCGAGAGCAGGAAAATGCCAGCAAGGTCGATGTACTCCAGACAAGGAAGCAATTTGGGACATCATATATCGCTCTGATAATAGCTACTCATTTCTCCAAAATGATCCTCCTATATAGTGTCTCAGGATCCTCAATGAAAAGCAGATGAAGGAGGTCTTAACTTCCCTTACTGTTCCAAGGTACTAATTTGGTCAATGTAGAGGTATCCAGAGCAGAAACCTGCACTCTGTCAATCAAGCTTTCGAAGGGTTCTTTGTCCAAAACTGTTTGCCTGGATACTTATGGCAACCAACCATCTTACGTTAATAAAACCTTAGTTGTAGTCTCCATTAGTTTTACCAAAGGGGACACCTCGTGTGCACAGAAAAAAAATTGGATCGTTTCTATAACAGTCCGTCCCTGATATGATGCATTAGTTACTGATGCCCGCATATTGAAGATATAAACAATTTAACTTCAGACTTGTAGTATCCTTAATTCCTCCCAAAATATCCTCCTCTGTTGACAAATACAAGAAAGACAGAAGACAGAAACTCCATTACAAGATGTTGTGAGCCTTTGCATGTATGACAATGAGCGAGGAGTTTAAGCTCCGATTTCATCCGTGATTTGAGAGCAGTTGATCTGTCGCTACTATAGAACTAACTTTTCTTTTTCTTCAGCCTTTGTCCCGTTCACAAGCGGGGTCGGCTCGTCGTGATCGGCTTCGCCATTTGGCTCTATCGAATGCCTGATCTATTGCACCCAGATCAGGCATTCGAGGCTTTCAAATCCCCATCCAGCGTATCAAGCCACCGTTGTTTAGGTCTGCCTTTTGGTCGTTTACCATCGACTTCGATGTTCAGACCAATCTTGGCAAGTGAATTCTCCTTAGCACGAGTTGCGTGACCATACCATCGAAGACGCCTCTCTCGCAACTTTTCCACGATCGGTGCAACCCCATAACGATCGCGGATATCCTCATTTCGGACGTGATCTAAACGTGTGACGCCACTAGTCCAACGTAGCATCTTCGTCTCCATTACCGCAAGACGTCGTTCATTGTCTTTTATGGTCGGCCAACACTCAGAACCATAGAGAGCGACTGGACGGACGACATTGCGGTAAATTTTAGATTTGAGACGTTCGTTGATACGTCGATCACAAAGGACACCAGTTGTGGAACGCCACTTCATCCAGGTTGCGTTAATGCGTGAAGCAATTTCATAACGCAGCTCTCCATTGGCTGATAGCGTTGACCCGAGGTATTTAAATCGCTCAGTTCTGGGCAGATCACTGCCGCTGACAGTGATTGTGCCTGTTTCATGGGGATCGGTCGTCAAAAATTCAGTTTTGTTTAAATTCCATCTGAGACCGTGTTGTATGAGGCGATCATTCCATTTTTGAACAAGTTGCACGAGATCATTTTTGCTATCAGATGCTAGGAAAACATCATCTACATAAAGCAGTGTGTAGGGCGCTGGACGTTGGATATCCCGTGTGACGGTGTCCATAACAAGGACAAAGAGGAGTGGTGAGAGGGCACTTCCTTGATGAACTCCAACAGAGACACGAAGCGGTTTTGATACACCCGCCATACTTCGAACTTTACTGTTCGGATCGTGGTAGAGCAATTGAACCCAGCGTACGAGTTCTTCTGGCACGAAGTGTTGTCGTAAAGCATACCAGATGAGTTCGTGTGGTACACGGTCAAACGCTTTCTCTAGATCCAGAAAGGCAATGTAAAGAGGGCGATGCTTCTCACGGTGTTTCTCCATAAGTAACCGCGCAGCGTGTATTGCGTCAGTAGTTCCGCAGTTCTTGACAAATCCGGCGAATACGGTTGTCAAGAATGCGTTCAAAAATCTTCATGGTATGGGAAAGTAACCGGATCGGACGGTAATTTGAACATTCTGCTGGGCTACCTTTCTTTTTCCATATTGGAACAGTGGTACTTTCTTGCCAGTCAGATGGTGTTCTTCCTTCCTGAATAACCCGGTTAAAGAATTCACTGAGCCACAGTGTTGGGTCCCAGCTCTGATGCGATGTCGTCGGGTCCTGTTGCTTTCCCCGATTTCATTTGTTTTATTGCCTCCTCGACTTCAGTTGCGCTGACTGGTGGAACTGCTCCAAATGTCGGCAATGATGGTGGAAGTGGAGGATGAGCAAATTCTTCAGTTGAAATCTGCTCGAAGTATTCTCGCCATCTATCCGTCGCGGCTCGACGATCAGTAAGCAAAGTACCGTTCTTGTCATTAACGCAACAGAAGTGTTCGATATCCTGTGTGCGTTCATCACGGCTTTTAGCAAGTCGATACAGATCTCTCTCGCCATCCCGAGTGTCCAGTTTATCGTAAAGATTTTTGAAATGGTTCGCTCGGGTGACAGCGACCGCTTTTTTTGCTTCCCGGTGGGCATTCTTATAAATTTGCCAATTAGCAGGCGTTTTATCGTCGAGAAATTTGTGGTAGAGGCGTTTCTTTTCACGGACCTTCATTTCAACATCATCATTCCAAAGCCAAGTATCTCGGTTGATGTACCGCTTACCCGGCTTGGTGACCCCGAGGGTTGCAGAGGCCGCTTTGTGGATCGTGTCTTTCATTTGGTTCCATGATTCTTCCACATTCGTAATGGTTGGCAATCGTATGAGTGAGACCGTTTCTTCTTTCTTCTCACCAAATCGCCATCATTTAATGCGCGGCGGGCCAGTGCGTTCCTCACGCCGTTTTATCGGTGGCTTAATTCGCAAGACGGCAATCAACGGCCGATGTTGAGGTGCGATGGTCTCATAGGGAACGACTTTGCAATCAGTGACAGTGGTAAAATGTTGGCGTCTTATGAGAATATAGTCGATTTGCGTTTTATTGTTCCCACTATAAAATGTGGGAAGATGAGACAATCGTTTGATGAACCATGTATTCATAAGTACAAGGTCATGGGTGTCCGCAAAATCGATTATACGCTCGCCACCTTCATTGCGCGCTCCGAACCCCAAAATAGAGAAGTTTGTAGCCATTTTTACCGCGTTCGCGTTCAATGTCGCAGCTTTTGGAACCAGACCATCGGGTTTCTTGCAGAGCGCAGATGTCAATGCACCTTTTCCGAAGGGCTCTTGCGAGTTCCTCGGTCTTTCCAGTTAGGGTACCAACATTTAGCGTGCAGACACGTATTTGTTTTGTTCGTTGTGTGCGGACTAACTTGCTTACGTCCTGACGCCGTCCATGCGTCAAGAACCCTTGCCCATTTCTCGACAGGACCGGGGCCCGTCCTGCCGCGTCGACTGAGGTGGACGCCCTAGCATTTCTCCGAGGCCTGTGACTTAATCCGATCATCATGTTTGTAACGACATTCTATGCATTTTCTTGGTCGACCTGTCGCGGGGCCTGTCACCAAGAGAGATCAGGTAGGATTTAGCATAGTAGAATAACTCCAACTATACTCTATTTATCTCTTTCCCTGATCTCAGCATTTTATTTTTGTTTTAGTTTTACTGAGGATAGTACAGAGTACGTTGCCTCAAACCCTCCTCCTTTACCTGGGCTTGGGACCAGCATACTATGTTAATAGCATGGCGGAGTTTACTATAGAACTAACATACCCTCGAAATGCTTGCATTGCCACCGCCGCGGTTGAATCTTTTCGCTCGGTTACATCACGATTTCATTAAACCTGAGTAAATTTCTTTGACATGTTCGCTATTGGAACTTCATCTTCCATCTCGGTGTTTGCCTCATAGTGGCGAAAAGATACTTGTTTTCAGAGCCTTGGAACTTGAAACTGTTTCCTCAAATCAGCAAAGCAAATGGTTCTTTTTAAGCATATCTGTGGGCGGTGCAAAATGGGAAATATAGTTGGCTCTGTCTATTGGTGCCATCCATACGTTCCAAGGCATCCATAGTTCCTTTACGATTTTCCTTACTCAGAAATCGCACACCCCTTCTCAAGATCGGTACAACCCTATTAATAAGAAAACCTGAGATTTATGTTCTTTTTATATTTAGTGTTTAATCTTTAGCTTGAACATTGCTCGAAGTTCTCTACATTAATCAGTAAGTTAGCTGGAATGGCTTCTGGCTTCTGGCGTGGTAACGAACGATGAAGTGGTGGCCCGAGAGCCGTAGGAACAGTCTCATACTTAGACATTTCATTAAACGATACCTGCCAGCCTTCAGATCTAAACGTGTCATCAATTTAGACTCCAGGTAATTAGAACAAATGCCATTAATATACGGGCAAGGAGCTTCCTTTGGATTAAAACTATTCATCGCACGGGCCTCAAACAAAAGTGCACTTGACCGAATGCTACCAAAATCGACGAAAACCCGTGCTATTCCTCAATAATTTCCAGTACCATTAACGTATCTTGTAAAGTTTATACAGTCTCAGACGAGGAAAAATAACCAACGGTATCATCAAACTCTGCCGGCTAATGCTTCTGGTTGACACTTTCAACATTTACTAATAAACATAAAGAAAGAACCATCAGCACCAAAATACAAGCTTTGAGCTATAGAGAGAATGAGAATCCACTCCGATCATGAAACGCAATGTCACTCTGCCTGCTATCCATAAATAGGTATGTATTATAATACCTCCCAGGCATATTGTACCCCATTAATAACCTATCTCGTCAAGTCCAAACCACACTATTTATAATGCCTCCGGTATCTATCAGACTGTGGCCTCATATAGGCTCGTATGTTATGAGTGGGTCAGCTAGCCAGAATTGACAGTTAATAGTAGAGTTGACAATTCTACCTCAAGTAAAGTATTATACAACGTCAACTCAAAAACTCTGACCTAAAAAGTTCGCTAGCTGGTCGTCCTAATTTGCCGTAGTTTTATATTGTCTTCACTTTTGTTATGTCGACGACGATCACACAATCCAATTTTACTTGGATTCACCTAGCATCCAAATGGTGTTCCGGGGACGGTATATGTGCCGCATCCAGACAGGCTCCAAAACGATGTCGCAACTCAGCCTAATTCCCACATGATACGTCTAGACTGTCAACAATTTTCTGATTCCCACTCATTTTCACAGGAGTATTCCGTTTCCTGAGCCTATGTCGAGGAACTCCAAACATGACAGAAGACTGTCAATCGCATCTTCAAAGTTTACTGCGTTCGAACCACAGTTGGAAAGTTGCGGATCGGCCCTTGCGTAGTTAAATCTTCGGCGAAGCATTTCAGTCAGTTTTGCCTGTCAAAATTTTTTTGTATTCCCTCAAAAAATGCTCGAAATTCTCTGAAGGACTTTACATGCGCTGTCGAATCAGATTTAAGGGATCCATATAACACATCTTTCAAGCCACCGCGGAATCTTGGTTTCAAAGCTTCCCAGTGCAGCCTGCCAAAGAATCGATAGTTATCCCAGCACATATCCATTCTTCCTCTTTTAATTGTCGTGGTGGTATATATATCCTAGCTATGCCTTCAAGTTCTATAGCTTTCAGGGTGAACAGTCGATTATCGAGAAATCAATGTAGATACCACTTGCTTAAAGTGAATCCTCTACTACTTATCCCTCTGGACTTTGCCTGTAGTCATTTTTGGGAGTTTTGCATTCTCGTGAAAAATTGGAGCCAATGGTTAATTGTCCGGGAGCTATTCCACGAGAGAGATCGATTTCATTCTTGTGGTTCTAGGGCTCTGGTTGCGAAAACGATTGGGAGTTTCTCACCATTGATAATGTTTCAAAGTGCTTTGCAAATCTAGTGGGGTTTACGTCTGATGTAAGTGCCTGATAATTCATGCCTCCTGAGAAAATGACAAACTACTCCTTTTACGTTCTACCTTGGTACGCCAATGATGAATGCGTCTTTGTTGGGGACTTTGAAATTCCATTGAATGTAATGAGGCCCCAAAGAAACCGTGCAAGGCTGGAAAAATTCAGATTTTTTTTCACGCTAAGGATGTAAGTTGTCTTCTTGTTATTAATGGAGGAAAAAAAGATTTGCTTTGTAGTATGTCGAAATGCTTCTTTGTCTTTTAATAATGATGCAGGTGCCGGGTGCTTCAAGAGCTCCTTTTCGCGTTAAATGAGCAATCCATATGAATTCTATCTAGAACGATCGTAAAATTGGGTCACTTGCTGGCTGCAGCCAATCTTCCTCTGTCCCCTTTCTTCGAAAAATATATCTGGGGCACAACTGGTGCACAATTTTTCTGGTTCAGTTTTGTAAGGCTTTTTGTGAAACAATATTTCCGCAAAACGATATTCTTTTTGCACTCTCCCCACGACGCCACCGTTCTTCTATGCCTGACAAGACGGTTCACTCATTAACTGCTCTTCTGGTCGCATTAGTTATTACTGGCTGGCCCGGTTTAATTGCATCCAGTGTTTGCTTTTTAACCGCTAGTGCACCCGTTTCATCGTTGAAACCATCACAGCCTACGCTATATCCTATCTTGTCATGTGGTTTGCTGCATTTTTCACAGTTAAACCGAACCCTAGTTGACACCCAACGTTTCTCGATATGAAAAAAATTTCTTCCATATCCTCGGTTGTACCTTTGCATCTAACATTTCTTATTGTTGCAATAACTATCGTAATGTGTCGCTTTCAAATGCAATCCACCTTCTCCATCAACACTCGGACATGCTAACCTCCATTCGTCATCGACTGGAATTGCTCACGGACAATATTCCTTGCGAACCTGGTCGGGTGACAACTAATAATGATCCTGGATCTACTTCTATTGCAGCTGGAAGCAATGACGACGAGCAAGCCCTGATTTAGATGCCTCACACGCTTCTCGCTGCTCTACCCGCAGCTGCTTCTTAGTCGACTGCACCGTCTGCTGCCCAGACTGGTCCACTGGTGGTGGAATCCTAATTGCAATTAGAGATCAACGGAGATTTTAACCTCCCCATGATCAATTGGCCTAGTGGTCCTAGCCTTCCTATTGTTTCCAACATCCTCTTCCACTCTTGCCTTCTGTTCTCTTCCTTTATAAACAGTTGTTCTGCTCTGAATTGCAACACCTCCAAAGACTTCTTGCCCACACTCTCCATCCCTTCTTTTCCAACTTTCCCGAGCGCCACCTATTTCCTCGCCCATCCCCCTATGTCAAAAATAACGCTCACCACCAGAGCCCGCCCGCTCAAAACTGCGCGTAATTCTGTTAAATTCAACTTCCGGAAAGCCAACTTTGACGGTCTAAACTCACCCGTAGCGTCAATCAACTGGGATCATATATTATCAACCTTTACGTGTGATCAACTAGGATCATATATTATCAACCTCTACATGTGATCAAGCTCTTGGAACCTTTTATAATGTCCTGTCTGATCTCCTCTCCTATCTCTTCCTCTCCTACTTGTCTTCGTGCTTACCCAATTTGGTTCGCAACGGTGATCCTTACTAAGATCCGCCTGAAACGTGTTTTGCGGAAGAAGTTTCGGACTTCAAAGAATGAAACCCACCTTGCTCATTTCAAGGCTATGCGCTCCACTGTGAAGTCAATCATTAAAGATAGCGCATAAGAGGTATTTTTTGAGCACCGTGGCCGCCCTTGTCCGCAATAACTAAGCCGTTTTGGTTCCACACTCGCCATTTCCGTAACCCCACCCAATCTTTCCTGTCCTCTATCAACTTTTCTGATTCCACTGCCAACTCCCCACAACAATCCTGCGACCTTCTTTGTTCTTACTTCTCGTCCGTGTTTACTGCCTCAACTGCTGCGCCTTCTACGCTCCTTCTTGATTCAGAATGCTCCGAATCTCTTGTCATCCCTATCCTCACGCGTTCCTTAGTTGAGCCCCTCATTGATACCCTTGACACCAATGTCGAACCTGGTCTCGATAGGCCTTCTTACCCCTTTCTTGTTAACTGTAAACAACACATTTTCCTCTCTACTACTTTCCTCATCCTTGGAAAAAGGCTTATATCATCCGTATCCTCAAGAGCAGTGATGCTTCACTAGCTGTGAACTACCGTCCATCTCTCTTCTTTGGTCTTGTTCCAAAACCAAACAGATACATCTACGACTGGCTGATCACGCATTTCAGTCACCTTATTGTGAAAAAACAGCATGGTTTCGTGAAACACCGATCTACTGCTTCAATCCTTTTGGTCTTTACCATCTTCGTTGCTAAATCCCTTAATTTACGAGAGGAGGCACACGCTATTTATACTAATTTCGCTAAAGCCTTTGATACTGTTGGCCACAATGTTCTCCTCTCCACACTCTCTCTAGTCAACCCCCCCACACCCTCAATCATCTTTTGGCTTTCCTTCTACCTTCCATACCGTTCCTGCAAAGTTTCTTTTCATGGACACTCATCCCGTTCCTTCTTTACCTCCTCTGGTGTTCCCCAAAATTCCATTGTTGACCCCCTCCTATTCCTGTTTTTTATCAATGACCTCCCCTTCATCCTTACCGGATCATGTTTACTGTACCCTGACGGCCTTAAATTATTTGCCTCTGTTTACAGTTCAACCTTGACTCTTTGGTCGGTTGGTATTCAGTTAACAAGCTGGCACTTAAATCCCCCCCCTCCCCAATATCCTTTCCCTACTCTCTTGGCGGACACTGCTGACCTCTGTTCAAAACTTAGGTGTAATCTTCTATGACGAATTTCGTTTTGATTCCCACTTCATTGACATCATCATTCGAGCTTCCAAAATGTCTGGTTTTATCCAAGTACCTCAAAACTTTAGGAATGGTTCAGAAGCAAGTAAATTGGATGTCCTACGAGGTGAAGCCGAGGGACGTGGAACGGCGTTTGTTTGCTCTGATCAGCTGCTTCAAAGGCAACGACGAAAGTGATTTCTACACTGTATCGTGACTAGGGACGAAAACTGGGTTCACTATGATAATCCCAAAAGTAATATCGGAGTTGGCAGAGCAGTCCATCAGGCAATTATAGAATTTGAAAAGGGTACACATATCAAGGAAGACGCGGCGTTGCTGCAGGAAAATGAGACTGAGAGTGCAGAGCCGTGATGGATAGTCCACCCGGGAAGGTTCTTTTTGAAGAAAAGAGCCCGGTTGAATTTACGTTGTACAGCTTCCAAAGCGCAACAATCACGGTTGAGGAAGAGGGACCAGACTACACAGCAATATTAAAGGATGTTTCTGATAAGGGAGTTGAAAAGTGTTAAGGAATTGATAAAATCAGACATTTTGGAAGCTCGATTGATGATGTTAATGAAGTGGGAACTGAAACGAAGTTTGTCATAGAACCTAGGTCTTGAACGGAGGTCAATAGTGGTGGGACGGGTTTAAGTGATTGCGCATCCAGAGGCATTTGTTGACATTCGGAGCCAGCTTGTTAACCGAGCATCAACGGACCAAAGAGTCAAGATTGGACTGCAAGAGAGTGCAAGAGAGTGCAATTCAGCGGAGTCGAAACAAGCAAATAATTTAAGGTCGCCAGCGTACAGTAATAATGGACGGGTAAGGATGAAAGGGAGGTCATTGATAAAAAACAGAAATAGAAGGCCAAGAATCGAACCTTGGGGAACACCAGAGCGGAAGAGAAGGGGATGAGTGTCGATGAAAAGAAACTATGCAGGAACGGTATGAAAGATATTAGGAAAGCAAAGAGATGATTGTGGCGGGGGAGGGAGAGGGGACATTGTGGTCAACAGTATGAAAGGCTTTGGCGAAATCGATATAAATAGCGTGTCGTCCTGTAGTGAATTAAGACATTTAACAATCAAGTTGGCAAAGACCAAAAGGTTTGAAGCAGTAGATCGGTGTTTTACGAAACCATGTTGTTCTTTTACAATAAGATGATCGAAATGCGCATATCTCTCGAGGGGGTTTTGGAACAAGACGAATGAAGAGAGATGGGACGGTAGTTTCCAGCTAGTGAAGAATTATCGCTCGTAAGGATAGGAAAGATAAGGGCCTCTTTCCAAAGATGAGGAAAGTAATACTCTTCTAAACTTTTGTTGAATATAATACACAGAGGGAGGAAAATGTGTTGTTTACAGTTAATAGGCAAGAGGTTAGGACACCTGGACGCCAATGGAGAAATTGGAATATCGAAAGATTCAGAGCAGTCTGGATCAAGAAGTGGCATAGAGGGCGCAGCGGTTGAGGCAATAAACACGGAAGAGAAGTAAGAACAAAGAAGGTCGCATGATTGTTGTGGGGAGTTGACAGTGGAATTAGCAAAATTGTTGGAGGCTGGGAAATATTGGGTGGGGTTGCGGGAATGGCGAATGTGGGACCAAAACGGTTTCAAGTTACCACGGCCAAGGGTGGCCTCGACGCTCAATAAGTACCTCTTATGCGCTATTTAATCATCGACTTCACAGTGTCAGTGTGATTCTTTAAAGTCCAAAATTTCTTCCGCAAAGTACGTTTTATTCGGATCTTAATAAGGATCTCCGTTGTAAGCCAAGTTGGGTAAGCACGAAGACAAGTAGGAGAAGAAGAGACGTAACAGGAGAGGAGATCGGACAGGATATTGTAAAAGGTCTCAAAAGTTTAATCTCACATAAAGGTTGATAATATATTATCCCACTTGACTGACGCTGGGAATGAGTTTAGACCGTCAAAGTTGGCTTTCTGGAAATTGAATTTAACAGAATTACGAGCAATTTTGAGCGGCGGAGCTCTGGTGGTGAGCATTATATTCGACATAGGATGGGCGAGGAAATAGAGATTGCGGTCGGGGAGGTGGTTGTTTGTAGTCCGGTCTGGACCAATACACCGATTCAATGCGTTATCCTATTGGATGGTATTTCAGAGTGCCATCGACCACAGTCACGAAACCTTACCTGTTGTGTTACCTGGTACCATGGGAACCGGGGTACCCATACATATATGTCAGGAGAATTGCAGGGTCATGTCGCCCGGTTATTTGCGGTTGGCCTCCTAATGGGAGTTTCATGGGGGTTGTGGTTACATCCAAATCTCGGACAAAGATCTTCGGACCTCAAGCGTGAAGTTGGGCTTACAATTCGGTAGATATTTAGGTATGTCTTCCATCCACCAGTATGGATGCCGAACCATACGCTCATTATTAGACTGGCACCGTTGTTGCTTGTCACAGCAGGGCTCTGAATGTGATCACAAACTCATTCCGTGTGTGGGGTTAGGTCTGAATGACGAGAACTCACGTTAAACTACGTGGACGTAACTGACCACTGGCAGGACTCGAACTCTAGGATAGCATTTTAATCGTTGTCATAATCAAAAGTCTGAAATCTCCGTCCAGGATTTTGAGGTCTGAAATCTGACCTTGTGTCAACAATGCGAATATCCAAATACAAATACATATGACCTGTGCCAGATTGCACTATCTGAACCGCTGGGTTCACAATTATAATTACTTTACCTTGTAAATTTCCCCCAAACAAATTTGCCTTTTTTTTTCTCACAAAATTACTAATAGTCTACCTCAAATTCAGGTGGGTCTCATCGGAAGAATTGGTGCCTGAGAAGATCTCTTAGCACTACCGATGCGGTCAGCTTTTGAATCGATCTTTTTCGCTCTGGATTTGGTGCTGCGATAGGCAAGGCCTCCACAATATGAGACTGTGTTTGCACTTTAAATGCTGCAAATCCAAGACTGGGCGCCACTTCACCAGCTTGGCTATCGCACCATGAAGATGCATCCCTAGTTATACCATTTATGGATTATTATGCACAACAGCATCCAAGATTCATTAGACACCCTTTCCCCGGTTTCAAAGGGATGCATTCTATGGTTGATTCTGCTTTTATATACGACTCCATGAATATCATATTTGGTCAATTCTCATAGACACTTGCCCGAAATATTCAAATATAATCAACACTTTTTGACGCTACTTAGTTTTTATTTTCTATTTTGTACATTCATTGACTATGTGTGCGTATAAATACATTATCGTTTCCATAATTATCATTTCAACTGACTTCTCCCTATCTGAATTGTCTATAATTCATATTCAAATTACAAACATATACATGTACAGCCGACGATTTCATGAATCCTGACAAGCTGGGTGAGTTGTGTTACATTTTCATACAAGCAAAAAAGTTTATTCATGAAATATTTATCACATGAAAAAGATATTGAATGGAAAAAAAAGATCCCAAAAGCAATGAAGAGCATTCTTGAAAAATATTAATCATAAACAATTATTTATTCTTCTTTTGTGTTCTGTCAATGAATAAATAAAGTTATTTTATATAATATTATATTTTGCTTTCGTTTTGTGAGGACCAAAGATGGATATGCATTATATATGTGCTTTCATGGGTGAATATCAGCACACGTCGGCCCTTGCCGAATACCATATTGAGATTTTCAACGTACATTTTTCCATTCATTTTGGAAATAATCGAAAACTGGGAATTGTCCTGGGTTGTTCAATTTTTTTTCGTTTAACTTTAGTAATAACGGAAGGAAATTATTTTGTACATACCCCTATGTACATCCCCATTACCTTATACCCATAACCAGGCTCGAAAAATATTGAAAACGTACAATAAATAGAGGAGATGAGCGTATTCTTATATGATCTCACGGTTTCTACTTAGCCAAATGGTTCAGCGCCAATTTCTGCAAGATAATTATAAAACCAAGGCATACATCTACGGATAGCTGGCTATAGTGCCCACTTTAGACTGCTCCATTTCGGGGTCTGTTTTCCAAGTGGAACTCCTGGAATTTCGTCTACCAATTGGCGCCTATTGGCGCTTCCCTTTCGGAAGCTTCTTGCAAATATTTGATACATTATGTCCTAAGCGGAACCAGAACAACACGCAGAGTTTTCCACAGGATACTAATGAACAGAATATATGACTTAAATTAAATGTCCTTGGTAGCTTAGTATTATTTGTACGCTGAGATTATTCCCTAATAATTAATATGAGCAAACAACGAAAAGGATGTACTCAAATAAAGATATGTACCTACTTCGAGGCATATGGGTCTATCATCCTTGTTTCAGCCGAAGATGCGATCCTTTCTGCATTAGCTTTAACCATGTACTTGTGGTTCACTACTCCACGCTCCTACTAGATACATAAACATCTTTGAAGGAATGTCGGCTAGGCCTATAAAACCCTCATTTATTGATTAATTTACTGCTTTTATGTTCGCCCTTTTTTATCCTGTTTACCCATTTTTAATCAGTTTTTATAATGATTGTTCAATTTAAACTTTGTTCGCTGGAAGGACATCAATGTCCACAACGTACAGTTTTAACTAAAATGTTTGCTCCTCTGAACGTTTTATTGCAGAACATTCCGAAATTGCTGCATATTATCAATAGCATGAAGTTAATTAAAAATTTCAATGGGATAATGAAAGCGTTTTACCCGATATTTACCAGTACATACTTTGAATGTTGATGTAGTTTGAATTGAATTGCTTTGCTGAGCGTAGCTTGTTTTATTCTTAATTCTTCTTTTTCACTTTACTATTGTTTATTTAATTAAATCTACCACTCTGCCAATTTTTTGCACAAGAAAATGGTAAAGGACGCATGTGCACCTTATGTAAATTAACTGTTTTTATATCAGAAGCGCAAGTACAAAAACACTTTCCATCCAAAAAATAAAATCTATTTTAAAGTTAAAGTGCGCGGATCTATCGAATCCCAAAAATATTTCCTTTTCTAAGTTGGTAGCGCTTTGGCAGACATCTATGCCAAATAGGTAAAATATTGGACTCATTGATAATTCGAGCGCAAAGCGGTGTAGACAATAGTAGTGTATTAGATGTGTAACTTAAAAACCGCATATCTACTACTAACTTCGAACCTATTATTTTGGTATGTCTGTTAGCAGGGACATCTGCCACATGTAAAACTACTGTTCCTGACCTAATTCTTTCACTGCATCGTCAGAAGCTGGAATGAAAATTTCTAAATATTTTACTTAATCGACAATGTCACAATATGAAGGATCGAAGGAAGCCTTCCCGCCACTATTATTATACTTTTTTAACATGAAGCAAAATATAACCGAAAGCCATCGTTTACTTTCCGAAGCTAATGGTGAAAGTCCTCCATCAGAATATGCGGGGTTTACCTAATTTGAACGTGGAAGACGAATAACGCCGTGGCCATGCATCAACTTCTTGTTCTTTAGCCTTTTCCCGTTCAGAAAAGGGGTGGACTCGTCGTGATCGGTTGCTCAATTTTGTTGTGGCAAAGGCCTGATGCAGTCGCAAGGCTTTCAAATGCATCAACATCGATTGCAAAGCCAAATATCCATTTCAGAAGTTCATGGGTAGGTAGGTAGGTATCAGTGGCCGCTCCACCAAATTCGCGCTGTGGTGCGCCATTTTGATGCCACAAACTCCTAAGACCGTAAATGTTGTTATAAGAGCAGGGAGGCAGAGTCCAACCGGCTTGATCTTCAGAGCCAAACGAAAGCACCTCTCTCACCCTGCAGCTAGAAACCTCTCTAAGGTCCCCAAAGAATGGTTTACCTAGTGTCCGTAGCCTGGCTCTAGCTAGAGGAGAATGGCAGAGAAAGTGCATACGGGTTTCCTTTCCTTCACCGCAGCTTCAGCAATGCGAATTTTAGGGTATGCAAGCCTGGCGGCATGGTCCCCTTGCAGACCGCCGTAATCTTGCATAGGTTTGCACGCGTCTAGCACAGGAGCTCTCGTGATCGCGCTATGTTATAAGCGGAAAGTGCAGCTTGCGTGTTGCATAGTCCGTGGGGAATGCCCAGATTTCCTGAGGTACTTCGTCTAGGATGTTACTGTGGTCGTAGGACTTCGCTGCCCAGCATCCAGACTCACGTAGTCTAACGACACTGCAGGGTACAACGTATTTAATGTGGAGGTCTAGGGGGAGGAGATGCAGGAGCACATCATCAGCCGGGCAGGACTGCAGAGCCCCAGTAGCACCTGCACACGCGGTTCTTTGAATCCTATTAAGCTTGATCCTATTGTATTTTCGCTCAATGTCTGCCGTCATACAATAGAGCCGTACATTTCGATTGGACGCACCACTGCGGTGTATATCCAAAGAACCATCCTTGGCCGGAGACCCCATTTCTTTGCAAAAGTTATCTTTCAGGCGTAGAAGGTTATACCGGCCTTTCTAACCCTCATTTCTATGTTCAATCTCCAATTTAGCTTAGGATCCAGGATTACACCCAGATACTTTACATTAGAGACAATCTTTGTTGTTTCAGCCGTGGTAAGTGGAATTCAGGTATCCTTGTTTTGGTGGTGAATAACATCAGTTGCGTTTCGTTTGAGTTTATACCGAGTCCGCATCTTGCGGCCCACAGGTACACCTTTCGCAACGGTCCTTCCATGATGTCGCTCATAATGGACGGAAACATTCCTGACACTAATATCACCAAGTCGTCGGCATATGCCACCACTTTCATCTCGCTGCTAGACTTTTTGGAATTGCCCTGGTGACGTTTTACAATCTTAGAGGAGGCAGACAGTGATAAAAAATAACACCGCTGGTTGAACATACGTCCTCTTTTTTCCGTTAGTATTCTTCATCATCTCCCAACACACCGATGCTAGTTCTTTTGTGAAGGATAGAAATAGTGTGAAATAAAAAAAAGTGTTAGCCACCCGAAATATGTTGGTCATATGCCTCTTGTGTGCATTGCCACTGACCAAAAAGTCTGCTGCATCCAATGTAGGTCTCGCCGGGATTACCAGTTTGTTCCTACCTTCCAGCGAAGGTTGCGCTTTATTGCGGCCACTTTCTCTGGACATTTCCATACCGTGCAGTGACGGCCATGTCCTCATTCCTAAAGAGCTTCGTTTTCCTTCTCTACCGTCGACTAGGAAAAGATGCGGATAGTAAAGAGGATAGATACAGAGAGAGAATATTCTATTTATCACATTTTCATCACCCATGTACAGTGAAATTCCTCTTTATTTCATCGCGGACATCTTCGACTAAACACATTTTTATTTGATAAATGGGGTATTTCGAGAACCAGTTGCTTCCTTCATGAGTTCTTTTAAATGGAGTAAGTATTTATATAATATTTCAGACATAAAAAGCAGTTTAGCCGAAAAATTCTTCTTCTGTTTATAAGGTTTTGTTTGCAAAACAAAAATCGGTTCAATGTCTGTCTATCTGTCTTTTTTTTTGTCGATGGAAGGAAGCTTCAAAAGCTACAGCAGCCTCCTGCCACACGGACTCTTACCCACTAAAACCACTTCCTTCTCCTTCCACTCTTCCCGCGGGACCATTTGGTATTACATCACGGGGCTGGGTCAGAATTTATTCTGCGCTCATGTTAATATGCGTGTTTCTCTCTCGTTCATTCTTTCGGATGACTTCTTCCTGCCTAAGCTTTCTTTCCGATGGCTGCAATCACCTTTTCGACTTCGGTGCATATCCCTTTTGCTTTCACCATAAGTTCCATTATATTTTCAGGTGTAAAGTGCTCCCCGGTTGTAATTTCTAATATAGCCCTTTGGGCTTGGAATCTGGGGCAATGAAAAAAGACGTGTTCTGCGTCCTCTGCAATATTTGGGCACTTTGGGTAATATGGCGAATCATCACGCCCAAATCGATACAGATATGCTCGATAGCCTCCGTGCCCGCTCAAGAATTGAGTTAGGTCGAAACTTACTTCGCCGTGGGGTCGCTCGATCCATTTCCGGATATCCTATATGATTTGTGAGCCCAGCGGCTTTTTTCTGACTCGTTCCACTTCTCTTGCTATTTTGCGACAGTTTCAATTCGTGCAAGCTGTAGACCAGCATTCTCTAACCAGGATTTAATCTCATAGACTGCTTCATTTGCATAAAGCTCGACTTCTTCGAGAAGGCGTGCAACAACCGTCACACCAATATCGTCCGCGAAACCAATGGAGGCCACACCTGTAGGAAGGTCTAGGGTCAGTACTCCATTATATAATACATAATAATCCACAAGAGTGGCCGTAGGACAGACCCTTGTTGAACTCCGCTTGTCGTTTGGTGTGATTTCATTCCTTCATTTGATTCGCAGCACAGAATCCTATCGATTAGGAAGTCGGAAGCGGTACGCACCACGTATTTCGCCACGCCTAAGTTGATTAGGGACTCAAGTATCTTGTTCCATCTAGCGGAATTGAAAGCGTTCCTCACATCAAGTGTAATCGCTGCACAACATTTGCCCTCGTCAAGTGCGGTCTTAGCTGTGTTAGCTACCAGGACAACTGCATCCGTTGTAGACCTCCTTTTTCGAAAACCGAAGTGATTTTTTTCCGGCAATTGGAAGTAATCTGTTATATCATAGATTATTCGTTCGAATAGTTTGCCAGTATTATTTAGAAGGCATATCGGCCTGTAGGATGAAGCTTCCTCCAAAGGTTTGTTTGGCTTGGGGACAAGTATTAATTTCTGCTTCTTCCATTGTGTAGGAAATGCTCTTTCTTCAAGGCATATGGTGAACGGCTCGGCAAACATATTTGGAGCTGTTTTGACTGCTGCCTTGAGAACTTTTTTTGGGGATGCTATCCAAGCCAGGTGCTTTATTTCCAACAATTTTATCCGCAGCTTAGAGGACTTCCTTTTCACTTACCATGAGAACTTCGACAGTATCTATGTCGACAGTGGGAAGGTTAACGGTACTGAAGAAAAAGATCCGCTTCTATTTCATTAAGTAGGGCAGGGCAAGAAGTCGGTGGGGAGCGTTTGCCTTTGATTTTCGATATTACTGTTTTATAGGCGCCACCCCAGGGGTTCGTGTCAGCTTCATGAAGTGTTCGCTTTTACTTTTTATTATGGCCACATGTAATTTTTTCCGAGCGTTTTTGTATTCTTCATGTAACTGCTCATATCCAGATCGGTTTCTATTTCGCTGACTGCGCCTTCTGGCCTTGAGGCAGGCCTTGACACATTCTCCGATTTCAGAGTTCAACCAAAAGTTCGGAACTCGCTTCTGGGATACAATATACCTTGGAATGGAGGCGTCATATTCTCGCCGCAACTTTTCGCCGATCTGTAAAGCTTTATCTTCTGCGCTTCCTTCAAGCGCTGTATTTTACTGCAGAATTTCTCTGAAAATCTCCTCGTCAAACTTATTAGCTACCTACTTTTCAGCTCTCGCCCGAGACCATTTCACTAGAGATCTTTCGCTAAAACATCACTAACAAAAGTGATATCTATCACGGACCCCATTTCTCTATTTCGAAAAGTGTTCACGCATCCAGTGTTAGCAACTACAAGATTCAGACGAGAAAGAGCTTCGAGTAATATACGTCCTCTTGCATTCGTTTCTCGGCTGTCCCATTCTTCAGCCCATGCTTTGAAATCGTCAGCCACTATATTAGGGCTTTGGTTGTTTGCATCCATTGCTAGCCTCTCCACCAAAGAATGGAACTCCTTTCCCGTAAGGCTTGGAGCCACATAATAATAATAATAATCGTTGGCGCAACAATCCAATCCAATCCGAACAGTGGTAGCCCTTTTAGCTGCTTCAAGTGTTAGACTTATGAACGCAGTTTATGTGCCATCATATGCCTTCCTTAGTCGTCGAATATCTCGTTGCTGGACCGACTGTATTCCCAGCTGGGATGGTAGGGCTTGACAAATTTCGTTCTTCGTTGTAATCTCGTCCAAGTCTTTACACTCAATAACCACGCGATTTTTACTAAACTTCACTCCTGTTGCCTCACCCAGTGACGTCTCCATTTTTTTCTACAAGCCCATATATATAAAAGGGGGGTGTACAATTTTTTGCACCGAATATAGTCATGTTGGGTATCAAATGAAAGGTCTCCATTAGTACTTTTCGATGTCGGTCTTAGTTTTGAGATTTGTTAGATAGACAGGGAGTGGGAGATGTGGAAAGTGAAGATTTCTTTAACGGACGGAAAAATCTGAAAAAAAATCGTGAAGTTTCTCAGAGTGAAATTATGCGGTGTTTCCAACGATTAATTAAATGAAATAATAAAAACTTGTTGTTTCTTTTTCGTTGGGGAACCACTTGTTCCCTTCATCAGTGCTAACAACTTGTGGGATTATCAATATCATACCACCAGTGAGTAATCTGACGTGCTAAATGCATATACAAGAAGCAAACAAAAGCTGAAGTGCCGAGCTTCCGGTTTCCCGACTTGTTCTTTTTAATCTTGCGATATAGGCTGGGAACTTCTCGAAAGTCAACTATGTATGTTAAAAATCTGTATTGTTAGAATTTTAATTTAAACTACCATCTAAAGTTGTAGAGATTCTAAAGAAAAATGCTGGTCTCGTTTTTTTGTTTACAAGATGTATTGGCAAAAATGGTGATAACATATCCACTTGAGCTTCATTGCATTGAAGTTGCACAAACCACATTTCTAACTTTCGATAGTTCAGCTGAAAAATGATAACAATATTTAGTAGTGGTTCAGTACTGCATATTTTTCGAAATTCACTCATTCCCCAATCGATATTTTAGTAGTAGCACTCTTTTGTCTATTTGAACAGCATCAAAACGAGGAGCCCTGCCTCAATCTAGGGGCCTATTTAGTGTCAATTTCTTTTGCAAAGTAAGATGCATTGTACAAATATGTTTACCCTACATAATTTATCGACCCCTTATTTAACCCTTTTGCATATCTCGATCCACCTCACTTATTCATTCAAAATGACTCTATTTTCATGTGCTATACTAGCTTAAATATCGACGTGAATATATAGTTTCATCAGGTCAGCCCGTTCAACTCTTTTCATTAAATATTTGAAAACACTCAAACCAACTGATTCACAAAGCAACCATTAAGGTTTCACGGCTTGATACTATTTGCATTGCCTTCTATTGTGCATGGTTTCAAACAAAGCACTTGTTTCGCTGCATGTCTATCATTAAGTTCAATGTTCTATGAAATTATTTACTGTTCAATCTATGTAATTACCACAAATATCTTGCGACTCTCATATTGAAAGCTTTTGTTTAAATTTATCCATTCTAATTTCAGGCTATTCGATTCTATGGAACAATCGATGGATAAGCGTCTATCGTCCTGACGTTGAGTGTATAAATGGCATAATACACGTTATCGACCATCCATTCCTTGAAGAGAAAGACGTTAAAGTAACATCAGGTACATCAGATATTCAAGTAGCTGTAAATATTTTATTTGGAAACTTTTTCATGATTTTAATAGCTAAACTCTTATTATAAAGTGTTTCTTCTATTATCATTTAAATATTTATCGAACGATAAATCGATAGAACTATTGTGTTTCCTACTGATTATTTCTTTTGATATGTTTGATTCGATATTTGAGAAGTTTGTATGATTTTGTTATTCTGTTCATCCATCTTCACTACAAACATCATCTGTCCCTTAAATTTAAATTAAAATAATTACATTCGAAGTAAAACAGCAAAGATTCTTTTTGGGTTCCAAGACATAGTCAAAATGAAGAAAACCGAAATTTTGTTAGTGAACAATAACAAAACAAACAAATTCTTAGGTATATTGAATTATTCACTAAATAATTATATACAATACAATTAGAATGAGAACATACCAAAAGTTGATAGAATAACAGATAGCATATGAAAGATGGAGAGAATAAAATAAAAGATTCACTAATTGTGAGAAAAAAAGTAATTTGAAAGTTTGAACGTGAAGATAAGATCATGAAGCTTAATGTATTGATATATATATACATGAATATATATATAAATAAATATTTTAAGTTGTAAGATCGAAATACATGAATATATGTGAGTAAATTTATATGAAATTATTTATTTTCTTACTTTTAGTAACTAAAGTATCTCACATTGAATGAAATATGTTGATAAAAAGACAAGAAAAGTATAATATATACACTTTTATTCGCCTTAAAACATATACTTTACAATGTTTATAGAAACAGTTACACTTTGTATGAAACAGTTACAATCGTTCTTTCAGGAAATGGTAGTTCAGGAAATGGTAGTTACTTTCAATCTTATCTTTTACTTCAAATTAAATATAAACCACCACCACAGAAATATCATAAATAAATTCTATAAGTGTCACTTTTATCATTTATAAAATGAACTATGTGACAAAAATAAATGTAAATTTTTAATTTATTTTAATTACTTTATTTTTTGAGGATTGACGATTAAGTTTTTATATGTCACTACTAACGGACTTACATTTTCGAAATATATACCCGTTACCGATTAAATTCTATTGATTATATTTAACCTCTGCATTTTCATCACTGCCATCTTTTCGATTCTGCTGACAAGAAAAATATTACTGAAAACCTATGAAAAAGAGTGCTAACTGTTTCCGCTTACAAACAAAGAAAGACAAAAAATATACATATTTCACAATTTTCACTTATAAATGCTGTTCTCACTGAAAACACCGTTAGTTTTTCTGATAATGTTTTTAAATCTAGGATAACTAACTAAATAAAAAGAGTAATCTATAATAAGCAAAATTTAGAAATCATATAAATATATAAAAATGTTAAGCTAGGAAAAAAGTATAAATGAAAAAAAAAAGAAAATGTGAAAAACAATAAGGGTAAATTAATTTCCTTTTATATATAATGAAGAAAAACATAAAATGAAGGCATATATTAAAAAGAAACTATAAAGTCTATGTAAGATATAAAATCAAAAGCAAAATTCATAGGCAATAATATATGATAAACTAACATGAAGTCTATTAAATTTGAACGAAAGAAAAAAATCACTACATTGATCAACTGCATAAATCATCCAAAAAAACGCAAAACTTCATGCCCAAACTAATTGCCCTTCGAAATCGTAGAATTTTACTAAAAGCGAAACATGAAAAAAATTATTGAATTAATGTCAAACTGCCGAAATGTCTATAAAATAATTGAAAATAGAAAACTGAAAGTGTAAACCATACTAATAATCGTACCCTCTCTTGACTACCATTCACATCAATCAACCCCATTGGAAATATATAAATAATAGTGTTATTTTGTTGAAATGCCGTCGCACGTACATTTTGCATCTTAAATATATAAAAGTTGAATTCAATCACCATAAGAGCTACTGTCACATTTTTTTCAAAGTTTAATTTCTAGTGTTTATTATGTAGAGAATTTGTCTCAGAAATAGTCTCAAGTAATATTGTTTATTTTTTCTAATTTATTTTGTATATGTATGATTAAAGGACTTAAGAAAAATATGAAAATTTGTTCCATTTACTTCTAGTTATCTAGTTTTTTGAGGTTCCAAAGTTTTATTGTGTCACATTTCATTCAGATTCATGGAGAATAAAGAGGCTTGTGGAGAAAGAACGTTGTCAAAATTGATACGTACGGTTGAGGTCGGTGTAATTTTAGCAGGCTTTACATTCAGGATTTATTAAATTCCGGAATTTTTTATTCATAATGATAGCATGAACCCGAACCTTTCTGCGTGATAATCTTTTTTTCAGGAACCAACGGACATCAAATCCGCATCGCCTGCGGTAGAAAAGATGAAAAGAGGGTAAGCGTCCATCAATCTGAGAATCTTTTTTCTTGAATCGAAAACCAGATGGGCAAGGTCTACAATTAAATGAGAAAGTAAGCGTATGCCTTGAAATAGGTAGGAAATGAAGTGTAACTGGCCGCTCTAAGAAGCCCAATTCGTGCTATGATGCGCCGTTTTTATGGCACAAGCTCCTAAAACCGTGGCCGCTGTAGGAGGGACAATGGAAGCAGAAACTAGCCGACTCAGATGGTTTGAAATAGCGCGTGACATCCACGAAGGATAGCACCTGCCGCACCCTGCAACCAAAGATCTGATTGAAGTCTCCACAGAATTGTTTTCCTAGTGTCTGTGACCTGGAGCTGGGTAATCGTCAGAAAGGTACCTGAAGGTCACTTGCTGCTCTCCGTAAATTGAACAACGTGTATTGTAGGGTATATCGACCCCGGCTGCGTGACCCCATACAGGTCAGTGCCCCATAGAAACTGCCGCAATCCTGAACGCGGTTTCGCTCATTTAACCTAGAAACTAAAAACCTCCAGACGTAGTTCTAACTCCCAGTGCATTTGGACTAGCAGCGTCAAGGTCTCGTTAGAAGATTCCATCTAAAAACTCACCGTTTTTTAAGAAATGATGGGGTCTTTTGTAACTTGACCAGAATCTTACTGAGTCCATCAACATTGCTGATACTTTGGACTTTCTGTGTCCGGATGGCTCGAGTGGCTAGAGCGCATAGCTGTCGTAGTGGAAGGTCACGGTTCAATTCTCACTGGTGGCAGAGGGATTTGCTATCGTGACTAAATATCGGATCCCAGTCGACTCAACTGTGAATGAGTATCTGAGTTAAGTCAGCGGAATAATCTCGGACGAACACAATACTCACCGTACCGTTACGGTCTTGAATGACGCACTTTAACACATTTCAAGGCCCTGATCCAATATGGATTGTTGCACCAATGATTGTTATTTGGACGTTATATTGATACTTCAACCAGGACCGCTTCCAAACAGTTCTAATGGCAGAGGTATACCTGTTCAAATAGTCCTTGCATAGCTTCCAGCGTTTATGCCTTTAGCATATGTTGAAGTTCTCCCTAGCGAGTTTCCTCAGATCATACAGATCTTCATCCCAAGGAACAACTGCATATGGAATAGCAGAATAACTAGAAAAATAAAACAAAAAGCAATGAGAATATTATTGTTATTGTGTATATCTAATTTACAAAGAAATTGTCTCAAATGCTCTAGCCACTTAATCCTTCTTTCGTTCTACTCAGTTGAACGCCTTTTAACTGCTCTTTAATATGGAACAACACTGAACTTAATTATTCCTTGATACCCCCAATGGGTACCGCCTGTAAATCCTACGAATCCTAGTAACCTTAGAATTCTATCGACTATCATTAAGCCCCTTTGATACGTCGAAAGCGATAACCAGGGTAGTAACTGAACAGATTTCTTTGGCCCTCTGGAAAATGGAAATTCCCCTAGTTAAATAATTACCTAATTTATGCCATGTGTGCCAACTGAAAGTGTAAATTGGGGGACGTCTTGCACCAAAAATTCTGCACCCAATCCAGTCCATTTCCTTGATCTGCCCATGGCTGGTCGAACTTGCGCACAGATGACTAGCCCCCAATCTGCGTTCTCTGGACGCTCTGTTAAAATTCGCTGAGTTATTTGAAAAACTCCACTATTTGCTCGCGTACGTTTTATTCGAACACGTTTGTTACGACTTGCGCCTCACCATCACATCCGAATCTTATTTTCCACCCCCAAGCCAATCTGCCGAATGAAGACCACAAAATTCTTGTACTTTCCTCACCTAGTCCCTAAGACGTTACGGTGACCGTCTTTCATTCAGACTGAACCTATACACTCCTCCTCTTGTCACCGAAAATTTTTAGCTGGTATTTGTGTGATTTGTCAGCCTTATCTAACCTATCTTTGTAATTAGCAATTTCATCCCGAACTTTTGGTAATTTCAGATCCTTATGGATTTTTTTGACGTACTATGAAGTACCTGTTATCGTTCGCAATACTTATGATTGGGCTCGCTATTGTGGCTCAAGATTGAGATACTTGCTAATGCAGGTGTTGTATTTCGGCAGATAAGTCAGGTGTTGATTTTGTCTTGCTTGTTCGTTGTACTTTGCTGCGAGCACCAATACTTCATTGAGAGCATAGAAACCTACAAGAATTAGACAAAATAATATGAACACCTGACGTAATATGCATTTATTAATACGATGTACCTAGATTTTAATAATATTCTAATACTCCTTGAACCATGACCGTTCCCTTTTGGCTGTGGGTGTGGGCGTATTATCATCTTCACAGATGGTAGTGTTTGGCAGCCGAATGCTGGTCATAGTAAGCCCTTCATCATTGATGATGCGGAGATACTCATTCGCAGCCAACAGACCAATGATGTGAACGGGAGGACCGCAGAACACCACGATATAGCAGCCGAAATCATAACGGCACCTCCCCCATACTTGACTATAGGAAATAGGCAGTCCCCTGTTTTGAGGACTACTTTAGCTGTCAGATAGGCGGCACTTGAACTAGTTTGACAATTTGAATGTTAATCCTGCAGGGCCTTTATAGGACCTTAATTGTTTGGAGGGTGTTGTTATCACTAGTGACTGGTGTGAAAAAAGATTGTGGCATATCTCAGCAGCTAGTAGTTCACGATTTAATTACCTTGCGATACCGAAATCGATCAGATCTGGTGTCCTTTGTTAGTCAGTTTGCCAATAGGTAAGTTGGTTGCCTGGTGGAAGCAAGGTCTAGAGTATTGGCTCGTTTCAATGGAGTCCGTGACTGCTTTTCTTTCGGGGACACAAGCCCCACTGGGTGTGTTTTGCATTATAGGATCATTGTCTGAGTTCTCTAAAATCAGAGAAGCGGGGGTTTAAGATAGATGCTCTCGTAAAATGAATTCCACAATATTAGAATAGCTGGCAACTGCCCGGTTATTTGGCATTGTGGTTAATAAACCAGGTGTAGTCCTAATTAATTTCCGTTTCTTTTTTTGTGAATAAAACACATAATTCCAAGGGAACCGTAATAGTTATTTTATTCGAAATATTTTCCATCGGTTTCTACACATTTTATCCACCTTTCTGATAATTTGTGAATACCGCACCAGTAGAATTGTCTGTCTTTGGAGGTGAACCACTCAGTGAGCCATTTCCGCAAATTTTCGTAGGAGTCGAAGCGCTTCTCAGAAACTGCGTGGCCCAAAGAGGCAAAGAGGTGCTAATCCGAGGGGGCCAGGTCTGGTGAGTAAGCCGCATGGTTAACCACCTCCCACTTGAGTTTTCGCGAACGACTTTCGACTTATATGATGGTGCATTGTCGTGGAGCAAAATCACCTTCTTCTGTCTTTCTTCATATTCTCGTCGGTTCTCCGCAATCGCTCGGCTCAAATCTTTCATTTGTTGTTTGTAGTGAACGGCGTTCACAGTTTCACCAGGTTTCAGCAGTTCAAAGTTGATCACACTGGTCTGGTCGCACCACACACACAGCATGACCTTCCGACCATAACGATTTGGTCATGCTGTCGATGTCGATGCTTCACCTGCACTCATCCACGATTTGTTGCGTTTAGGGTACTCCAAGGAAATCCACTATTCGTCGCCCGTAACAATACGATGGGGAAAAGGCTTTCTTTTGTACCGTTGAAGCAGAATTTCACCTTTTCGGCTCTCCATTTGTCTCTCGGTCAGTTCATGCGACACTCACTTTCCACACTTCTGAATTTTTCCTATGGCTCGCAGACGTTTCGAAATTGCTTGCTGTTGAACCCCCAACATATCTGCAAGCTGTCGTTGCGTTTGCGTGTTGTCTTCATCCAATAATGCTTGCAATTCGGCGTCATCAAACGATTTTCGCTTGCCGGAGCGTGTGGCGTCGTTCAGGTCGAAATCTCCATTTTTGAATTGTCGAAACCACGGTTCACAAGTTTGAAGTGTTAATGTACGATCGCCATAAACTTGTACAAGTGCACAATGGCTCTCGGACACTTTTTTCCTTGATTGAACATGAAAAACAATGCATGGCGCATATGCTCGAAATTCGGTACGTATGCCGACATTTTTCACGCGCAATAAAAATTTGCATAGAACGCCATCTATCGAATAAAAACGGAAATTAGTTAGGAGTACACCTGGTATGTGCAGTGAAGAAAGGAGTTCCAGGGATTATAGTAGGTTTTAGGTTTCGTGTGAGGTGAATCTTTTATTTAATTTCCGCGTATACTGGATAACCTCTTTATTTAGCAATATGCATCCCGCCATCTTTCCTAGAGTTCTTGGCACTGGAATCTGCTTGTTCATTGGAGCTATATCTAGATACCCATAGTTCATGTAAACATCAGGCAATGTCTATTAAGCTTTTATACATCCATTTGGTTTGATCAATCCTACTCCTTACTTGGCTTCTACCACGTGGGTGCCTTTGTCCAGGCCTAAACTTGGTCTAAGGGAATTTTTATTCAGGGATTGACGACAGTGCAGACCAATTAGAAAGAAACTTCCCCCTACTTTTCGAGTTTCCCATGTCCTGGATGAAATCGTCCAAATAAAAAGTCTGTGGGACAAAAAAGGGAGACATTTTCCCCCTAATTAGTCCAGTCTGTCATAAAATGGATGCGAACTCAGGACTCCATCAATCTCTAAATATTTTATATTGCGGAATACAATATGTCACCTTCTTAGACCGGTTTCTTGTATTTACTTTTTAACTCTGTGGGGCTTTGATATTTGGATTTTTGGTTAACTTTCAAAGTGATTAATAATGAGAGCAGCATAAAAAGAGAGCTTCCATTCTATATCGAAATGTGAAAATCATGTCTAGTTTACAAATAAGGAATTTGCTAAAAAGTATGAAATCAATCATACAACATGGTTGCCATTTACGTCTTAATGAGGCACCTATGTGCCATCGTTGACGGTCTGCTGAATTGCGCCTCAACTCCTTCCAGGACTTCCTAAGACGTCCGCAATCTTCCTCTACTGTTCTGCACCAAGTGCTCTTGGGGCTAACCACTATTCGGCGAGCTTAGGACAATTGGATTCACTGCGTGGTTGGGCCAGCAATGGATTTGTCGTCCTACCTTAATGTGTGACTGCCTTTTTACGCCTTCTGATCACATCGCCCACGGGTAGCCCAGTTACGCGCCGACCAAATTCTTTGTTGGAAATAATATCAGGCCTGCATAGTCCGGTGAACTAGGCCTTGAAGCTATAGAAAAATAATGTAACTGGTAAGTCTCAATTCTCTACATAAAAAATAAATCAAATGAACTTCGTGCTTCTAACATTTAATAATTTTTTTTGGTCGATCTTTTATTCAGTATAAATGGCATTGTTCCTGCAATCACAAACAGAGCTATTCCTCAAGCCTCTTTCACCGAACTTGCATCATCATTGCATTTCTCAGTTCCAGCCATCAGTACTCGGGGGCTCATTATCAAGCTCATACTAGTCTCGTAGCAAAAACGTAAAAGCAACTTTTTTATAAATACACACTCATACAGGTGTAGCTTAGCTTTAAGAATATACACGAATCGAACCAAAGCCTATTTGCGTATAATCAATGTATGCTTCTAGGTGGCTAAATCAGGATCATAACATCATGCGCGCGCGCCATCTTGTGTAACCGATGGCGTTAAAAAAAAATATCTGACCCTTTTGATCAGAAATAGTGCAATCTAGATCTTAAGAGTTTAATTGTATAAAATCAGAATTAAAAATTCTTTAGATTCTCAAGTTGAACTAAAAGGACACTGAATATGTATAAAAACAACTTGAGTATTAGATTCCTAGTTAGTGAAATATGATTGAACTATGTTTATGGTAAATTATACTTAACAGAAGAGTCCCTGGTTCAAGAATTATACAAGACAGGCTACAAGGATATCAATGTTAAGACTTATACAAATATCGATGTTGTCATCTAAAGCCTAAATGTTTACAGTTTGTACTTTAATGAAATTGCTCTTGCCGATAACATTCAATTTTAGTTTCAATCTTTTGTCCCTTACATACCTTTTCAGGACTCGCTTATCATAAAGTTCATTCATTTCAAGCCCAGAAAATCCCAATCCGAGGTGAAAATTATGGGGCCCCCTTTTTTTCTGCTTCAACTATTTCGTTGTGTGCTTCTACCCCGGGCTCCGAAAGAACCCTGGCCCTGAATAGAATTACTTCCTTTTCCGCTTCTCTCTTCAGCTTGTTGCACATTGGCTATATCGTCGTATAGCTACGATGTTCCACACTATTGGGCGCAGTACACAGCCCTGGAAGAGTCCATTAGGTCCATTATTATTATCATACTAAGGCCGTCTTTCTTCCGTATATACATATCTCTCCATAATCGTTAGGGATCTTCCAGTTTGGGTCCAGTTGACAGAATTCAGCCAAGCCGATAGCCAATTATTTACTTTCAATAGTGAGATAGTTTCACGGAAATCAGGCTGCTGATTAAAAAAAAACTTATAACCGACCTACCAAACACAGCAGTCATTACCCGCTTCAGCACTTTCCCGAAGTGCTTAAAAGATGTATCAGACAATAATAGCATGGGTCGCCTGAAGGTTTACTAGCTTTGGGTCTTAACACAACCACTCCCGTAATGCTGAAAAGATGTCCTCTTCAATGCATGATCTGCACAACTTGGCAACTGTGTCGACCTTGTCTTTATAGCGAGCTTAAAGGTCATATTAGGTTTTCATCAGAAATTACATTTTCTGCTAAAAATGTGGAACATCCCAGCAATGAATTGCATTTTGTTGTGTAAAAAAACTCTCCACTATCACCAACTGAACCAAACCCTCCTTCTAGGCATATATTTGTATCACTATGTCGGCGAGCAGGCTGTCGCAGCACCTTCACAAACTCTGCCAAAATAAGACTATCGTAGGGTATAGTAGCAACTGCACACATACCATCCGGTCTAGGCCTGCCTTAATAAGGAACTCCAGACATCCCGGTTTTGGGCCGAGGTCCACCAATTAGATATCCCCAAAAGTTGTCTAGCGTCCTGACCTACGTCATCGCTCCGTCTTAGGCAGGGTCTGCCTCGTCTTCTTTTTCTACCATAGATATTCCCCTTTAGACTTTCCGGGTGGGATCATCCTCATCCATACGGTCATGGTATCGCTCATAATTTCGTCGTTATATAGGCTACGGAATCGTCCATCCTCATGTAGGGGACCAAAAATTCTTCGGATGATTCTTCTCTCGAACGCGGCCAAGAGTTGGCAATTCTTCTTGCTAAGAACCCAATTCTCCGAGGAATATATGAGGACTGGCAAGATCACAGTCTTGCACAGTAAGAGATTTGATGGTGAGACGTTTCGAGCCGAACAGTTTTTGTAAGCTGAAATAATCTGTTGGCTGACAATAACCGTGCGCGAATTTCATCATCATAGCTGCCATCGGTTATGATTTTTTACCCTAGATGGGAGAAATTATCAACGGTCTGAAAATTGTAGTCTCCTATCTTTATTCTTCCCGTTTGACTAGTGCGATTCAATGCTGCTGGTTGGTTGGTTTTTGGTGCTGACGTTGCCACTATATACTTTGTCTTGCCTTCATTGATGCGCAGCCCAATATCTCGCGCCGCCTGCTCGATCTGGGTGAAGGCAGTTTGTACGTCTCGGGTGGTTCTTCCCATGATGTCAATATCGTCAGCATAGACCAGTAGTTGGGTGAACTTAAAGAGGATCGTACTTCTTGCATTTACCTCAGCATCACAGATCACTTTCTCCAGGGCCAGGTTAAAAGGACGCATGATAAGGCATCCCCTTGTCGTAGACCGTTGTTGATGTCGAATGGTCTTGGGAGTGATCCTGCTGCTACGATCCTGCTGGTCTCGCACATTGGTCAGGGTCAGCCTAGTTAGTCTTATCAATTTCGTCGGGATACCGAATTCTCTCATGGTCGTGTATAGTTTTACCCTGGCTATGCTATCATAGGCGACCTTAAAGTCGATGAATAGATGGTGCAACTGGTATCCATATTCCAACAGTTTTTCCATCGCTTGCCGCAGAGAGAAAATTTGATCTGTTGCCGGTTTGCCTGGAGTGAAGCCTCTTTGGCATGGGCCAATGATATTCTGAGCGTATGAGGCTATCCGTCCTAGCAAGATAGAGGAGAATATCTTATAGATGGTACTCAGCAACGTGATACCTCTATAATTGCTGCACTGTGTAATATCTCCCTTTTTATGTATGAGACAGATTATGCCTCGTTGCCAATCGTCAGGCATTGATTCGCTGTCCCATACCTTGAGCACAAGTTGATGAACCACTTGGTGTAACTGGTTGCCTCCATATTTAACCAATTCGGCTCCTGGTGACTTATGATTTTTTAGCCGATGAATTGCACGGACTGTTTCTCCTAAACTTGGTGGTGGCAGTATTTGTCCGTCGTCTTCAGTTGGCGGGACCTCCAACTCGCCGATATTCTGGTTGTTCAGTAGCTCATCAAAGTACTCAACCCATCGCTCTAATATTCCCATTCTGTCGGAAATCAGATTTCCCTCTTTGTCTCGGCGGGATGAACATCGAGGTGCATAAGGCTTCATCCTGCTGACTTGTTGGTAAAACTTCCGCGCGTGGTGCGGTTGCTCCCTGTACTTTTCTAGTTCACAGACTTGTTGGTTCTCCCAGGCTTCCTTTTTCCGTCTGTGAAGTCGCTTCTCCGCTCGACGGAGTTCGTGATAAGTCTCTGCGCGTGCCCGCGTTCTTTGAGAATGCAACATTACTCGGTATGCGGCATTCTTCCGTTCCGTTGCTAGCTTACATTCATCGTCAAACCAGGCGTTCCGACTCCTTTTGCGGCTGGGGCCAAGTATATTTGTGGCCGTATCAATGATAACGTTCTTCAGGTGGTTGTGAAGATCATTTGTTGATGCTTCATTTCCAGGTCCTCTGTTGACTGCGGTTATTGCGGCATCCATTTCCCTCTTATAGGTGTCGCGGAGGGTTGTGTTGTGGATGGCTTCAGCGTTCACTCTCACCTGATTGTCAGAGGGGATTGTAGGTGGTATTGTTATTCGAGCTCGGAGCACCATGCCAACGAGATAGTGATCCGAGTCTATATTGGCCCCTCTGTTCTGACATTCATCAAGGCTGAGAGGTGGCGGCGTTCGATCAACACGTGGTCAATTTGGTTGAAAGTGGTCCCGTCTGGAGAGGCCCACGTATGTTTGTGGACCGCTTTCCGCGCAAACCAGGTACTTCCAACAACCATTTCGTGTGACCCTGCTAATTGAATAGTCCGCAGTCCGTTATCATTTGTTTGTTCGTGTAAGCTATGGGAGCCAACGTATCGCCTGAATACGGACTCCTTCCCTACTTGGCTGTTAAAATCCCCAAGTATGATTTTGATATCATATCTGGGACAGACTTCGAGCGTTCGTTCTACTGCCTCGTAGAAGGTATCCTTTTCCGACTCTGCAGTCTCCTCTGTAGGGGCGTGAACGCTATTGAGGCCCTTATTTCTAAACTTGCCTCGCAATTATCAACGCAAGCGCAGAGTGCATAGCCGTTTGCTTATGTTTTCAAAACCGATAACAGCAGGTTTCATTTTTTGACTGACTAAGAAACCTACTCCGAGCACATGGTGTACTGGACGGCCATTATAATGTATGGTGTAGTGGCTCGTCTCCAGGAAACCGGTCCCTGTCCAACGCATCTCCTGTAACTTCTTCTTTGAAGAAGAGCCCCTTTAGGGGCCGGCAGCCGCATATAAAATGCAAGGTTGTCTCCTTCTTTTCCTTACGTTGGCTATATATATTCAAGGTCACCACGCCACCACGGTTCCTCGATGTGGTAGTTTAAGGAACAGGGTCACGTTAAAAGACATTATAATTTTCATATCCTCCCTCTTAAAGGACAATACAAAAGCACTCCAGGTGCATCGACTTCGTTCAGATAAATGTAGAGTTAGCCTAACGCTCTGCTCCCACCATTGTGAAGCCAAACCCTTAACAGGCCAATGAACTAGTGGTAGGTCCACACCAACTGGATCCGTACGGTGTTGCTATTTAACATTAAACATTAAACAAATTCGAAAGCTATCATGCTACCATATTTGTTGCAAACGTTCTTTGCTGCGGATAAAATGGATTTAGTACGTCATTTATCTAAAAATTCGGCTTAGTTCCATAATCAGGTTATCCAAAACATTAACCTGGCCTTTTTTATGGATGTGTACACTGCGTGAACCTGTTGGAATGAAAATCCCCAGATGTTACAACCTATCGGAGTTCTATATCAGCAGAACATTCTGTAGGATTTTTGATATTGTTGATTGTTGATTTGATCCACATTAGATTGCAGTTAATATAGGCTTCTAAACACTGCAGCTGAATTTCTACCACTGAGAAGATAGATAGCGTCTAAAAGCGTTACTCAACGTTCATAGTGAACATAACTTTCAGTCTTCCAGCGGTTCCCTTGCTTCCGTCACCACAGCAAGGTGTTCATTACCAGAGGCCATAACAAAGAGGAGAGAATCCCTCCCTGTCGGCACCCTCTAAAACATGTTTTCCCAATTGACTTCCATCCAACCACAATATGGATCTTGGCTTTGCCTTCCCGGAATGCATATTGCCTACATGGAAGCGGCCGCTTAGGAGCGTATGTATTCCTTATGATGGATGTTGGATACAATGTGAAAAGAATCAAGGAAAAAGGATAAAATAAAACCGGCCAGTGCCAAAAAATCATAATAATGACATTAAAACCTCAAAGAATGACTACTTAATCATTCACTGGGCATTCAGTGGCACGGATTTGACCAAACGTTGGATAAATTCGGCTGGATTTTTTTTCCATTATTCGAGAAAACATTCCATCAAGTATTTTTTACTGCAAATAGAACTTCGTTAAGCCTACCGTCTATGTAATCCTGCCAGTTCTCAATAATATTACACTCCGATGATTGTGGAGAGATTTTGAGTAGCTTCGGACAATTGAACACTACCACGTGCGTATTTTTCACGCATTTTTAATATTGAAGGCCCTAAAATCATTGTTCATGGCTTCCATAAATATCAACAGTAACATTTTAAAATAGCATTACACATTACATGAAATGTTTTCTCAGTAATTGAAAGGCATCAGTATTGCCAGAGATAATCGACTTCACAGCATCTACTGTCCAAATACAAAAACAATATTTCCCCAATTCAATATTATATGTAACTTAATTGCATCATTTCACACCTAACAATAAATAAAACTTTTGTTAATTTTTTTAATATTAGATTTAACAGATCTGTTGATTACCTTGTCAGAAAAAAAAATCACGCATCACTTGTGCAGCCTTCAGCGAAGTTGATAAATACGAAAATAACTGAAATACATAGCCAACCGTAAGAGTGTATAAAATTTAACTCGCATGTAACATTCTTTAAATTTGTGACCCATTTAAGAGTTTTAGTTATTTTTTATATTGAAAGAAAGCAAGAGTTTTTTCAAATTAAATTCTCCTGTACAGCAAATGATTTCAAACTGATGAATACTAAATAAAGGAATTATGAAAAAAAGTTGGCCGTTGTTGTTTCATATTTTAACTAATATATCCGCCACTTCCACCTTCTAAGTCACTAGTTATGAGGTATGAGAGTACGCAGCTGACGCGCCACAGGTAAGTACTCCTCACTTTCCAATATCTTCAACCGCCCGAAATCTCCACCCCACTTTTATCGGTTGCGCGACCGCCTCCAATTTCGAAAACTCGAGGCTTTTCCATACGTCGTCTGCCTTCTATCTTGCCTTTCAGACAACGTTTTGGAATTCTCCTGTCATCTATTCTCCCCACTCTATCTCATTAGGCCTGCAATTCGCCTGAAGACCGGTCCTTTGAAGTCATTTATTTTTCTGCTTTCCGGCCTGATTTATCATGCAGGTCTCGTTGTTTCGCTGATTTTTGGCTTTGTACTTCTTTATACATTTCCATGGTTATGTGTGTATCTTTGGTACACACGGAAACAGCCTAATTTGGTTGATCAGAGAAAATAAGACATATAAGCGATCACAGTCAGTCAGAGACAAGAGTAGACAGGAAAAGAAATGTCATCAGCATCATCAACAACCGGTATCCGATCTAGCCCGGCCTTAATAAGGAACTCCTGACATCTCGGTTTTGCGTCGAGCTCCACCAATTCAATGCTCTTAAAAGCTATCTGGCGTCCTATCCTATGCCCTCGCTCCATCTCAGACTTGGTCTGCTTTGTCTTCTTTTTTTACCATAGATACTGCTCTATAGACTTTCCGGACAGGATAATCGTCATCCATACGGATTAAGTGACCCGCCCACCGTAACCTACTGAGCCAGATTTTATCCACAAACAGACGGTCATGATATTGGACTGGCAAGATCACTGACTTGTACAGTAAGAGCTTTGACCCTATAGGGAGACATTTCGAGCGGAACAGTTTTTGTAAGCTGAAATGGGCTCTGTTGGAGCCAGCAACCTTGCGCGGATTTCATCATCGCAACTGTTATCGGTTGTGATTTTCGATTCTAGATAGGAGAAGTTATCAATGGTCTGAAAGTTGTAGTCTACTATCTTTATTCTTCCCGTTTGACCAGTGCGGTTTGATCTTGTCGTTGGTTGGTTTTCGGTACTGACGTTGCCACCATATACTTTGTCTTGCTTTCATTGATATGCAGCCCAAGATCTCGCGGTAACCGCCGCCTGCTAGATCTGGATGAAGGCAGTTTGTACGTCTCGGGTCGTTCTTATCACGATATCGATATCGACTTCTGTCTTAGACCATTGTTGACGGTCTCGAGAGTGATCCTGCTACTGCGAATTCTCTCATGGCCGTGTACAGTTTTACCCTGACTATGCTATCATAGGCGGCCTTAAAGTCAATGAAAAGATGATGAAACTGATGTCCATATTCCAACAGTTTTTCCATCGCTTGCCGCAGAGAGGAAATCTGATCTGTTGCTGATTTGTCTGGAGTGAGGCCACTTTGGTATGGCATAATGGTGTTTTGGGCGTATGGGGCGATCCTAGCGAGATGGTGGAGAATATCCTATAGATGGTACTCAGCAACATGATACCTCTATAATTGCTGCACTGCATGATATCTCCCTTTTTATGTATAATAATAATAATAAGGACTGAAGAAATGAACCTCTTCATCATCCGCTCCTACTACGAAATAACGGCGGGGGCAGGTACAACATCTTACCGCCCCTTGTTGCACCAGAGATTCGTCGAGCGTTTCCCGCAATTCGCGCACGGGACTGTGCAGCGAGTCACAGACCAGTATTGCTTTATTACTCGCAGCGACACAATCCCGGCCACCATCAGGGAGCGTGTTCGACTTGAAGTCATCGGGGAAACTGGTGACCGAGAGTCGATGGGGGCAGAGGCGGCGGCATCAACAACACCACGCCGCACTGTAGGTAACAGTTTCAGTACTCGCCGAAGCACTCTTCTCCACCATCCAGCTGAGGTTTCCGCTGAGGTTCAGGACGAATTCCAAAGAACGTGTATAGAATTCTCGGATATGGATTCTTTGCATAGACCAGGTATTCCCAGGTTCTAGGCATCTCCAGCAACTCCGGGAATTCTATCTCAAATCAATGATGAGATTGCATCTCGACTGTGTGCTGATATGTCGCTGCTGCAACTACAATCACTTGTGTATTGTGGTGCAGTTGCAGCTATCAGATTGCACGGTCAGAAGATTCGCTTTCGTGTTATTGGTTTGAGTGACAAAAGAGATCCACCATGGAAAATTCGTCTGAAACGTCGACGGGACTCACTAAAGCAGGGCATTGCTAGACTGATTCAGATCAGCACTGGCAGTGCCAGCCGACGGGTGAGAAATAAAGTGCAGAGGGTTTACCGGAACTATGCCATCCCCTGTGAGACACCCGTAGTTGAAATTCTGGACACACTAAAACAGAAACTTTCTGTCATATGCAGTCGGTTACGACGGTATGGCGAAAGTTATTCCAGACGTGTCCAGAATGCAACATATGCGAGGAACCAGAGGAGCTTTTTCAGATCTCTCAACGAATCCCAACAGAGCATTCAGACAATACAGCTCTCGGTGACGGAAGCGAAAGAGTATTGGGGTGAACATTGGAGGTTACCTGTCCAGCATGCTGAGCATGCTGAGTGGATCACCGCCGAAGGCACCCGCCATGCCAATACACCTGGCATGAATTTTGCGGACGTTACCGAAGAGGAAGTTCGACGAGCCATAAACATCTCGAAGAACTGGAGGGGCCCAGGTCTGGATCGGGTGCAGAATTTCTGGTATAAGAAATTTACCAGCGTACACAGTCGGTTGGCACGCAGTATAAATGAGGTCATGAGTCGGCCGGAGGAATTTCCACCCTTCCTCACTGCGGGGATTACCTACCTTATCCCTAAGAAGGACACGGTGCTGAACCCCGCAGACACAAGACCGATCACTTGCTTACCAACCCTCTACAAATTCATCACGTCCATTATTAGTGGAAGGATCAATGCGCACCTCGAGACCAACAACATTCTGTCCAAGGAGCAGAAGGGCTGCCGAGTTGGGTCAAGGGGTTGCAAAGAGCAACTCATTATCGACTCGGTAGTTGTAGGACAAGCAACTAGAGGCCAAAGAAACCTCTTCAGTTGCTATATCGATTATGCCAAGGCTTTTGATAGCGTTCCGCATACCTGGCTAATCGACATCCTACATCTGTATCGCATTGATCCGAAACTAATAAAGTTTTTGGCGACAGTCATGGAAGGGTGGCATACCACCTTATTGGTGCGTACATCTGAGAGTGCTAATACCTCAGAGCCCATCCGTATACGGAGGGGCATCTTCCAGGGGGATTCGTTGAGTCCCCTTTGGTTTTGTATGGCACTGAACCCCCTTTCATGGCTATTGAATGATGCTAGAGGGCATGGTTTTGCAATAAAGTATGGCCTACGTGCTAAGTGCGAACTGACACACTTGATGTACCTAGATGACACCAAGCTGTATGCTGGTGCTGACAACCTTCTTAGAAGTCTGTTGCGAATAATAGACATGTTCAGCCGTGATATTCGCATGGAGTTTGGATTAGACAAGTGTCGAATCCAAGCCATCCGCAAAGGTCATCACGAGCCACATGCCGGACATAGCATTGGTGACCTCCACATCGAAGCTATGACCGAGACAGACTTCTACAAGTACCTAGGAATTCTGCAAGGAACCCATACTTGAGTTGGTGATCTGAAGGAAGTTCTGCTGTCCGAATTCCTGCGTCGTGTAAAGCTGGTGCTGAAATCGCATCTCTCGGGGAAGAATAAAATAAGCGCGTTGAATGTATTCGCTATCCCTTCAGTGGCTTATGCATTCGGAATATTGCCGTGGACGAAGACCGACCTGGAAAACGTCCAGCGGCGGATAACACGACGAAACCGTCAGTCAATTTTTGATTTTTTCGATTTTTAATGCTTGGGGTGCTACGCTCCAAACTAGGGATCCATGGACTGGTATCCAACGTCAAATCACGATTCAAATCCCATTGCCACCAGTGAGATTTGAACTGCGATTTTGTGCTCCAACCACTCTGCTATCCGGACACTTGTATGGGACAGATAATGCCTCGTTGCCAGTCGTCAGGCATTGATTTGCTGTCCTACACCTTGAGCATAAGTTGATGAACCACTTGATGTAATTGGTCGCCTCCATATTTAACCAATTCGGCTGTAATTCTATCGGCTCCTGGCGACTTATGATTTTTAAGCCGGTAGATTGCACGAACTGTTTCTTCTATTCTTGGTGGTGGCAGTATTTGCCCGTCGTCTTCAGTTGACGGGACCTCCAACTCGCCGATATTTTGGTTGTTGGGTAGTTCATCAAAGTACTCAACTCATCGCTCCAATATGCCCATTCTGTTAGAAATCAGATTTCCCTCTTTGTCTCGGCAGGATGAGCATCGAGGTGTATAAGGCTTCATCCTGCTAACTTCTTGGTAGAACTTGCGCGCCTGGTGCTGTTGCTCCCTGTACTTTTTGAGTTCACAGACCTGTTTGCTCTGCGAGGCTTCCTTTTTCCGTCTGTGGAGTCGCTTCTCCGCTCGACGGAGTTCGTGATAAGTTTTCGCGCGAGCCCGCGTAAGAACGCGAGAATGCAACATTACTCAGTACGCGATATTCTTTCTTTCCGTTGCTAGCTTACATTCATCATCGAACCAGCCGTTCCGACTTTTTTTGCGACTGGAGCCGAGTATGTTTGTGGCCGTATCAATGATAACGTTCTTATCATTGTAAAGATCATTTAGAATCTAATGCTCCGAGTTTATATTGCCCCCCCCCCCTATATGATCTGACATTGATAAAAGTTGATAGGTGGCGGCTTTGAATCAACACGTGGTCAATTTGATTGAAAGTAGTCCCGTCGAAGACCTCATATGTTTGTGGACCGCTTTCCGTGCAAACCAGATACTTCTAACGACAATTTCGTGCGATACTGCTAACTGAATAATCCGCAGTCCGTTAGCATTGATATTCTTATGTAAGCTGTGGGAGCTGACGTATCCCCTGAATATGGGCTGACTTGACTGTTAAAATCTCTAAATATGATTTTGATATCATAATTGGGACAGGTTTCGAGGGCCCGCTCAACTGCCTCGTATAAGGTATCCTTTTCCGACTCTGCAGTCTCCTCTCTAGCGGCGTGAACGTTTATGAGGCTTATATTTCTGAACTTGCCTCACAAGCGCAGAGTGCATAGCCTTTCGCTTATATTTTCAAAGCCGATAACAGCAGGTTTCATTTTTTAGTTGACTAAGAAAGCTACTCCGAGCACATGATTTACTGGATGGCCGCTAAATATATGGCGTAGTGGCTCTTTTCCAGGAAACCGGTCCCTGTCCAGCGTATCTCTTGCAACGCTGTTACATCAGGCAGCCCCCCCCCCTCCTTTGCATTAAATGTCAGAAATGAGGCCGGCCTTGAAAAGTACTTCTGGACCTTTCATTTGATACCCCACATGACTATATTTGGTGAAAAAATATTTTATACAAAACTTTTTAAAGAATTGAGGCCTTGAATGATGCGTTGCTCCTATTTCTTTGTCTTGCATAGCATTACAGTCCAATGACCTCCCGAAATCTTCGTCTCCTTTTTTCCCGGTTGCACAACCGCCTCCTTCGAACAGCGTTTACCTTGGATTGTAATCGAGCTCTCCTATATGTTTCGAGGCTTTCCCATCTGCCGTCTGTCTTCTATTTTGTTTTTCAGAGAGCGTTTTATAATACTTCTGTCGTCAACCTTGTCCACTCTATGTGATTAAGCGCAAGCTTCACCTGAGGACCCGCCGTTCAAAGGTATTGGTTGCCTTCTTTCCGGCCTGATTCATCATCCAGATCTTGTTGCCGTAGCATAGGATTGCTGAATCAGTGAATTGTAGATTGTTAGGTCGATACTTCTTTGCAAATTTTCAAGGTTTTGTGTAAAATAAAACTTTATTCAAATCAATACCATCTGCATGTCTGCCACATCCAGTTTGTTCCTGGTAGTTAAAGATTGAGCTGATATGTAGGAAGAGGGTTTAAAGGAGGGGATTGACGGGTGTGCCGTGACCAGGGAGTTGTCGTCCAGGCGGAGCGAAAGCCCTGCCACGTATTTCTTTTCGGGAAGATACTATTTGTGGTTGCGGCTCTTTTGGTCAAGGGGTGCGGGTGAACCTGCCAAGTCGAGATGCTTTTTGGATACTGTCGGACTGCTAGTGGAACATTTTGTTATTATAAAATTTCTACTCGAGTTTCCTATATTTTAAGATGCATTTGCACAGTAGAAGCCGGAATCGGAAAAGCTCATCTGCTACGGTCAGTTAGATAGTTACCCTTGAGGAGAGGTCGCATGGAGGAGTCTGAGTTAGGTGAGATGGTAACACTACATGCCATCGTGTTCGGCATGGTTCTAGTCACCTATACCAGCAGTTTCAAGACGACCAGTGCGCAGCTTGGACGTGTGTGGCAGTTTTCGTAATACGTGTCTAGTAGTCTCTTCTGGAAGTTAAAATGGATGACATTCGCAGTGTCCATATAGCAATGATTATAATGAATTCGATTCCAAGGGGTTTTTGCATCCACATGACATCCCTTAAGGTTAGACAGTTACGACAGACAATGATATGGTAGACTTGTTTTAACCACCATGTTGCATCATTGTAAGAAAAAATAGCCGGTCCACGAACCCCTCGTTTAAGGCATAGAACCCAAGCATTCAAAAAGAGGGACGAACGGTTTTGTCTAGGGAAGGGCCAATCATCAGACGCTGCTCACCTCTGCCCTGTGAACAGCGTGACCGAAAGTTGCAACAGGTGAAAAACGCTCCTTCATGTAATCAATAGTTTGAGCCTAGCTTTACAACTAGGGTTTCTAAAGCAGATTACTTCCAACTTAGAAGCGTCAAAGCTCATTTGTTGAAGAATTGTCAATTAAAAATTCAAGACAGGGTTTGACTAGAGTCTGCCAGGGGCCGCTCGCATAAAGGATTGGGTCGTCCGCGAATAACGGTCCTCCCGTATTTTTGACTTGTAATGGCCTGGAAGAGGCTTCGGCTCTATTAAGATATCGCGAAGATAGAAGTTGAAAAACTTAGGACCGATAATGGAACCTTGGCAAACACCACCGTTGATTAAAAAGTGCGTCAAGCGTTGCGAACTAATGCAAACATGAAAGGATGATGAAGGAAGTGTGCGAGGATTCTGAAGAGCGACAGGGGGCAATTGCGTTGCATAAGTCACTGCGTTGCATCCACACTAAATCGAACGCCCTTTCCAGGTCAAGGCAGCTGACGATTGTACAGTGCCTATTCTCTACTTGATTTTATACCTGCTCCTGCAGAAATAGGAATGCATGTTCACTCGAACAACGATTTTCGAGCCCACACTAGCGGCAGGGGATCAAAGGAGTACAGAAAGCAGATAGACGCTTTAATTTCAGGTGCTCGAATGCTTTACTGACATTGGAGAGGAGAGAGACAGGTTGAAAGTCCTTTATCTCGGCGAAGTAGCTTTTTTGGGGAAGGATATGTGTAGTGCACTCTCGCAAGCTGGCGAATCAAATGGTGAAGGCACATTTGCACAGGACGAAGTTAGAAATGCCGTCGGGCCCGAATGATTTTGTATTGTTGAGGACAACGTGCTCGGAAATGGAGTCATGTCAGTGGTCGGTGAAAAACTGTGTGAGATACGATTCTTGAAGTCCAAGGAGTCCCATACCTACAACATTGGTCAACGTCTGGTTGCAAGCCGAGTTAGGACTAGCTCTGGGTTCGAAGAGGAAGCTGTTAAGTTCAGAGCATGCATGCTATTTTATTAGAGGTAGAAAGAATTTAGCGGTTTTAGGGGAATTGAATTAAGATTGAAAGATCGTCACTTTCGTCCTGAAAAGCAGTTGACCATTTTGAAGACATGCGGACCTGGTTCGAGGAAGGAACGCATTGCGCGATTAGATATGTTAAACTGGTTCGTAGGAGAAATTATCGATGGCCGATGAGATAGACGGTGTTGCATCTGTTATAGTTTCTGTGAAACGCCTGTTTCCTCCTCTGAATAAGTCTATTCCGATCGCTGATAAAGCCGATAGTATGCTGAGAGAGTATTTCAAGTAGAAAGGCGGTTTACTTTAGGCGTGATTATCTAGCATATGCCTTTCTCTCCAGGACAACATCGATGAACGACCAGAACGGCTTTTCGAAGAGAACTGTTGATTTGAAGGGAGGGAGGATTTGGGAAAGGAGCTAGGAGTGGCGCTGAGGATGGGTGGGTTTTGAAAATTGGGATGAGGGGTAGTAGGGTCTGTCGTCGATGTCAAAAAGAAGGTATGGAGAGATAAAAGAATTTGAGTGAACAGATGAGTTCGTAGAAGGTTCTCTTCGACGATCTCGATCTGCATGGCCTGGGAGATAAAGGGATTAGGATGGGTTTGACATTTAGTGAGGAAGTTGGGGGCATGACGGGCTAGGACGGCGCCGATGCGGGGCGTTTGACACCAGTTGTAGAGGATCTGTTTGGAGATGTATTTGGAGCTGTCTTCGTTTTTGTAGGTGTTGGAACAGTGGTGTGGAATTCTTCATTCTTTGAGACGTAGTTGTTCGAATTGGGTAGGGTAATTGTCGGAGCAGAAGATAAAGCCGACGGATAAGCTACTTGTAGCAAAACAGTTTGACTTTCGGAAGCTACTTGTAGCAAAACAGTTTGACTTTCGGAGGTGTTGAGCTGCTGTATTTCAGGATTGAATAAAGAGATTTGAAGGCACCAATTGCTTGGCTTAGTGCCTTCGTGATAAATGGAAGGATATTCGGGAATTCATAGTCACCTCAAGGTCACATTTACGGTTGGGATTGTAGCGTAGTGAATTTTCAGGGATAGGGTTAATATGTCGCTCCTTATTTTTGCTTTACCGCAGAATACGATAGTCTCGCATTTCTGCGGATTCAAGGATAATTTCCAGCGCGTGAATTACCGGTAGAGCACGTCCAGATAGGAATTCAAACGGGCTTCACCGGCAGGGATATTTCTGGTGGAGGTGTAGAGGAAGAGGTCATCCACGTATTGGAGGATTCGGATTGGAATTGGGTGTGAGGTTGGTTTGGGTTGGTCTGCGGTGAACAGGGAGAAGAAGGTAGCGGAGAGGACTGATCCCTGAAGAATGCCAGTCGGACGTGAATAGGGAGAAGAGAGATGTTCTTGGAGTTGGACTTCCGCCCGTCAAGAAAGCTAAGAATTGGCTTGCAGAGGTGCGGATGGAAATGGAGGACTTCGGAATGCTTATAAGCGAGTCCGTATTGCCATACGGAGTCGAAAGCATTCTTTATGTCTAGGAGACAGGTTAAGGTCCGCGTGTTCCGATTGAGGCCCACGAGGACGTCCGATTTGAGCACGAGGAGTGCATGCTCAACCGAGTGTTTGGGTCGGTTGGCGAATTGAAACTGAGGAAGTGAATGATTGGAGTCATAGTGCTCGCCGATGATGACTTTTATGATCCGCTCGGGATTTAGAGGATTCTGATTCTTTTCTGGAACTACCCGAGCACTCTTCCAATCTGTTGGAAAGTAGGCGTTGATGAGGCAATGGTTTATGATGGAGGACCTGATGGGAGCAATTCTAGGGGCGCATTTTTTGAAGACGATGGAGGGGATTTTGTCAAGTCCTACCGATTTTTTATTTTTTGAGACGGCGATGGACGCCCTGACGGAGTCTGGACTGACAATGGAGATGGGGAGGATATTTTCGCGTTGATTTGGGTCGGCGAAAGCTTGGGTAAAGGGATTTTGTGTAGGTTGCGGAACGAGGAAGGCAGGGTGGAAGAGGAGAGGTTTACGGAAGTGGAGGTTGCAATGGTGTGCCTGGAGGAAGTGGTAAGCGAGGACATTCACTTTTTCTGTGGGGGAATGTTTTGGGGTAGGACCGCATTTTGTTGGACAGATTTGCCTAAACGCGGGCAGGTTTTCCTGAGTTCAGTTCGGTGTTGGAGAGGCGGTTGTGGAGATTTTGGGGGTAGAGGGTGATGATTCTTTCGCGGATGGACCTGTCCAGTTTGCGGATTTCGGAAAGATGGTGAGAGGATTGCGGAGAGCTTCTATTTCTAAATAGTCTCCGCCTGAGGGTCTTTTCATACTGAATGTCGGTTAGGATGTCATCGGGGAGGGTAATGAGGTTGTGGTAGTTTAAGGGACGGGATGGGATCAGTTCGTCACAAAAATTCCGTATTGCTTCGATGTATTGACGGACCGTTTGGTCAATGGTGTCGTTGGGAACTGTACTGTTGGATGGGAGTAGGAGAGGTTGAAGTTTAGTTTTGAGGTCCAGGTTGATGTGATTCCAGTTTGCACGCTGGAATTCGGGAACTGAAGGTAGGGTGGACCGAAAGACTGTCTGGGAGTTTGATGTTTAGGATTATGGCATCCTGGTCGCTGATGTTGCGGACTGTTTTGAGGAAGGGAAAGGTGCTCGAGTTAGGAATAACAGTTAGATTACTGCTAATTAGGAAGTGGTCTAGGTAGGAATGATAGTGTGATACTTAATCGATAGCCGAAGCAAAACCTGGAAAACGTTTGTTTCGCTTGGCTTTTTTAATATTGAAAACTAAATGACGTGAGGTGTACGCAGAGTTTTTCTTCGCAGAATTGATTTAATTTCATTTGACACCCCATATGACTATATACTGAAAAAAACTCGTATATATGGGGACACCCCCTTAAACTCAAAGCAATAAACTGATAATTTTGGTTTCGCATAAAACCATTAGATAACCGTCACTTATCAAATTACACAGTCCCAGGATTGAATATTGGCTAAGTTAGCAAATTTTCTTTCCCAATCCAGGATTCAATCACCTTCAATATGACAGTTCACGATGACATGGGATTCATTCAGAGGTTTTGCCACCAACTAATCGAATACATAAACGCGAAACAGGTTTGAATCCTCGAAGAAGCTTTCAGGAATTGACAGGTGGAAGAAAAGCTGACTCACACACACGCAGCTGTTTCTTCACGAATCCCATCTACGACCAGCTTCACGTTGTTAAGAATGCATTTTCAGTTTGACAGCCACTGTATTCACAGCGCCGGGGATACTGGTGCATACATAAGTGAGTTTTCCCCTTCCGAGTCGTCGTTTCGCTTGTTTTGTGTGGATTTATCGCATATTTTCGTGAATTTAGAGTGCATACTATGTGTTAATAACTGGCTGCGTCTTTGCCACATCTGAATGAGTAAAAGTGCGAGTCTGCAGACACAATGGCACCACGTAAGTACCGATTTTATTCTGTTCTTGGGCTCCCAATGAGGTTAGATGACAGCAAACCCTCAGCAATCGAGGGGAAATCATCCCCCGTCATCGAACGCCGTCCGAGCTCGGGCGCGCAATCATTTGAATTTCGAATTTACCTTTTCATGGTGAACCTGGGATTTTCTTCTTTTCAGCGGTAAAGTCCAAGACGAAATTCCGCCCATCGAAGATAACGACTCAGACGTTATTGGATTTCGATTTGGAGGAAAGCTCTTCGGACAGCGATTTCAGGATCGAGGACCACGATCATGACGAGTCTGACGATGACTTCTCGGACAATTCGAATGCAAAGGATAGTGACAAGGACGACGACGATGATGATGATGACGAGTCGGATTCAGACGAGGAGAGCAGTGATGGGTTCTCTGATTTCAAAGCAAGTTTGGTGGAAAACGGTGAGGGCCCGAAGAAAGGAAGCAGCACCAACATCAAGAGTGTTCTGGAGGCAGCGAAGAAGATCAATATTAAGGACACGGTGAGTTGGGGTTTTGTGAATTTTGTTGGGTGAATAAAGGGCATAACTCAAGGGTTACGTGACTGTATTCAGGTGAATTCCTAGCCTGGGTCACTTCTTTTCTATGCTTATTGGAAGTAATTTATTTGAATACTGAAGGGCTCTATAATCTCAGATATATCCCGTGGATTGCTTGCAGTCTGATTATAAAGAGTCTCCCGTATGCATGGGACATTTCTATGGAGAGTATCTGGGTGTAGTCCTGGACCCAAAGCTAAATTGGGGGTTGAACATAGAACTGACGGTTAAGAAGGCCTGTGTAGCCTTCTATGCATGCAAGAAAACCTTTGCAAAGAAATCGGGTCTCCGGTCGAGGATGGTTCCCTGGATGTGCACCGCTGTGGAGCCTCCGATCCTAACGTACGGCTCTATTGTATGGTGGCAGCCTTTGAAGAACAGTACAATAGAATGAAGCTTAATAGCATTCAAAGAACCGCGTGTGCAGGTGCTACTGTGGCTCTACAGTCCTGCCCGGCAGATGCTCTAAATGTACTCCTGCATCTCCTCCCTATACATCCACATTAAATACGTTGCAGCGTGCAGTGCCGTCAGACGACGTGAGTCCGTATGCTGGGCAGCGAAGTCCTACGGCCACAGAAACATCCTAGATGAAGTACCTTGGGAAATCTGGGCATTCCCCACGGACTATGCCACACGCAAACTGAACTTCACGGGAAACTTTGCTGTGGACTTCTCAACCAGGGCAAAGTGGAAGACCGGTGGTGTGCTGCAAGATTATGACACAGTATTCTTTGCGGGCGGGTCAAAGATGGCCTGTGGAGTCGGCGCGGGGGTTTTCTCGAACACACACAGTGTATCTAAGTCGTACGGTCTCCCAGGTTTCGCTCGCTGGAGCGAGATTCGAGCCCCAAGCATAACATAGCCATTCTGACCGACAGCCAGTGACATCTTCAAGGCTAGTGGGCAGTGCAGAGAGGCGCTGAACCGTCTTTTTTTTTTTTGAGGAGGTGAAAATCTTCAAAAGACACTGGCTTGGACACGCCAGCGTGTGGGATTCTTACCTACTAAAACGACCCCCTAGCGATATCCGATGATCCGTGAGAAAATGAGTAAGATTATAATTAATCTCACCGTGCCGTCGCTCCAACCACTCCTTGATGGCAGGAATGAGCCTGTGTGAGGCCGAGCGTTGTCCTGGTGGAACAGAACACCATTCCTATTGACCAATCCTGGGCGTTTCTGGTCAATCGCCTGCTTCAAACGATCGAGTTGCTCACAGTAGAGGACCGAATTGAGGGCCTGGCCATAGTTGAGCAGCTCATAGTAGTTGACTCCCTTCCAATCCCACCAAACATACAGTAAAACCTTCCTGGCCGTCAATCCAGGCTTGGCGATGGTTTGGGCTGGCTTCGCTTCGACCACGATCTTTCTCGCTTGAGATGTTCGTACGTGATCCATTTTGCATCACCAGTCACCATCCGCTTCAAAAATGGGTCGAATTCGTTCCGTTTCAGCAGTGCATCGTAGGTGTTGATTCGGTCCAAGAGATTTTTTTCCGTCAACTCGTGTGGCACCCAAACATCCAGCTTTTTTTGGGATCCAATCTTCTGCAAATGGTTTTATGGTCCTTACCCAGGCCAGTCGAGCGAATGCTCACATGCCGGTCTACTTAGTTGATTTCGACGATTTTATCGGTTTCTACGACGATTGTCCTACCAGTACGGGGTGTGTCTTCGACATCCACTAGATCAGAAGGAAATCGATCGAACCAACGCTGTCCTGTGCGAATCGTTAAACTATCGTTTGCATTTTTACATCTCAGGTAGTAAAAACGTAAAATATGACGAATTTCTTCCTTGGTGGACTCTATTTTGGCGCGCTATAACTTGAGACTGAAACGTATGATCATAAAACTGTCAAAGAGACACCTGTAGCCTAGATTGTCGTCTTCAAATCGCCGTAGAGTATGACCCGATGCGATAAGTACAACACAAGATGTGTTTAAGTGTCGCCATCTATTGACAAAATACGACATTACTTTTCCCCCAACGTAATATATTCGTCATCAAATCTGCCAAGATGTCAATGGGCATCATCCCAGAGATGAAGAATCATCTGAGACAATCCTGAATGCCAAGCACACCCTTAGGGTTGTTCTTCTGTAGACTGAACTCAGTTTGGTAGCCTTAAATGCAATCTGCAATGCCTTTCTCCAAACTGGAGCTGCATAGAGCAGAATCAAACACACTATAAGCAACTTGGAAGTATGTCGTGGCCCTCCCACGTTCAGCATCATCCTTGCCAGGGCCACACTTGCAGTGGATGCTTTATCATAAACATACTGTTGCTTATAGCTAAGCTTCCCGTCTATTTGATGGCACTCCCAACTATTTGATGGCAGGCTTAGAAGTGATGATATGATTCCCAATTTGAATACGGGCAAAATTTCTTTTTTCCTCCCCAAGTGTCAGACCAGAAATGTCTAGCCAACCCTTAACAGCACTGATCGCTTCGCATGAGTATAACTCATCATCTTCGAGGTGCAATCACAGCGCTATATCGTCGGCGTAGCCCACCACCGCGGCTTCCTCCGGAAGGGGAAGATTATGTACATCATTGTACATGCTGTTCCACAGCAGTGGGCCCAGTACGGAGCCCTGTGGGACACCCGCGCAGACAACGTACTCCTATGGTCCATCATCGGTGTCATATCAAAGCCTCCGTGACTGAGCTGTTGACAATAGCTGCAAGATAAGCAATTGGCCGAATTGAATGCATTTCTCACATCCAGGGTCACTACTAATACTGTCCTTTCCGTGGATTGCATCTTCGGCCAAGCTAGTAACCAATTTGATGGGATCAATGGTTAATCTGGCTTTACGGAACCCATACTGCCGATCTGAGAGACCTCCCTGGCTCTCAACAACCGGGAGTAATCTATTATAGATTACTCCCTCTAGCATTTTGCCCACAGTGTCCAAAAGACAAATAGGTCTGTAGGAGGTTGGCTCACCTGCAGGTTTGCCAGCCTTAGGCAGTAGCACCAACTTCTGTCGTTTCCATGATGCAGAAAATATCCCCTCGGACATGCACGCTTCGAAGAACTCAGCGAACATGTCCGGTCTGGATTTCACGGCAAGCTTAAGGGCCCTATTCGGCACGTCATCCAGACCCGCAGCTTTGTTATTTCCTATCCTAGCGCAGATCTCCAGCAGCTCGTCACTGGCGACGTTTAGAGGTCGCTGGAAGCTGTCTATGCCCTCCTCTTGCTGTGGGAATAACCCCTGGATAATTTTTAACAACAGTGAAGGGCACGTGATCTGCGGAAATTATCGGCCTCTGAATCGCCCCATCACGATTCTATAGGCGCTCCCCCACGGATTTACGTCCGCTTCCGAACAGAGCTCCTTAAAGCTTTCCCTCTTGCTCCATTGGATGGCGAGCTTGAAGGTTTTGTGGGTTTCCTTATAGGCGCGCTCTTTTTGCCCTTGGTCGATTCTGCTTACCCCTCTCTGAGACGCTCTTCTGGCTCGGTGACAGGCTGAACGAAGGCTGGCCAGTTCAGTATTCCACCAGTAGTTTGGTCTTCTACTGGTGAATAAGCACCTCCTAGGCATGGACGCGTCACACACTTTGGCGATGCATTGGGCCACATGGGCAGCTCTTTCCGTAGAGGCGCCTGCTTTCTTAGGTTGGTCTAACCACACCTCTATGAAGGTCTGCTCATCCAGAGCTTTAGCGGACCAGCCTGACGTCTTTCTCGGTTTCAGGTATGATGGTCTTCTGCCCGGTGACTCCACCCATAGCCCAAAGAAGACTGCCTGGCGATCGCTGTGGGTGTAGTCCTTGCTGACGCGCCAGGACATATCACGTGCCAGTGCAGGGCTGACAAAAGTTAGGTCTACGATTTAGGCAGCCCCCCTTTCTGAAAGGTGTTTACATGTCCTTCGTTGGCCAGAATGATATCCGCTGAACCGTCTGGGCGGCATGCTCAAGATCACTCTCATCTGGGGAATGAGCGGGCTGACGAATTGGCAAAGCGAGGCTCTGCTCTTGCCAGTCCTTCGGCAAATACAGTCGGTGTTCCGCTGGCGGCTGTCGAGGGCCGAGTCTACTCACACTACCTAGCAGCCGCAAGCCTAAGATGGCGAAGGTTTATGAGCTGCGCCAAGTGAAGGAGAATTTGGAACGCTTCCGGTCCTCGGAGCGGCCACTGATACATACCCTACCCTTCTGCAGCGTGCAGACTCTTCCTCGCGAGAATACATGCTCTAGGTCTATCCTGATTAGCGTCTCCTGTGCCTTCGGTGTCCAGGAGATGCTCATAGACCATGCCCGACAGCCTGGCCCCAACATTGGTTCATACCTTCGGCGCTAATTTGCCGCTGGCCAGCGCCACACGTAAGTGGCTTCTGGCCACGTCGCTGAAGTGCTTCCCAGTTTGTTGCCCGTCGGCTGACGGTTGCTGCGCAAGGCGTTTCTATAGTCTGCGCTCTTGCCCACTCTGCTCCGCTTCTTATCTTGCTCGACCTCGTTTTGAGATCGTTTGCTTTTCAGAGCGATAGGCTTCGCCTTCTGCTCGTCAGCCAGGCGTTTGCTATTGTATTCGGCAACAATCGCCTGGTATTTAGCGAGGTGTTTTTTGTCCCGCTCGTCGACAGTACCGGCCTCCTTATTCTTAGCAATCTTGCTGAGAACATCCATGGCCTTCTGGTACTGCCTCTTGAGCAGGACACCCGTGGATCTTCGCTTCTTGGTCAGTTTCTGGCGATCGACGTTCTTGCCGGTTTTCACTTTCGAGGGATCTCCCGACGCTGAGGGTTTCGGGTTTGAAGTACTATATCTGGTACTCGTTACACCCTGCTTGACGGCAGTGGATTCCAGGCTAGAAGCCACTAGTCCGTCTGCCGCCTCGTTCCGCGAGGTCCCTGCGGTTGGTTTCCACACAGCGGTGCTACGGTTGGCATCGAGTGTGCTACTGTCTCCTGGCTAGAGGCCAGCAGCTCGTCCTCCGGTGATGCGCCTGGCATCACCCCCTCTTCTTCTATCGTCGTTTTTTGCTTTTGTTTTTTTTCAGAATTGAGTGCATGTCTTGATCCCGCGAGTAGTCCCGGAAGAATATCCACCCGGGCTGGCCCGGCCACCAGGATAAGAGTCTTATCTGAAACTGAAGGTGCCCAAGGTACTCAGAGTTCGCATACTAAAGACCAAGCTCCCCATTGGCCACGTAGCCCTCGGCGTATGCTATTCGACCTTGGTCTTGGGGTCCTATTGGCACCTTCTCCGGTGCAGGGAGGACGATCCCCGGGCTGTTGTTTCGGTCCATCCCCCCGCCAGATCTACTTGCCCCTAACACATGACTAACAGATAAGCAAATCCTCTTCAGTTGGATGAGCCTACTCCCGCCCGAAGACGGTTTCCAGCGGCCACCACGAGGAGGTCGTGTGAGGAGTTGCCGAATTATGCAACCGTAACCTGAAGCATAATCAGACCAGGCCGCCAGCGTGGGGAAAGTTAGCTAACTTTATTCACTCAGTTCTTGATAGATTGAAATGGAAACAAAAGTAACTATAGTTACTTATACGCCATTATGCTACTGCTACATTTTATTTGAATTCCCATGGCCTACATTTTTAAAGCGATTTTCCACAATCTTCGTATCCCGTAAAGGAATCGCAATTCCTAATAAAACGAAAATAGACAATAAGAAACTTCAATTTGTCCTCTTCCAGCTTCCTACCAATCCAATATGCTGTGCATGCTTAGGCGATCGTAGCGACGATACTAATGAAATTGTTGAATGTGATGGTTGTGGAGTGTCCGTGCATGAAGGATGCTACGGTGTTAGCGACTCAACAAGTGTTTCTAGTACAGTTTCATCCTGTTCGACAGAGCCTTGGTTTTGTGAAGCATGCAAAGCCGGCATCTCAGAGCCCACATGCGAGTTGTGTCCAAATACAGGCGGCATATTCAAAGAAACGGATGTTGGCCGATGGGCGCATCTAATTTGTGCACTATATGTTCCCGGCGTGGCATTCGGAGAAGTGGATCAACTTACATCAGTTACTCTGTTTGAAATGCCCTACAGTAAGTGGGGAGCAAAAACTTGCAGCCTTTGTGAAGATGGGAAATTCGCCAGGACTGGTGTCTGTATAGGATGCGATGCTGGGATGTGTAAAACTTACTTTCATGTTACATGGTAGGTTTTTTGTTATAACTGTTTTGATTGGAATTGAAATTTGGTTTATTTAGTGCACAAGCTGCTGGCTTTCTGTCCGAAGCTCATTCGGAAGAAGCCGATCATGCTGATCCATTCTATGCTCATTGCAAAGTGCATTCGGACAAAACAATGATCAAACATAGGAAACGCAACTTTAACACTCTCAAATTGCGCATGGAGCAGAAAAAGTTGGAGAAGGTAACAAATAAAGAGGAAAAACCGACCGCCGAACAACTGCGAATAACACGGAAGTTGACAAAACATCAGAGCAAATATCGATCAAATAAAGTACTAAAAACTGAACCTTGGGGTACAATACATATTGTTTACTTTTTTGATTGAAAATTTCATGAAATATTTATTCAGTTCCAACACAGAAGATGCCTCGTCTCCTGACGACAAGTGCGACAGCCTGCAAGCGATTGATGTTGAAGGCGGAACTTATGGGCATCGATACAGCCGCAATGGAATTTCAAGAAGCGCAAGTATGCACCCATTTCGGCTGCCTCACAAAAACTGTATGCTAATTGGATTCTATGTGTCTTCTTTCAGATGGCCGCGTTAGCAGATGTACGGAAAAAATGGCACATTCCTCCAGCATTCAGTGTTGAGTTCATTGGCTACTACTTAGATAGGATATCAAGGGTTAAAAATTTGAAAAGTAGCCTAGAGAGAAACGTAGAAATTAATAAGAAATTAATTGATGAACAACAAAGTTTACGTGATGAATATGATAAGGTAAGTGCCAGAAAATAAATTAATTGTTATTTATCGTTCATGAAGGAAACTAATAGAGGAAATCCGATCATAGATTAAGATTTGTGAATGAAATAATTTGTGATGAAAATTTGCAGTTACATTTCAAAGTATTTTGCATTGGGACCATACCAATATCTAAAATACAAAAAAAAACAATATCGTGCGACATTTGACAAACATCGGGACCCAAGCTAAAAATGCGAAACAAAAAAAGAACCGGCGGAATGCGTAGAATTGTAAAACTCCACAAAGAATCGCAACCCTAATCTTTTTTGATTCAGATCAGTATCAATGGCTCTTCTGCCACAAATCTTAACGAGGGGACCTTTAGGGTCACCTTACTACCTTGGCATCTTTCGACCATAATAATTAAAGATGCCCCTCTGCAACATTCCACGGGAAATTATCAGCACGGAGGAAACAAAATCGTCAAATCGAAAAAAAAAACGTAATAAATTGGGTGAGACAATTGAACTGGAACCAGCTTCAGCTCCAAACAAAATTTTGCCTCATATCAGCTAATTGCATTGTTTACAAGCGTGTCAAATAATTTGCATATGGTTGGGTGGAAAAAAATTATCCGAAATGGAATTCAAACATAATAGTAAGATTGCATTGTATTTGGCAGCAAAATCGCAAGTGATTAGTTGTAGAGCTTTCGACCGATCAGCCTAACGTCCTTTCTGCTAAAAGGACTAGAAAGATTAGTAGATCGATTCATAAGGGATACACACATTCCTAAATGGCCACTTCACCATAGGCAACACGCCTACCAGAAAGGCAAATCCACGGAAACAGCACTCCATGAACTTACGGCAAAAATTGAAAAGGCGATGTCCGATAAAGAATACGCTTTAGGCGCATTCATGGACATCGAAGGTGCCTTCAATTATGCCTCATTTGCGGCAATTTGTGATGCGGCAAGACAGCATGCAATCGAACCGCTGCTAATCAGTTGGATCCTTCACATGCTAGAGTGGAGAAAAATCCACATATCGGTCGGCCAGAAGTCTATTGAAGCAGGATGTCTCAGGGGCTGCCCACAGGGAGGAGTTCTCCCTCCACTGTTATGGCTCTTGGTGATGGATACCCTGCTGTGGCCCCTGGAGGACAAAAAAGTCTTCGCGCAAGCATTTGTGGACGACCTAGCCGTAATAATTACCAGCAAGTTTGCGGACACAGTATGTGACCGCTTGAATGCAACTCTGCATGTAATCCACAGCTGGTGCTTCCGCAATGGACTCACGGTGAACGCTAGGAAGACTGGACTAGTTATGTTCACTAGGAACGCCAGGTGGGGCAGCTATACGCTACCCACCTTAGCAGGGGCGGAAATCCAGCTGGCACAAACAGTCAAGTACTTAGGAGTACATTTCGACTCCAAGTTAACGTGGAAGCATCATATCCAGGAACAATACCAGAAATCCTGCAGATTGCTCTGGTGCTGTAGGAATGCGATAGGTAAGACCTGGGGACTTTCACCTAAACGGATATATTGGATGTATACATCCATAATAAAACCCATTTTGATGTATGCATGCATCGTCTGGTGGCCAAGACTGAACTTTGCTAACAGCAGGAAGCTGCTAACGCAGATTCAGAGACTTGGTTGCCTAAGTATTACTGGAGCAATGAGTACTACGCCGACTGCAGCACTTGAAGCCATCCTAAATTTACCCCCCATCCACTTGGAGGTGAAACGGAAAGCAGCCAACGACGCATATAGGCTCGATACCATTGGGGCGTGGAAAGGCGGCCAATCCAACGGGCATGCGTCTATATGGAAATTCCTTGAAAAACATCCGGTAGCCCTGATGCCGACCGATCATATGGTTTCCAGATTCGTCTTTGAAAAGACATACACTGTCGTAATCATCGAAAGAGAAGAATGGTCGACAAGTGGCCATGAGTCTTTTCAGATTACAGACCTAATAATCTTCACCGACGGGTCAGTCACGGAGGATGGATCGGGTGCAGGCGTGTTCTCGGGGAATCCGATTATAGAACTGGCCCGACCCCTCGGAAAAATGGCGACCATATTCCAGGCGGAGATATATGCCATTTCATTGACCATCTACTGTCAAGTCTACTCTGAAGGGTGAAATTGCAAGGATTCACGCAACCGAGTGGAGAAATTTGAACTCTTCCCGGCAAGCGAAAATCCTTGTGAAGGAACCTAGGGCCACTAGAGCGGCATTTTTGTTGTCCCTTAAGAAGTGGGACATGAAAACCCTAGTAGGGCTTTTGACGGGACACTGCCCCTTAAACTACCATATGGAAAAGATTGGGGTAGTGGTTTCGGCTGTGTGCAGCCAATGTGAGGAGGAGGAGGAGACAGCACTTTTTATGCAGCTGCCCGGCATCCTCAGATCTCAGACGAAGACACCTTGGCAAGGTTTTCTTCAATGAACAATCTGCACAATCTCTGCCTCTTGAGAATGTTCTCAGATTCGCTAAAGCCTGCGAACACCGTAGGCGGGAAGCCATTGAATAGGCAACTTACGGGGATAGTACAATGGGCCTAATAATGACCTGAGTGCTCGGAGCTGCGCCTCCCCCCATTTAACTAAACTAAACTAAACTGTAGAATCCTATAATACCTCAACTTAAAAAAAATAAATAATTTGCGTCTCGGACTATAGTCCTTACTGTGATATTGGTGTCGAAAAAAGGTGCAATTTTACCAGAAATGGTTCGGAAAGTGAACATGCGAATTGAACCAAATCCTCGTCGAAGTGGAAGGAAAATAGCTCAGTAACTGAGCACATTCGCTCGAAGTGCAACGAATACTGAAAAATAAATTTAAGGGGTTAGGTGGGTTTCAGAGGTTCAAAAAAAGGTATTTTTACTATTTTTTTTTTTAATATATACAATCATATATTTTATTTAAACAATTTAGCATATCAAAGACACATATTTGAACAGTATTTTGTGAAATTTTCATTTAAAAATTCCAAAAACTCAGCCGATGTTACCTCATCTCCCTTGGCGTCTCAAAAAAATGCTCCAGCCGTGGACAGCATAACTCATTATTGGTTCATCTAAAATCAAAAAACCAAAAAACTTTCGTTAGTACATGGATAAATCTCACACATCTCTATCTCTCTCAATCTCAACAAATTTTTTGGTCAAATTTTTGCCGTGTATTGGCTCGAAAAAATTAGTTGTAATAAAAGAAAAATGCTTCGTTCAATGACTTGATAATGTTACTTCAAAGATGTGTGCAAAATTTGAACAAAATCGTTTCATAACTTTTCGAGAAATCGTGTCCACCGACTTAAAAAATTAAGTTTTGAGATAAACGCGTTTAAGCTTTTAAATTGAAATAACATGCAAAAAAAAAATTCTTTTTAACTTTCATAGAGTGATTAATTCCGGCACCATAAAGCAAAGTATCTGCTGCTGCGGCAATATCCAGGGCATCCTTTTGCTCTTACCTGTGACAAATTCTTGCTTCACGAATCGCTGCACAGCTTTCTTTTCGGCAATGTGTTTAGTGTTAAATTACACATATACTGCAAATGAGATAATTCAAAAGAGAATACTTTATACTGTTTAATTGTTTGGTTCTTTTCCAGTTTCGTGTTTCATTAACTATTTCCTATGGTTGGTGTTTTTATAATGAATTTTACTTTATGGATTAAACACTTTGTTAATTGTTATTGTAGTGGCGTAGTCGTACTAAAACCGCCTTCAAATCTTTTGCAGTACAGGACACTCTTATCAAACAACCGCACTTAATAATGTAAAGAAATTATGAGGCGCTGCACCGCAATAGCTAACGTCTATCCTTCTTGGTGGTTGAGACAGAAGAGACCGGCTTATTTCCATGCGGTCTCTTCCTGTCCCAACCAACGGCACTTTCTCACCGCTAGTCCTCCACCCCCGTGGCGAGTTCTAAAAATCTATCATCTATTTGTCCGCATTCGCAACATTCGAAATAAATTTCGAATGCTGCGAATCCTGCCGCGCCACATCACTCCGCCCCCAGATGAAACCTAGGGGGTTTCGGCGACCAATCCCGGAGCTTCGTTCACCGTCAATCCACAAAGGGGACACGGCGCTGCTTCGGGGCGCACACGGGTTTCAACCTGGAAAGAGAGACCGCCTTTTTGTGTCCGCCGATCTCGAGCTGGAAGAAATGGTCTCCCCGCTCGAGAACGCGGTACGGGCCCTCATATGGAGGCTGCAGCGGCTTCCGGACGGCATCCGTCCTGACCAGAACGTGCGTGCACGTGTCCAGTTCCTTGGGCGAACAGGCAGGTGCAGATGAGTGTCGGGTGGGTGGTGCGGCTTTGATGCGTCGGAGATTGTCCCTCAGCAGACGCGCCAACCCCGACTCTGTGAGACCCGATCTCTTGTCGAAGACCGGATCGCTTGGGAGTCTTGGGTTCTTTCCGTATATCAGCTCCGCGGGGCTGGCAGCAAATTCCTCTCGGCGGGTTGTACGTAGGCCGAGTAGGACGAGAGGCAAGACTTAAGTCCAGGACGGATCGTCGCGTGCCATAATGGCGGCTTTCAGCGTCCGGTGCCAACGTTCTAACATCCCATTGGATTGTGGGTGGTATGCAGTAGTCCGCTGGCGTTTAAAACCCAGGAGTTTGCCTAACTCCGAGAAAAGGGTGGACTCAAATTGTATTCCCTGGTCAGTGATGACCACTGCAGGGACGCCAAAGCGAGGTATCCACTCTCGACAGAGGGCTTCGGCACAAGATTGCGCCGTAATGTCTTTCAGAGGTATTGCCTCAGACCACCGTGTGAACCTGTCGATGATTGTGAGGCAATACTTGTAACCGTGCGAGTCTCGCAAAGGCCCTACTATGTCGAGGTGTATCGTATGGAAACGCTTGGTAGTGCGGGGGAATGAGCCCACTTCTTTCCTTACATGCCTGGAGACTTTACACTTCTGGCATGCGATGCACTCTCTGGCCCAGGAATTGACATCCTTGTTCATGGAGAGCCAGAAGTATTTCTCGGTGACTAACCGATTTGTTGTCCTGATGCCTGGATGCGCTAAGTCGTGAACTGCATGGAACACTTCCTTGCGAAAGGTGGCCGGAATGTATGGCTGAGGTTCCTTTTCCGAGTCTTCGCAGCAGAGCGAGAGGTTTGAGCCGAAGGTGGGCAACTCCCGAAATTTGTATTTGGGGTTGGATTTGAGACTCTGAAGTGCTGCGTCATCCTCCTGCGCCTTGGCAATAGCCGAGAAATCGAGTGAGGCGGGGATGTTAACCTCGGAGACACGAGACAAAGCGTCAGCAACTATATTGTCCTTGCCGGACACGTGCTGGATGTCTGACGTAAACTGGCTTATAAAGCTCAGGTGTCGAAGCTGACGAGGACGCTTTGTCGGGCTTTTGTTTCAAAGCATATGTGAGAGGCTTATGGTCCGTGAATACTGTGAACGGCCTGCCTTCTAGTACGCGGCGAGCAGTTCGCGATCTTATGCGATTCTCATCTTCTTTTCGAGCATACTCGTGGCTGTTTCGGCCAAGTTTCAAGTCCATGCCATACATAAAAAGCAACAAAGCTGAGACTCCTTCGTTGAAACTGCCAACAGCGGCAAATGTAGCAATCTCTACTATTTTTGAACCAGCAGGAAGTATTTTTGGAGTAATTTTCTAAATTAATTGGTTCAAACTTGGGTTATTATTTTGCGTGAAGCCTCCAACACACCTATCCATGGGCTTTTCTTTGCTGAGTTCTTCATAAATAGGCTTGATAGCTGATGAAACCTTACTTGGTAATGGATCGTAGTCGTGTTTGTATGATGAATCATCACAATCATTCTTGAAACACGCTGCCAAGTGCACTATGAATTAGGGTCCTTTGGACATTTATAGCGTCTCTCACATTTTGCACCGAAAAGCAGTTTCTTCTTATAGCTGGGCCATAATAAATTGTTAACTTATCAATAAATTTGTCAGTAAGTTTGCCTTTGCCAGACAGAATTTTTTTTCTAATTGTTTTACCGGCCTTGTTTGTTTTTTTTTCTACAGTTTTATTGACCAAATCACGTAAGTGCTTGCCCATCCTCTTCTGCACATGCGCTACGCATTCTTCTTTGTTTATAATAAAATCGTCGCCATAAGGTTTGGCATTAAGAACGCCGGAATATGTTTTGGAATCCCCGTCATCAATATAATTTGAGTACCTTAGGTCGTATTTTTCAAAAGAGCGTTGAAATATTGCAACGATTGAAGAAACTTTCATATTACCAGCTGGTCCTTCGTGATTGACACTACATTTGTTTTTGCCAAAATGATCTTGTTGCCACTCTTCATATTCTGTTGTGTTCAGTTTATTTTTCCAAACTTCACATAATTTACAATATGAACATTTTACAACAATATCCAAAACTTTTTCCGTTATAATATCCAATTAACGTAGACACACCGTATAATGATGAAAAACTGCGCTTTTTCCAAGTACCATCACCTGATACAGTTACATCTGTCGTATCATCAATATCACTTTCATCACGCGTTAATTGTTTTTCTTGTTTTGCAGCCGATGAAAAAAGTGTTTCAGCAACCACCTGAATACATTGATGAATTTTCTGAACAAAAAAATCATATGTTGACTTATTCAAAAAATAACAACTTATATCCATCAAGCCACAGAATTTTTTACATCCGACAAGTCCTAAGCCTAATACTCGCATCACAAATATAAACCTACGATTTATTTTATATGATATACCAATTTTTTGACACGATAAAATGTATTTAGGCTGACATTTTTCACACTCTATGAGAATTTTGAAACCAAGGCCAAATTTCACACACTGTTTAAAATCCACTTTACCATTACATATTTTATTCTCTCCATTCTCATTTATTACATTAGAACACTTCACAAAAGTAGATAATATTGAAAAAAACTAAAAAAAATCGATGATTGCATACTGTAGATTTTTTGAAATTTTCAAACCCAACTAACCCCTTAAATTAAAGCCTTTGAAGTTCAAAAAAGCCCACGATCTTACACCGTAACAGAAAAAAGTTGGAGTAAAACGAGCCATGGTCCCATTCACGATCAAACAGTTTGTGAACAAACGAAATGAAGGAGTGTATTCAACAGAGAAGTATTTCGGATTTTTCGGTATTTCGGCCAGCAGAAAGTAGACAGCACCGATGGTGATTGTGTATGCTGTCATAATCGCCGAAAGACGCTCCGCTTCTTGAGTCGTGAACGTGAAACTGTTTTAGAAGAAGTCTTGAGCCCTAGACGAATAATCATTTCGGTCGAAGAGCGTGAACATTTCAACAAAATTTGGCACTATCTTACAAAGCGTGTGTCAATCAAGAATGGTTAAAAAACAGTGTTCTACACGCCATCGTGAACTGTGAAATTTGGAATACAAAGGGAGGCAGCACCATTGGAAACTATCTGGAGAAGTGCATAATAATAATAATCCCGTGCAAATTTACGTGTTCGCCAGCCACTGTCTGCCGTGGTGCCAGGCGAATAAATGGCAGGCCAAGTGTGAAACGCAACCCTAAATGGTGAAGTTCTCCTTAGACGTGCATATTCCTCAATAACTGCCGTGGCAGCGCGCGTGCTACCGCTTTGGCGTAGGAACCCTGCAACATGATTTCGCCAGCTCAGGACGCAATTCGCTCTAGCCGTCACCAATGGACACCACACCGGTTAATAATGCACTTGACGGGCTGGATGGGGTGATAATTGAGCTTATCTGCAGTATGCTCGAGGAATTCTCTTACAAGAAGATGAAGGAACAGCTCATTAACCGCATCTCAGTGAGTGAGACGACCAAATTTAATCATTTACTGACAGATAACGCTTTGTGATCGTGCTAAATGGAGTTGGTTGGTGAAAAAGTCGGCCCCGATCTGCTGCAGAGAACACACAGGCCACCCTTGCATATGTGGATTCGAGATCTCTGGAGACGTCGGCCGCAGACAAAATCCACGAGGTCGACGCCAACCTGTGGTTGGCGAGGTGTCTCGTGGCACTTAAAACCAAATGGCTCAGTTGCAGCAGACTGTAACAGCGCTAACAGCTACCATTTCTCAGTTGGCAAAGTAAGACTAGATCACGGTCTAGATCCACTTCCCAAGAAGGACGATCGATTAGGCCGTAGGTTCGCTGAAAAGCAACACTTTCTCTATAAAAAACTAGACTCTTCGAGAGCCGGTGAGCCGGTGCCACTATCTTGCTGATACAGTCGCGGCAGTTTCGGTTTTTTTCCGCATCCCAGAGTCATAAATTCATTAAAAGTCGCTGCAGCAAATTCCTCGTCGCTCCGCATGTATGGCTACAGATATAATTCTAAGACTTCGACGAGCGTTTTCCTGGCGTTTTAATATCGCGGATATCCTGTGCCACTATGGGTTAAGGATCTGCACAATAGATTCCTCAGTGACCTTACAATCTCCCTTAGGGATTCTGAGCCCGTTAAGCATGGTGCCCTATCTTTGTAAGGTGCGTCCGTTATCACCACAGAAGCTTGCTTTTGCACGGAATGAGTTCGCAGAATTTTTTAAGCAGGGTTACAGACGTTCAAACAGTTGGGCTTCCCTACTTCACATGGTCCCTAAACTCAATGTCGAATTGGGACCTTATGGCGATTACAGATGTCTAAATGCCCAGACGATTCCAAACCGATACCCCATTCCACTCATCGTCGATTTTGCGCACTCTATTGAAGGCTACCTTGAAATTAGTCAAAATATATTATCAAATCCCTGTAACTCCCGAAGACATTCTGAAAACGGCCATATACACACGTTCCAGGCGCTTCGAATTCACTTGGATGACTTTTGCACTGTACACCGCGGCGCAAATCATTTAGAGATACATTCACTCTGTGCGAAACTCGGCTTTGTTTCATTTATTTGGATGATGTTTGACTCCGAACATTTAGAACACTTCGAGTGCATTCTTCAACACCTCTGTGAGGCCGGTCTAGTACTTAACGTTGAGGAACACAAATTCTTGCGTCTACAGATGAGATTCCTCGGCTAACGGATTACTCTTGAAGGCATCCAATCAGGCCCAGCTAAAGTTCAAACTATTTCAGACTCACCGCTTCTGAAAACGGGTAAGAATTTGAGAAGGTTCTTGGTCATGTTAAACTTTCATTGTCGTTTCTTGCCCTCTATTGCGCACCATCGATCGATCGTTAACGGTTGGACCGAAGACCAAAGACTTCGACCTGATTGCGTGGTCATCAGAGGCTTTGGGGTTTAAGACGACCAGGCAACAGCTGGTGGAAGCTACGCATCTATCGTTCGCTCAACAATATACACCCCTTGTCATATTCGTCCGTGCTTCAGACATCACCGTTAATGTTGCCGAGGCCCTCTATCGAGGATGGCTTTTATGTGCGACACTTATAATCACCAACCAGAGAATGCAGTTGGAGTCTCCCTTTTCGCGGAATTAAGCAATCTCCTCGTTTGTTTTTGCCCGGGTCATCTGATGCTGCTCATATCAGTCTGTAGAAGGGAATGTCGTCCAGGAGTTCTTCCAGTTCCATCAGCCGGCTTTTCACGTCCTTGCTCACGTTTATACAGGAACATTGCGAACCGCATGCGTTTCACAACTGCCCTGCATTTCCTGATAAACTTTCCTCTTCGGCTCCAGCAAGGGCAGTCAGATTGGAAATGGTACAAGCGCATCGCACGGGACCGCAACACAATCTGGGATTAGTTAGTGTACACTCGAGGACAAATTCCCTACCCAGCTCCCTGAGCCCCGACCTGAACTGAGCTGATCCTGAAACTCACAGACTACTACTAATACCGGTTCGTACCATATTGCACGACCAGGGTCCCAAAGGGGCTCGTTCCTAATACACGCCACAACCACCACCTTGACAGGGCTACGCCCACATCATCCCATTAACGTCGGCAGAGAGTTGTCGACGGCTCCGAGCTAGGACGTAAGAACTATTTCCTTTGCCATTTCGGGAATGCCATTTCTTGTTACGTGAGTGACCCCGATCACAGGCGATCCCTGAGGAGCTCGTCTTATAATAAACGCAATAAAAATTATCACTTGGTTAGGAATCCGACTTATGCCTTTAATCAAAAATTTAAACTACCTGTACCTTTCACACTTTCCTACTTCTCCCTTTAGGTGATGAAAATCCATTCAGAAAAGACTGCAAAAAATACTGCACTTAAAGATCGTATCGCTGAATTGCACAAGCAAATACTTGCATTATGCCCAACAAAAATCCTTCCTGAAGTATCGAATATTGGTCAACCGTCAGCAGTACAAAGTCCACAGCCTAATACTCCATCAGCTCGTCCCATGTCCGTACCCACTGCCGCAGCATTGAAAATGGGAGTTGGTTTCCCACTCACTAATTTGCCGGGCACAAAGGACGATACGAGGAGAATTCTAAGCACCCAACGATCAGAGAACGATGAACTTTTGCATGAATGCGGAATCTGCAAACGCTGCAATGACCAACACATGTTGGCCAAGTGTGATACCTGTCATTTCTACTATCATTTAGGTTGTTTAAATCCTCCATTGACGAGACATCCAAAAAAATCGAAACTTTATGGTTGGCAATGTTCGGAATGTGACAAGTCTGACGACTCAGACGCAGTTGTGGATATACCAAAAGGTCCGAGGAAATCAAGGACGAGGTTTAGTAAAGATGGATCTATAGTTCCGGTGGATCCAAACTTATCGGCTAGTAGCACGGATGGAAACAATTCCTTGCGAATTGGAGACACATCTAGTAACATTAGAAAACAGACGGAAAGAATACCTTCTAAAGGCAAACAAATACAAACAAACGCATCTTTCGATCAAAATTCTAAACCTATAAAAGATGTAGTGGAATCCGCAAAGAAATCAAAGCAATCCAATCAGTCATTAAATAAAACCGACCCAAGTGAAACAGTTGCACCATCTCCTAAACGGGAAGAAACAGAAGACCAGGTAAAAGAAAACAAGGCAAAACCAGATAGCGATCGTTCGCAACTGCCAAAACCTGGTCGGATCCAATCTCCAAGGCCTGCGCAGATCAAGTCTCCAAGAGCTGCTCGGATTCAATCTCCGAGGCCTACGGATTCGCCTACAAAATCGCTTTCTGATAAGGGCCTCCCCCTACCTAACAGCACGGATCCCAAGAAGGAAATTAAACAAAAATCAAGCAAAAAAGTCAAGAAAGACAAATCTGAACAATCTCGTTCAGAAACATCGGATCAAACATTTCCTACAATTGAATCTTCACAGACCGAATCAAATGTAACAAATGAACTTTCTACTGTGGCGCAAAAATCTGAATCGGCTGATGAACCTATGTCTCAATGCCTAGAGCCAACAAAAGTCAACGACGAACATATGGAAAGTATGGGCCTGAACGAATCCGCTGATCACATTCATAAGCTGAACAGGAAGCGGCGAAAAGAGAAACACAAAAATAAATATTCATCTGACAATGAGAAGTCACCAACAAAGGAGCATAAACGGAAACGGAAGAAGAAAAGTCACGAAATGGAAAATCCAAATGATTCAATTCCAAAAATTAAAATTAAGGTGAGTGGGCAAGTTTCTTTAGATTTATTTGCTTTGCTCTATGTTAGCGTCAATAGTCAAGCCTTGATAGCAACAAAATATGAATTAAATATTGTGTTACATCCTCACAGTTCAAAACATTGCCACTTCCTGGTGAGATTGCCCCCGAGCCTCAGTGCTTCTACGTTTCAGCCGATATGGTTCGACCCCAAGATACATCACGGCCTACATCTGTCGAAACCGTTGACGATTCAACAACAAACGCCGTAAAATAAAAATATTTATATCAATAATTTGATATTAATTTCATAAAACTCCTTTTCAGGACGATGTAGTGCAAAACTTCTCCCCTCAAGAAGAAAAAAATGTATCCCTAGTGCCCGTTGTCAAGAAAACGCCAGTCCCAGCTGAAACAACAGCCGCCCCGTTGCAGGAGACAACGAAAACAAGTACACCTATAGTGCCGAAAATGGGCCGTTTGGCAAGTCCTCGGAAGTCAAATAAACGTACTTCGATGGGTAATGGGGGAGGAGATGCAAAAAGTTCAATGGCTGCTGCCTCTATTTGTGATGTTTGTAAGGCAGAGGGAACTAATCAAAATCTTGTGAGGTATGAATATTTTCGTGTAGTTGTGTATTGTTTTATTGTTAAATTTGCACCTAAGGGAACTTGTAATGATGCGATTTATTGCAAGTCCCTGCGATAGTCGGCAATCAGCTTCATTGTTCAATAGTAATGACCAAGCCAAATTGTAATGTTTTCTCAAGTCTCTAATTTGTAATCCTTGAATATATTCCAGATGCGACGAGTGCCAGAAAAATTATCACTTTACATGTTTGGATCCACCCTTGAAGAAAACACCTAAAAAGCGGGGCTACTCCTGGCATTGCGCTGATTGTGATCCAACGGTAAGTGTATGATTTCGTACAGAATTTTATATAGAATAGGCCATTGGTTGGTTTCTTTTTAAATTAGGAGTGGCTTAGACATTGATCGTTTTACGCTAAAAAAACAGAAATGAATCAGTTTATATTATTGTTGTTTAGATGATGCTATATTAGCCAGCGTATGACCTTTTGTCATATTTTAATATGGGTAGTTTTGGTGAGCAAAAAGTTGAAATTTCGGGGGTTAAGGTATACAGACTAAAAGTAGCTGTACCGTGTGAGAAGATTTGTCTCTTTCTGGGCGCCCATCTTTGTCAAACATCGACGGAGACCTAAAAAAAAAATAAGGGAAATGGGAAAGACTAACAGAGATTGCTAGTGATGGAAATTTTGCGTTAAAGTCGCCCAAAATACCTGAATTTCGTGCAAGAACAACATCGAAAGGCAGTTCCTGAGGACATGATTTCTTAAGCGAATAACAACCCAACGAGTTTGACATTAAGACAAGTCAACTGTAATGATCTCAAGGGAAAATAGGAGGATCAGACGATTATCCTAATTGACCGAGAACGACCTAAAGGGAAGAGCTATCCCAGAAACCTAGAAAATTGGCGAAATTGACCGTGAAGGTCCGTCCGCAAAGACTGAAGCTCCAGCAAAGTGCTCGGTCGACTCGTTCTTGCACGCCTCTGTGCTAGCTGAGCTCGGGAATGTGGAGGGGACCCTTGAGCGCTTTGACCCCTCATGTGTCATTAATACAAAATTAACGTGTCTACACCGATGCGTGGGTCCGCACCGGATTTCAAAATAGAACACAAAATAATAAAAAAAATATCACCGTGCGCGTGGAGCCGTAAGTCTCCGAACCCGAGTGCCGCGATCGATAGGGAAGATCTGCGACGGATCATAGTCCCGAACATTGTTTTTTCTGCCTCAGATATTTATTGATGCGCGGCCCCTGAGGTTCCCTCCCATCCTTGACATCCTCAGGCCATTATTTAGAGAATGTCTCTAGTAAGGTTTTGCGGAGTCAAGGAGGAAGAGAGAGGGAGGAAGTCCTCAAATAAAAAAAAAAGAATATTCACAATTCATGTTATATTCATCCACTCCAAACAAAAAAATAAATATATTAAAATAAAAGGAAATTGAAAAGTAGAATTATATAAACGAAAAGAAAAATTAAATTAAATCAAAGTAAAAAAATAAAAAAAAAGGAAAGGAATCAAAACAAATAAAGCTCTGCGTGGCGTGTATTTATAGTTGTCCTGTTTTTTTTTTGTGTGAATATATTTAGACCATTAAAAATATAAAATTGCATAATTACATAATCGACTAATCGTTTTGTTCGAGATACCAAAACTGGACCGAATTTTCCTTTGAACATCACTGTAAGAGTTCTTGGTTTCTTTTAAGGCTAGTTTTCGATGCGTCGCGTTGCGTACGATTAGCAATAAACCACGCTTCTTGCACTACCAAACTCTTAACTTTCCAAAACGCAAATCCACTTCCAAAATCAATCGCTGTTCCGCGGAATGGGCACAGATTAAAATCGCTTCAGCCCTCTTCTCGCTCCAGCCTTAGCCTCTTTTTCTATCTCACCGGCCAGTCCGGCTGTTCCACCAAAAATCGGTCCCCATGGCGCTACGCTCACTTAGAACTCTGTTGAACTCCGAAAGTTCATGTTGCAGCAACAAGCGCATGCACCTGCGGATGCGGGAAATCATTCCCCTCTGTCAAGATTAATTCCCCCGAATGCATTCAATAATGTGCAATCAGCGGCGAGCATTAGGGTAATTGCACATTATGAAATGCATTATTTGAGCAAATTAATTCAGTCAAAATCGAATGAGATTCCGCTCTCGTCGCGAAGCCGCGGCCACTATACAACATTATCTGAGCTTCTCTGAAAATAGGCCGAATCCGAGAAAGCAGAATGCGACGAGAAAGGTCATCGCTTTGACGGCCTGCCAGCGGCGCGTGGACAAGTGGATGAAACGCTGGCGCACGTGTGTTGCTTCAGATGGATGTTATTTTGACAGTGATCAATAATAATAAATTTCGCAGAAAATTAAGTCGGTTTTGTTTTAATTATGAATTCTCGCAGCTTTTTGGATTCTCTTTTTTAATGTGTGACCTATCCATTGCCTATTCTGCCTTCTTATCACCACGTCCACGAGGAACTGCCTTGTACGCCAACTAAGTTCTTGATTCGAAATTGAATCAGGCCAGCGTAGTACAGTCGCAAGCAAGTGTTCACAATGGCTTGGCACTTTTCAATAATAGTGGTGGTTACTTCCCATGTGCTAATACCATATAGCAACATAGAAAAGAACATTAGCAACGGGGCAGCCTCAACATGATGTTGGTCAATGAACGGCACTTTGCGGTTATGGAGAGGAAAATGTTGCATTGGGACAGTGACGTAGCACACCATAATCACATCCAAAATGGGGATATCCGCAATTAATATGGGATTGGACCGAATGGGGAAAAATTGCGAGAGAGGCTTCATAGCATAATCATGTAATTCGTGTTGACGAAAACTCACTTGGGAAGATTAGTCTGAGTATCGACGTCGAAGGGAAACAACCAAAAGATCGACCGAAACAACAATGCTTTAATTCGCCGGATGGTAATTTCAGAGCCTCGTGACTCTATCCAGATCAGGCCTCTCATCGAGCAAAATGGGACAACCGAGCAAGAGGCAATCCCCTTTCTGAACGGAATAAATGCTGAAGAAGAAGAAGTGTCAGCTTGATGTTGGTATTAAGATAACTACATTTCCAGATTTTGGACAAAACAGCTAATGCGTCGACCCACGGTTGGCAGAAACGGGGTCTCTGAGATATACAAATTGATCAGCGTCTTAGATATTCTGCCCATTGAGGCAGATAGAATGTGTGCGACAATTTTCCAAAGGGCTTAGTGGCTACAGCGCTAGGGATACTATTCGTCTAAGTTTGCATTGTAATAATTCTGGACGAGCGAAATGTAGACCACATTGTCTCCTAGTTGATCTATCTATCTAATATGCTTAAAGATGCAGATCTAATTGGATTGCCGCAATAACGATTATTATTAATGGTGAGGATAGGTTGACTGCCTTCTGATATATTCAACAGCAGTTTTACTTCCTTGAACCATGTGACAAAAAAAGGTGGTTGTAGACTTACAAACCCGGACTTTGAAGCTCTTTTTACGAAGGTGTTTACAGTTCATCCAAATATTCGTTGGCATCTCTATTGATGTTGAATAGGATCGGCGATAACACTTATTCTTAAAGGAAACTCTGCAAAGGCTGCCGGCGAATCGTCATCCAAAAATTTTGTGTGAATGACCGTAACAAGTTTCTCATAGTTCATGGATCTCCAAATTGTGAATGTTATATTGCATAGCCGCATTGATGTAGTGCCCTTTCGTTGGCGCAATAATCCAAGTGGATTTTGGCTTTGAAACATATTTATGCATTTCATTTAAGACTATAACGGTGAAGTGGGCTACGGTGCACTGTAGTAGGCAATGTGGTCAAGGTTGCGTTCACCGGTGATTATATCCTCAAGTACTCATTCACAGCTGAATTGATTAGAATACAAAGAGCACAAATTCCTCTGTTACCAGCGAAATTTGAACTGCAAAGTGTAGCCGGCGATGAAATTGTCGTTTCTCTTTCTTCGAAATACTATCTGGCCAGCGTATTCCGATGACAAGTATTCATGAAAGCTTGGAGCTTTTGAATAACAGTGGTTACTTTCCATGTACTGTTTTCATATAACGATACACAAAGAACTTGATCTTGGTGTTGGGATAAAAGAATTTCTAGATTTTAGACAAGGCATCGAAAGTGGATCTAGTACTGTTAATGCGTCGAGTGGACCTTGGGCAGAAACTTGCTAGATATAAAAATTGATCAACGCCTAAGATGCTCTGCTCATTAATATAGATAGGCAGAGTACAATGTCCGTCAGACTGAGAATTTTGCTTTTCTTGGTGGTTATCTTCAGTCCAATTCTATAATACCTGCCTCTCTTTCCAAATCCAAAACCACTTGCTCAAGGTGCATTACCTGGTAAGAGAACAAACAGATATCATCAGCGTAGTTAAAATGTTTGAGGAAAGATGTCACAGTCCATTGAATTCCACCACGTCTTCCGGACAAGGCAGCATGAAGAACATCACCGATAACAGAAAAATAATATCCGTGACAAGATGCCTTCCTGGGGGGCTCCGCTTTGAAAATTTTACCTCGATGCGGCACGTGCATTTTCTGCCATCGTATGTCGCTATAATGATAACTATTAGTTTCTCCGGAATGCCTCTCGTGCGTAGAGCACTCTTCCCTGCTCACTCTGTCGAAAGCCTTCTCGAAATCCGGTGAAACGAACATTTAAATTCCGCACATTGTTTCAAAATGATCCGTAGGGTGTTGATGTGGTGAATGCAGGGCCCATCTTTGGAATCTTAACGATCATTTCTTCTTCCACTCTCGAGGAAAGGTCTTCGATTCCCAAGATTTCCGTACAAGTAGAAATAACAGATCAGCAACAACAGGTGCAGCAATAAATAACTCTGCAGAGAGACCGCCGAGTCCAGCGGCTTTACTCTGTTTGAGCGCATTTTATGGCCAAGATGATTTCTCTTCTGCGTGGAGGAGCAATGCGGATATTACGGTGACTAGCTATTCCACAAAAGGAATTGGATGTAATACGATTAAGAATCGTGGTGAAGTGTTTCTTCCACCTCTTCAGCTGCTCGTCATCCTGGATGAGAAGTTAACCGTTAACATCCCTCATCCGATCATCAAAAGGGTTGCGACCCCATTCAAGTTCTTTCCTAATGCGGTATGTACTTCTGAAATCATTTCGGCAGCTTCCGCTTCGCAATAACAAATTCCCTTTTGTCATGACGCATTCCTAAACTTCACGGGAACTCGCACGTCATGTTCGCCATCGCTCCTAGCGGTCAATGGAACTTTCAATCCCTTGTGATCATCGCTTCAATTCATCAAAAAAGTTCTAAAAAGCCCGCCATAAAGAACATTAAATCTTTGTTAAAATTTATCCTATTTGTTCTAAAAATTACCAATAACACGCAATACTAATCAAATAAATAATATCATTCCAGGACATCGAATCCGAGCTGACTGTGAAGTGAACACCTTATACTGTCTCCAGACCTCTCCCCCTTTGGGCTATAATGCGCCATTCGAGCGCATTGATAACTTGTACATAAAACAGATCATTCTATTCTCTCTGTTTATAGATTGATAATTTAATTTTTTACTAAGTTGACTTACTATTTTTTCTATATCTCATAGAAGTAAATTATTTATTTTATATTAAAATAAGTTTTCTAAGGTTGAGTAAGTCGAGGTAGATTTTTTAAAAACTGGATTTGAAGCAAGAATGGAATGCTCATTATTGTAAAGCACTCTCAATACAATTGAATTATCTTTGTAACGAAAAATAAATATTTGCTGCAGTATTTTCACAAACGCATCATTACACAATAAGGCATTTTATAACTTAAAGAAATGAATATAATTTGATAAGAAACCATTGAACTCATTTAATATCGCTTTTCTGGTGAATTTCCCTTCTTTATTGTCGACTGCGAAGAAGAAATATTCCTCAAAACATTGCGGACATCGTACAGATGGAGTTTGGAAATGTGGGTAGGATTCATTTCCCCTTTCTGCACCCCTTGTCAGTTCATACAAATTGCGCTTCTTCTTCTGTTGAGCTTATCTCAATGACTATGAACCCCAAACACATTGTGCCAAGAAGATGTAAAACAAAGTAGTGTATTTGGGTACTATAAACAAAACGATAAACAAATTTCTTTCCTCCTTATTTCTATTTTAAAACTATTTTGGTTTCATACCAATTGTAACCATTGAGTGTGGTGCGTGGGGGAGCTCCCAAAGCAATCTTGAGTCCACTTTTGTCCACCATTGGGCATTGCTACGCCTTACATGGAAAAGTAGTAATTGTGGACCGTTCAAATCACTTACAGTAAGGTTTATTTCACACGTATACGGTTCCATTCGGCTCGGTTTGTTTTCGGTT